>NC_133161.1:32069772-32395681 GCF_040802235.1 Manis javanica | reverse complement strand
TACCAGCTTCCATTACCACATCTTCACACGACATCTAAAGTGAAAATATTCTCTTTGTGTGCTTTGTGTGTTTCAGCTGACATCCCACCATATCTCATTGGCCAGAATTCTGTTACATGCCCAAGCTAAATCAATCACTTGGGAAAAAAAATGGAATTGTCAGGATTGCCTTAGCTAGAGACCTGAAAATTTTTTATTGAAGAGCCAGAAAGCAAATATTTTGGGCTTTGTGGGATATGCAATCTCTGCCACAACTATTCAGCCATTGTAGCCGGAAAGTACCCATAGCTGATAACTAAATAACTGGATATGGTGTGTTTCAATAAACTTTATTTACAAAACAGGTGTGCAGCCTGCAGACAGTTGGTTACCATCCCCTAGCTTAGATTAATCAAAATTCATCCTTATATAGGGAAGGGGTCAGAAGGAATTGATGGCCTGACATTTGAAAACTGGGATTCCAATAACATGGAAGAAAGGTGGTAGAAGGGGGATAAGGGAGAAATCTCTTATTGGGTAGGCAAATAACAAAGATTGACATGGTCATTAAAGAAATAAATTACTGTATCACATTCCACCTCCAAAAGTGTGTGCATCATTTTGCTGCTCATTGAAGTACAAGATTAGACATTTTAAAATCCTGTGTGCACTTCGCCTGGATTGTAACCAAGTATCCATTTCTCTACTTGTTATAATCTTCTATACATCTAGCCATCTAGCACTAACCACTTCATTTTTGCTATTGTCGGTCTGAAAACCTTCACTTTATTAACCATCCAAGATCAATTAGCTCATATTTACCTGCTCTGTTTAGTCTGACAAATGTCTTTAGTAAGCATTGTTCTGTACTTATTTTAATAATTAGGTCATGATTTTAAATTTGTATGAAGGTAGAGGGAATTGGTTTATAGATGAAATTATTCAAAGCATGAATAATACGCTTTGGCCATAATGAAAGCTACTCCTCCCCATGCAAACAAAGACCAATAACTTGCTTGCTCTTTACTTCCAACTTGTTCCTATGCTCCCACAGCAAGCAAGACTAGATACTGTGAAATCAAATTGTTTCTTAGTCATAGATGGCTGTCATCATTTGGGAACTGACACAATCACAGTAAGGCTAAATTCCAAACAGCAGTGACTTGTACAGGCCAGGGGCAGCCTCTGGGTGCCAGACATACTCAGTTTAGTTAAGTGAGAATGACCACAGTGGTTTTTATGATGATAACGATGATTGTGAAAAAATGCAAGTGCACAACTCAAAGGTAGAAACTTAATCATCCAAAAGGAAATTTAGTAAAATGAAGCAACTCCTTTGTTGAATAATTTACCAGTTATCCTTGGCATAATAGAATCTCACTAAATAAGGCTTATTTTTTCAAAGCCACAAAGAAAAATTATGAAAAATAATTCCTTATTGAATAAAATGCTACCATTGACTTTAAGAGAGATTTCTCAATCACTTTGTCTTCTCTTTATAATCAGTCCCATTATCACCCCAACTGCAGAAAAGACTTGAACCTGGATTTTTCCAACCCTAGTTTAGTGCCGATTTTTAGGATATTGTAGGGACTATGTGTCAAACATCTAGACATGACTAGAGGAATAATAGTACACAGAAAAATGCAAGGTATTTTCAATCTGCAAATGATCTCTTTTATTATAAATAGAGGTATATGAGGTGTTATACCCTTAACTCCTGTTTATAAGTTGCTTGTGAAATTGCTGGCTCCTAGTCTTCTCCTACCATACAAGGCCTTTGCTGTCAGCATACTTTTATTAGTGAAATACAACCCATGAAGAACAAATTCCCCTAAAAAACAACAGCAGATAATATTTAAGATTGCCTGAATCCTAGCCCAGTCACAGAGAGGAAGGAAGGCCAACAGCCAAGTTCAAAGACCTTAAGGAGGCAATTTCTGAAACCAGATACAGCAAAAGAGTCAACCCAGGGGAAGTGATCAACTATGAGCAAGCATCCCATAGAAAGACTACAAACTGACATAAAGTTTCAAACTTACTCAGCTACATTTGTAGAAGGCTCTATTTTCTTTCAAGTCACTGACTTGGTACTACATATAATCATGAGCTTTATTTTTTTTTCTTATTAATTGAGGAACAAACTGAAATCGCACCTAGGAAAGCTGAATTAACTAAAAATGAAAAGCCAGTATGTCACTGTTCTTTTTTCAAGGGAGCTGTTTTATTTCATGTATATATAGTTTCTTTTTATCTGTATTTCAGATACCAAAAATAGACTGATAAGGTTACTAAAACTAAAGATAAAAGCCTGATTGCTAAATATTTATTTGCCCACTGTAGTCCATATTCTTTTGATGGTAATTTTTTCTTGCAAAGAAAAGAGAAACACGGTAAACAGAACAACAAATTTTGAAGTAATTATGACCATGTAAAGGCAGGAATTTAAAAATGCTTCCTAGAAGTGACTTCTCCTCCAGGATAGAGTCTAAGTGGACTCCAGGTGGCCAACGTACAGGCTACAACTGTACCCAATGAAAGCACTCATTTTGGAGCCAGACAGCTTCTTATATTCTTAGATTATTCACTTTTGTACAGGCTGTGTCATGACTTGGAGATGCTTCTACAGAGAGATCTGCTGTGCATACACCTAGGTCAATAAAAACAAGCTCTGAAAATAAGCCAGCACTCAGCATTTATCTAAGGACTCTAATGAGCCCCATGTTTGTCTCACGATACCTGACTATACATTTTGATACAACCCAGGATGCAAAAACTGAAATGAACATGTTAAATACAAGTAATCCTACTTGAATGGGCGACAACTTGTTATTCAACACCTGGGATCTGAATGAGTCATGAATACCAACCGTGGGAGCATGCAGACATGTATGAGTACTGCACCAGGAAGGATGAAGCCCTTGCCAGGCAAGTGGCGGTAGGGACACAGCACTTTAGAAAGAATACACCCAAGTGCAATCTTTATACTTGACATGATTTTGCCAAGGATCTCTCTTGTTCAGAGAATCATGTGAATATCAATTGGTTTGCAGTACTAAAATATTCAGACTGAAATTTCTTAAACAATAGGAAATTTACTTTCTCACATAAAAGGAAATCGGTAAGTAGACAGTTGAGGAGTTAGTCAGTTCAAGAATTCAATGATGTTATCAAGGACCCCTTTCCTCTATTTGCATTCTCTCATCAAGGTGCTGCCATTGTTTCCCCTCATAGTTCCAAAGTGACCTCAGCAGTTCCACAGACTCCTACTGCTTTCACCAGCAGAGTAGGTATTATTGAAAGAGTGTTTCTCCATGTGCTGTATGCTCTTAGAACAATTTTCAGAGACTATTTGTTTTCTTAATTTTACCAGTTAAATTGTTATTTTGCTGGGAGAAAAGTCCACCAAGCTCCTTATTCTGTTATTCTGGAAGTATCACCTTTCAAGAGTTTTTGCGGCTAGGTTTCAAAATGTACACCATTACTTCTGCTATACTCTGCTGCTGAAATTAGGTCACAAGATTGATAAAAATTTAAGAAGTGGAGAACCAGACTCCACCTCCTATGAGAAACAACAAAGTCGCAGCTCAAAGGGTTTGGGTACAAGGAAGTTTTTGGTAGCTGACACCACAGGCAATTCACTACACGAGGGACACCTTTCTGACAGGATTGGATCATGGGCCTAAGTCCTAGCCACAAAAATGCTTGGGACAGCCAGAGTACGACATTTCAGGTTCCCTAGTGGCAAGCTGACTTTGTGAGTGTTGAAGAAAATGGAGGAAATGGCTGTTTGGTAGACAATGCACAACGTCTGCCAAATTGTACAATCTCTTAATTTGAGAAGGCAGCTCTAGTTCTAGTATTTAGTCAAGAAGAGAAGGACTACCAATGTTAAATATAATTAAAATATAAACACGGTATTTATTTTAAAAAACTAGAAATAAATATTCTGAGCCTGTGATGTATACTTTGGAAGTTTTGTGATAAGAAGCTAGGTTTTAAAACAAGGAAACTTTCATTTAAAGTATATTTAATTATTGTAAGCTAAGGATAAAAGAACAGTGGTAAGTATAGTCCATTTGAATATGATATTTTCAAATCTACCTGGAAACACCAGACTTGCTACATGGTATCAAAAATAACAATTGATATCACTCCATCATTTGTAGGATTTTTAAAATTCCATTCTATGTGCTGTTACTTTGCTAAGTGTGTTCCATATGAAATTTCATTTGGTTTTCATAATAACCCTAGAAAGTGGATTATTATTATTTTTCTCATTTTACAAAAAAAAAAGAAATGGAACCTCATGTAAATGATTAACTGGCTTGAGATGACCAGCTAATAAATGACAAAATCGATATTTGAGCCTATATCCATCAGATTCCACAGTGTGAAATCTTTCTACCCTGTCATATTTTCATTACAAAACACATGTGGGATTAGAGGGGAGAAGAAAAAAAAGAAAGCTCTGTAAAGCAAAAATTATGACATTACTGAGATGATAATCATTTTATAAGTTTTGCTCTGTCAGCTTTCAATACCTAAAGGGTCTTCCATAAGTCATAATGACCATGTGAACAACAATAACATGTGTGCCGAAAGCACTGTTTCTAATAAGTGCTTTTCACTCAATACATCAAGACACCTTCTCATTGTATTCAATGTTAAAAATTTCTTCATAAAAGCTCAGTATTCTGTGTATGTATAATTTATTTTAAAGTGTATTCACAATTATAAGCTGAATAAGAACTATTACATGTTCACCAAAATCTATTTCCTCTATTGCCTAGGAACAGAGCTGGAGTATATTTCCCAGCCTCCCATACTTATTGGGTAGCAATAGACAGTGTCCAGACAGTGAAGCATGAGCAGAAGTAACCTATGCCACTTGCAGGCTCAGCATAAAGCATCTTCTATGTGACCTCCATATTCATGTTTCCAAGTAGGTCAGTCAAGGGCAGAGGATCTCCTTCAGAGGACTCAAAAGCCTTAGGATACGGTTGAATCACAAGGTAGAAAGGGTTTGAGTGTCTGAAAAACAATATGGATGTGTACTTACCAAGGATGTAAATTTTGGAATCTATGTAAGCAAGAAAAATATGTTTCAGTATGTTGAGTCATAAAATGTTTTGGCTTCATTGTTATAGTTATATAAAAATAACAATGCAGCTATTGTTACTTACTCTAAATAGCACATGACCAGTACTTTGGAGAACACTTTTATAGCTAAGTCTCTGTGCAAACGTGTAATTACTTACTTAGATTATTAGAAGTAGAATTCCTCAAACTGTATGAAAGCTTAAAGTTTATAAAATTTCCTTCCAGAAAGCCTGTATATCATTTAAAACACCTAACACTAAATCAATGAGAATTTCTTCAATAACTTACTTACAATTCAGCAATGTTTTCTAACACAAGCAGGTAACTTTTGTAAGTAATTTGCTGGGGTCTCATATCATCTGTGCTACTAATTATTCATATGTCTTAAACTAAGTTTAAGTAACATACCTATCCTTTAATTTATTTCAAGGATCAAATGTCATGGAATAGCACACATTCAAAATGTTATAAAATATAAGACAATACAAATACAAATTAGGTATGAATCTAATGTGAAATATGTGAAATTCATAGTTGTAGTGCCAAATTTTATTCTCCCTTGAAAACATCATTCACTGAAATCTTACCCATATGATCTTTAATTAGATTTTCACTTTGCTAGACTATCATAGTAGGATCAGTTACTTAACAATACAGATGTTTCCTTCTTGTAGTTTTTATTGGCTGGAAATGAACACAAGCTTTAGTTCAAACAGAGGTGAGAGTGAAATTTAAATGGGGAAGTGGTAGAATATGCACTAGAAGAGAAAAGTAGATAGATATGTCAGCTGTTTGTTTTGTCTTCCTTTGAAAACTGCAGCATTTCTGCTCCTGGTTTGACACTTGGAGGCTAGAAACTTTCCAACTGTGCTGAACAGAACTTGTCTCCCCTCGGGAACAGCAGCAAGCCATGATAGACCACAGAAACCAATGAAAATACCTTATCCTATTTACAGTGGATCACTTTTCACCATTTGTGACCAATGGAAACTTTGGAGAATAATTTAATAACCATTGGGAGAGGACAATAGTCATTTAGGGAAACACGCAATAAGTAAGCAAATGATACTTTATACAGAGACACCCTAGATTTGTAAAATGCTTGGAAACTAAAGAAAGCTTTTCCTCGGGCTTTGATCATTTTTTTAGGTTTATAAAGCTTAATTCTGTAGAACTCCCAGATATAGTAAAATAATACAGATATAGTAAACTAAGTCCCATGCCACAATCTTTTTAAAGATCTCTATTATGTTATTTTTTTTCTTTAAGTTCTGTAGTTATATAATTTAGGTATTATCTTGTTTTAAAATGTATGATCTCTTTTCACCATTTTCAGCCAAAATGTATGATCTCTTTTCAGCCAAATGAATTAGTATCTTAAGGCATTGTGAAAGATGTCAAGAGGCCATGGGTGGCATCCTCAAGGGAGGCCTCCAAAGCCCCTCACAGCTGGTCGCAGCTACTGTGCTAGTCAAGGCCTAGAAAGGACGCCTTGGACAGAGGCACAATCAGCCCTTGTTCATCCTGGTTGGAAGGCTTATTCACCATACTGATGGACTAAGGAGAAGAGGGATAACAAATACCTGTGAAGAAAACTAACTTTACACTTTCTGAAATAAGGCCTATTTTATCTTAATCTTTTTTTCCTCCCCAAATCTCACTTAAATGCTGAAGTACAAGACTTAAATGCTCAAGTACAAGACTAAGATAATTCTGACTAGAACATGAAGGTAAGAGAATATGTACAATTGTATATTTCATTCAAACCCCTGTACATGACATTATTATTGACAAACTCCTTTTAAAATGAGTCATAATATTTCTCAATAAAACTGATGACCAAAGAGATTCCCCAGCTATTTAAGGAGTCCTGTATTTTTTCTGCTAAACTGCCTAACACACCAATCACTGAGTTCCTCTATCAGAGACTAGACATTCAAGTGAACAGTCTAAATCTCCCTCCATCAGAGATTTTTCTGGTATACAAGACTCTTACGGTCATCTTAAAAGAAGAATCACAAGTACTCCCCAAAGAACTGCCCCAAGATTATCCTTGCATAGGTCGGGAGGAAATCCCAGAAACTATGTGCTGAAACAGTACGAAATACATCAGAAATGCTAAGGGTACAGGGTGTGTTCATTTTACTGTTTTGGATAGAGACAGCACATACCACACAATGTTAAATGAACAATTCAAACTTTCATCAGGGAAAAATAATTATTTTAAAGAATGTAAAGACAAAGTATTTGTTCAGGGGGAATTCCATTGAAGGACCTTACTTATGAACAAATGATGAGCTTAAATACAAATCCATGGTTAAATACAACAGGGAAAAGTCATGTGGAATTCTAGATTTTATCATTGTAGTATGATTTCTGTAAATTAGATCTTTCTAGGTAATGCTGGTGGCACTGCTCCATTCAAGTCTGGTAGTTTAAAAATGAAGCATATTTAAAGAAATGTTTGATAAGCATTAAAATTTTGTGGGTGGTAGTAAGCTATGAGTGAAGATTAAGAAAAGGTATAATTTGGCAGGATGGCAAATTAAAATGAAAAACTGCTGGAGGTGGTCCATAGAGAGATGAAACAAGGAATGATGATTGGAAAGTATGAAAAGGAAAATTGAAGAATAAACACAGTAAAATTTCCTGACAGTCTCTAGAGAGTCTATGGGAAATCTATCGATTAGGTCATATGAAACTGCACTGTTCAGACTATTGACCAAGCTTTGTATTTCTACTTCTCAACTTTGCACTCTGGGAAAATTTGTGTGCTGTCCGCATCAGCAGAGCTCTTCAGGTTTGGGGTTATTTTCTTTATAAACTCCTTCTTTGTCAACAGTCAGTGACATCTAGGAAGAACTGGTAAAGATGAAAGGTAGCCAAAGTGGAAAAGAGAAATACCCAACTCTAAATCCCATATAAATGGAATATTAATCCACTTAATTTTCTCAGAAAAGCATACTGATGGTTAATAAATGATTTGTAAATAATTCCCAAAATACCATTAAGACTACAATTTCTTTGGCAGAAAGACAATTCATGTATGTAATTGTCTCAAATGTCTAAAATGCATAGATCAGTTAGTTTTATTAATTAGCATCAGAAATCTGATCTCCAGCTCAGATCATAGGAACTCTTAGTTCTTTACAAGTGAGGTAACATTTCCTTTATGATTATTATGCCTAGTGAAATAAGTCAGAGAAAGATGAACACCATATGATTTCACTTACATATGGAATCTAAAAAACAAAACAAACAAAACTGAAAGGCTCATAAACACAGAGAACAGACTGATGGTTACCATAGAGAGAGATGGTAAGGGATAGGTAAAATAGGTGAAGGAAAAAAAATAGTGAGAATGTTTGGTCTCTTGATGAGGGTAATGGTTACATGAGTATATACACATGTCAAAATTCATTAAAGTGTACACTAAGATTTGTGCATTTTGTCATGTGTACCCCAATTTCAAAAGTTCATCTTAACTGTGTTTGAGTTAAATGAAGTAAATCAGAAGTTCTATATAATAGCATTAGACACCATCTTATTTCAGCACAAATAATATGTCAGGTTACAATTTAATATTTAAACTTATAATATTATTATTACTAATTAAAATGACTTGATACCTAAATAGCTCAGTTTGTCCTATAGTGACCATGGCCCCTGTATAGTTTTTACTGAACAACACCTCAGAAGGCTGTGGTAAATGTTTTCTTACCCTGTTAAGACTAGGTGTGGACATTATGGCAGTCAGATGTCTCCTGTGAGTGCTGTCTTCTGCTCAAATTTACTAAGCTCCCTTTGGAGGGTGGAACTAGTAGTTCAGTTATTCTCCATTAATATTTGAAAGGTCTCTTACAGATTTGGGGATTCTAGCAGTTAAGCCTTACATGGATTAACTCTATATCCCAAGTGGCTCCAATTTCACTTATATATATGTATGACCAGTTACTTTCATTGCTAATATAATCTGAATGACTAGAAAAGAAAATGAGACCAGAATAATCTTTCACACTTGCTTCTCTCTTTGTTGTAAGCATCCCCTATTTTCCCACAGAAATTATTATTCTGAATAATTTCATAACTTATTTTTTGGATCACCCACTATATTTAAGCTACTCTGTAGCTCATGTAAGCCACAACCAGCCTTTCCCTTCACTACTTCTGTCACAGCAAGCTGGGAGTCCCCTTTCCATTGCTGATGTCAAGGTGAGTTTTGTTCTTTCTTGGTGTGATGCTGAACTCCATTCCCACCTTCTCTGCCTTACTCACTGGAAGCGGAGGAAGCATAGAAGCTCGTGCACACTCACACACACATACACACACACACACACACACACACACACACACATTACACACACACACACAGTTCCTTAGGCACAGACCCTGAAATATTTGTCTTTCTGATTGCCCTGTGAAGGAGGAAAGAAGGGAGATGCAGAGGAAGGAACAAGCCAAGTTCTAGGATCCTGTTCGAGGCAGATAACTTATGCTTTTGAGGCCAGCCTTTACCCTTACTCCTTCATCACACAGGAAGTCAGAGTGATCTCAGTAAGCACCTATGTCTGCCTGCCAAGATGCCCTGGGAAAGGACTCTATTTGCTCATGGAAAGGAGGTTAAGAGGCCTGAAGCAAAATGCCTTACCACACTGTAGAATCAGAGTACATAACGTGGAAGCATAGCATAGAATTTGCTTCTCTGGAGGGTATACTAAGACACATTCATCTACAAGAAAGAGTAAATTTGGTTAACAGGAGCTTAAACAAATGGGAAATTATTTTTAGTATAAGTTTAAAGGTAAGTGCTGGATGGTATGGGTTCAGTGGTTCAGTGATGTGATGATTGTTGTCTGATCCATTCACCCTTCCCCTCATGGTCACAAGATAACTGCCACAGCTATACGGAACATATCCTCACTTGGACAAAAAGAATAGGAGAGCAAGGAGAGATCCCAGATGTCTGCTTATCTCTCATTAGCTACATGACTACCTCAGTTCTAAGGGAGGCTGGGAAAGCAAATATTTCACTGGAAAGGAAGAAACAGTTGAGATTAAGTGATGGGCAAGGCAACCCATAGTGTCTGCCACAGAAGGGATTCCAGGCTCAAACTCACCCATTTGCTTTTATTTTTCTTGGAAATACCCAGGAAGCATATCACACTTGCTAAGTGACACATAAATTCTAATATCACTTTCCACTTCTAAGTTAGGGAGTTCTTCCTTGCTCCATAGAATTTGTGCA
Organism: Manis javanica; assembly: GCF_040802235.1. Lineage (NCBI taxonomy): Eukaryota > Metazoa > Chordata > Mammalia > Pholidota > Manidae > Manis > Manis javanica. The sequence goes on along the minus strand of NC_133161.1, from coordinate 32,385,354 downwards.
TTCTGCTTTCTGGGGGCCTGCAGGTTTATCTTTAGATGGCCCTAGCCACCCTGCTTGGTATGATTCGAATATAGAGCTTATACTCTATAATCAAATTCAAATGCTCAATGGTAGATAAAGAAACTGAATGAAAAAAATAATAATATGCTCTCTCTTAAATCTTCATGCTCATTCTTTCACTGTATTTTGTTCAACACATACAATATGACTATCCTGATCATATCCTAGGCTCAATCCTTTTTATTTTTCAATTTCAGATATTGCCTATAAGCCTGAATATCTAGTTAAAAATTCTATTTTGTCCTTGATTTTTCCCTCTTGCCTCAATTCTTCCTCTAAATCTGGCTCTACCCACCCAATCTTTGATTCTTCCCACAGAACCCTTTGCTTTTCTAGTTATTCATCTCTCTCTTAAAGAAAAAGCTTCCTCCCTTGGATGCCGTGTAATCTTTCCCAAGACCACACAATGTGCCTTTTTGTGTGATGATGGTGGACAGATGTGATTTTCCAATGGGGTCTATTTTGCTTGCTTATTTATGAATTCTTCAGACTTCAGTCTTTAGTCTGAACAAAATAAATCAGGACATTCATTTCTCCTAATTTATACTGAGGTGGGTTTTCATTAATTTGAAATGATTTGCTAATTACACGAAGTTCTGAAACCCTCTACTGAAAATCAGAGAATATACTAGGCAAGGTTACAAAGCACAAGTTTGTCTTTAAAAAGTGGGTTTTCTTTTTAAGCAAGGCAGCAGTACTATTTAAGAATAGCTTATTTTTCACAGAACATTTTTCATAAAATTTATGCAAAATGAACACAAGTAAATGTTCCCAACGCATGCATCAAAAATTTTCCTCTTACATTTCTTTTCCTTGAAATGTTATTGCATTAATAACTATTTATGTTAACAGAGAAAATTAGATGCAAAAGGGAGTTTAGTAGCTACCTAGCATTAAATCTTATTTTACTGATGAGGATATGGAAGATTAATAAGAAGCTTAATAACCTGCCCAAAGGTTTATGGTTTGTGAGTGGCAAACCAGGACTGTAAACCAGGTTCCTGAGCCCATTCTGTGCTATTTCACAATCACTTACTTCTCAAGGGCTTGCCCCTATGATAAGCAGCTACAAATATTGTCCCTGGATCTGGTGAGTCATGTGATAAAAGGACCAGACAGAGAAGCAGCTGCTTGGCAAGGCCATATCAGGAACTAAGTATTGGGTGATGGGTAAGGAATGAAAAGAGGGAGTAGAGATGAGCCCAGGAATGTGGACCTGCTAACTTTGGGATGGTGGGACCCTGGGATCTAATTCTCCACATTCACTGAACCAGCCCAGGGCAAGGGTAGCAACAAAAAGGCTGCAGGTCCTAAAAGTAGGAAGGGGTCACTTCCAAAGACAGATCTCTCTTGGGATCAGGAAATTAGGCAAACATTGCCTGGGAGGGGTTAATTGTAGTTAGCATATTGTTTCCCTCATTAATTGGTTTAAAGCATGTTGACCAATTGTCTTGCAGACATTGTTAATTTTAAAACGTGGTGAGGTGGAATGGGGTAAGGAAAACATTAGTCCCACAGCAACTGCAGCTGAAAAACATTTTAAAGGATTTGTATCAGTAGCATAGCGAACAGCTCTTTTAGACAGATGCTTATTCTGAAAGAAAAACACTTTTTTGACTTCGTCTACTCCTTAGTGTTTCTACATTCTTACTCATCCACTCAGTCATCAAATTTAGGGACTAACTGCTATATGCCAAACAACTTAATCACTGCCAATATTTGCTATAAAGAGATGGCTTTTTTTCATGTAATGAAGACCCAGAAAACATGAAATTTTTTTTTAAGTGTTTGTAAATATTCATTTTGCCAGTTTGAAATGTTACTGTGTTTGTGTTCAGAATGAACAATTTCAGTGTTTTATATTAGAAAAGCAATTCACTTTATCATCCTGAATGATAAATCAAAAACTCTCCTAAAAGAGCTGGCCTTGAAAGAATGGAGTGTATTCAGGGTATACCAGTTCAGAGTGTATGCACTTACTTGAAGCATGTATCATGTTACATAAAACCTATTCCCAGTTAAGGACAGCACTTAAATAAATTGCAGAATTAAAATGGCAGCATTAACCAATACATTTTTTTAAAACTACAGAGCAATTTCCTCACCATCATAGATAAAGATATCTTATGTACACTAATTATATAGAAGGTCTTGGTTTTCTCCTCTATCTCTCCAACCCCAATACAACTCCTAGTCTTCAATAAAATAGATTAAAGAGAAAGAGACTTTCTTAGCATAATACACATACAAAAGAACACATGAACTTTATTAAATATGTGTCTCCATGTACAATAATCATCCACCTAGTAGCATCAATGCCTGTATTACTCCCCTCTGCTCTCCTCCTAGGGCCCTGGCTCCAACTTAGAGAAGTAGAATCATATTCTGCAGAACCTGCACATCCCTGAAGAGATTTTATGACCACATGATCTTCAGCGTGACACACGGACAAGAAACAGATCTTCCTCTTGTAAATATTACTGCCTTGTACTATAACTGGGAACTCTTATTTCATTTCACTAATAAGTCTATATTCCATCCTGCCAAATGATGAGGAATTGAAGTGAAAAAGAAAGCCATGTATTACTATATATGTAATTAGTTTACAGACAAATCAAGTGAACGATTAAATTGTATATGCAATTACAAATGCACTTACCGCATGTTTTGGTTATTGTTTTTCCTTCCAGTGTGCCTTCAGTAAAACTACAAATACGTCTTAAGCCACAAGCTATGTGAGGCCAGAGAAAAGTGTATTTTACACAGTTCCCACTGGATACTATTGCCCAATCCATTCCCCTTCCTCTCCACAAACTACTTCTACAGGCTAATACAAAATGATTGCCTGGTTTATCATTGCCAAGGATTCTGGCAGAGTGCCACTAAAAACACCATCATCCCAGGAAGCAAATACCCATTAAAAAAAAAAAACTTCCTCCAAATCAGATGCTGCTGACAAGCTCATAGAGAAGACATTCATGAAGAAAAAAATTGAAAAGATAACTTATTTCATCTAGCACTTGGCACATTTTAAGTACTCATGCAAAGGAAATAATCCATGTGTTTAAGCGAGAGGACTAAACTGAGCTATCCACATTTAACTATGACACTGGCATAACTGGCATAACTGGCATAACTATGACACTGGCATAACTAAGACCAGAGTAGTATCATCAGAAAATACGTTACCAACATAGTTCTCCAAAGGGACAAACCCAGAGAGCGCTTGTGAAAATTTCCAAATGAAAATCTCAACCAAACTAATTATATCATTAAAAAATGTAAATATGAAATGAGGGGAGGAAGAATTGAAAAATCTAATCATATATCCTATCATTGGGAAAAATTAGAGTAACTGTCAAAATATATTTCACTTCATATTAGAAGGAAAGATGCTAAGCATTTCCTATATTTGTTCGTCATCAATCCGGTCCAGAGAGGTTAGCCATCTTTTGGCAATTTTGCCAGATTAGTCTAACAAATGATTATGAACATATGTTTGAGTGTCTAAAACCTAAGAACTGATGCTATGCCAAAGAAATCAGGGTGTAGACAATAGAAACATAAGGAATTCAGCCTCACCTTTTAAAGTTTTCATGAGAAACTATTTCATGAAGAAAACACGTTATATTAATATAGGAAGTTTATTTTAACTTAAAAGTGTATGGGCAGTACATGAAGCAATGGAAAGTAGCTGAGCAAATGATATGGAAAGAAACAACATAAATGCAAAAGGAGATGCCTATGAATCCGGCTGCTTCATTTTCTATTAGATCCTACTTGGGCTTGCATTGTGTGAGTGTGCAGAATACAAGAATATACAAGAGTTAATCAATTTCTGGATCTTCTGCTTTCTCCACCTACCATGTTTATCCTCAGAATACAACCTTCCACCTCCCCACTGCCAGAAAAGTTGTCTTAAGTTTAAAGTTGCCATTAGTGGCACAGATAATGATGTTTCCAACATCTTTCTTGCTTATTTAATTGCATAGATGTCAGCTAGTCTCTATTATTTCCCACATTGTGACTTCCCTCCATGTTTATTTCTCAGGCTTACACTAGTGGTGTGGTATTATCTATCTAAATAAAGGAAATGTGCCAAAATATAATTGTATAGTGGTCTCTGCTAACTTCCTTCTTTGCCCCCTACTATGTCACGCTACTTAGTTTTAGGTTTCCCCACAGTCAATAGAAACATTTTTAAGGATTTGGGATAATAGCTGACATTTTTTGTACGTTATACTGGCGCTATGATAAGTGTGTTTTATGCATTATCTTATTTGGTCCCTAAAACAACTCTGTGTGACATGTGCTACTATTATCCCCATTTTTAAGATGAGGAAACTGAAGCTTGGAGAGATTAATTCACTTGCCAAAGATGAATCATAGAGTTGGGAATCTGATGTCAAAGAGGCTAACTCTAAAGCCCAAATTCTTAACCAGTTCAATATACCTGTGTGGTTTGTTAAGAAAATGCCAAATTCATCCACATTTTCTTCTGAAAAATGAGAAGAAAGGCAGAAGACACCTTCTCTCATCTTGTTGTCACCCACTTCATAGCCCATTTGGAAAAGATCTTATTTAAATTTTACTTCAAAATGACTAATATATCAGCATCCAAGCACTTAAATTTACTATAATACCTGAATCTTTCACGTTTAAAAAAAACTGTTATCAAAGACTATGTTCTTGTCAAAATGTAATGTCTTTCAACTTCAGTCAAGGAATTGCAAATTGCCAAATTGGGAAAATAATTCATATACTCTCATTCATGGAATTCAATATAGTATTTTTTAAGGACCCATTCATTGGGAAACAAATAGGGATTTTTTCTTATTTCTTTTTACAATTTTATTGAGGTATATTTGACATACAATAAATTATGCACATTTAAAGTGTACAATTTGAAGAGATTTGCCATATGTAAAAACCTGTGACACCATTACCCAATCAAAATTATAAATATATCTATACCTCTAAAAGGTTCCTTATGCCCTTTTGTTACCTCTCCCTGCTGGCACATCCCTCACAGGCAACCACTGATCTGCTTCCTATTTCTATACTGGTTTTAATTTCATCATATAATTTTACATGAATGAAATTATATTGTGTGTCCTCTTTTGTCTGGCTTTTTTCACTCAGCATAATTATTTGAGATTCATTCATGTCATAGCATGCATCAATATCGTTCATTTCTATTGATTGTGTAGTATTCTATTGCATGGACATACCACCATTTATCTATTACTAGCTAATGAACACTTGGGCTGTTTCCAGTTCTTTACTTTTGTAAGTATATTTGCTATTAGCATAAGTGTACAAGTTTTTGTATGAACATATGCTTTCATTTCACTTGCGTATACCTAGGAGTAGAAAGACTGAATCACATGGTAAAGTTGTTTACCTGTTTAAAAAACTGCCTAATTATTTTCCAAAGTGGTTGTAGCAGTGTATATTTCTACCACAATGTATGAGAATTGGGAAGAGGAATAGCCTTGTTTTTCTCAAATGATGATTATCAAGATGCAAGGGATATAAGTTTTAGAAAATATATTGGAATACAAGATGGAGGACCCCAATTTCTTTCTTAATGATGTATTGTACTAAGACTTATATGTTTATGAATTTTATACTAGTGTTCCACTTCATATTTATCTCCAGAGTCCCATATTCAAATATTTCATTTATAATCTATTCAGTCACCCACACGAAAAATTCCAGAGTCACTCCTGAGTCCACATTCTACATTATATGCCACAATAAACGCCAAGTTCTGCTCTTTTGAGAACTTGAAAATACTACCAATCTACCCCACTTCTCCATCCATAGCTTAGCATCTTATTGTCCCTTTTAAGAGCCTTCTAAATGATTTCCCTGGCTCCAGAAATACACTTCAAATCCAGCCTTTAAAGATACAGCTGCAAAAGAATAAAAAATAAAAATATGACCATGCTAGTGCACCTAAATCACAAGATAAGGTTAAAGCGACCACTGCGCATCTGACCCGCCCCCCATCTTTCCAGGCTTATTGTTAATTACTTCCTGCTTTCCCTTATTCCACCAAACTACTTGTAATGTAGTTACTCATAAACCATGCTTTCTTCATTTGACAAAATTCAACATCCATTCATGATAAAAACTCTCAGTAAAATAGGAATACAGGGCAAGTACCTCAACGTAATAAAGGCCATATATGATAAACCCACAGCCAGCATTATACTGAACAGCGAGAAGCTGAAAACATTTCTTCTGAGATCGGGAACCAGACAGGGATGCCCACTCTCCTCACTGTTATTTAACATAGTACTGGAGGTCCTAGCCATGGCAATCAGACAAAACAAAGAAATACAAGGAATCCAGATTGGTAAAGAAGAAGTTAAACTGTCACTATTTGCAGATGATATGATACTGTACATAAAAAACCCTAAAGACTCCACTCCAAAACTACTAGAACTGATATCGGAATACAGCAAAGTTGCAGGATACAAAATTAACCACAGAAATCTGTAGCTTTCCTATACACTAACAATGAATCAATAGAAAGAGAAATCAGGAAAACAATTCCATTCACAATTGCATCAAAAAGAATAAAATACATAGGAATAAACCTAACCAAGGAAGTGAAAGACTTATACTCTGAAAACTACAAGTCACTCATAAGAGAAATTAAAGGAGACACTAACAAATGGAAACTCATCCCCTGCTCATGGCTAGGAAGAATTAATATCATCAAATGGCCATCCTGCCTAAAGCAATATACAGATTTGATGCAATCCCTATCAAATTACAAACAACATTCTTCAATGAATTGGAACAAATAATCCAAAAATTCATATGGAAACACCAAAGACCCCGAATAGCCAAAGCAATCCTGAGAAAGAAGAATAAAGTAGGGGGGATCTCACTCCCCAACTTCAAGCTCTACTACAAAGCCATAGTAATCAAGACAATTTGGTACTGGCACAAGAACAGAGCCACAGACCAGTGGAACAGACTAGTGACACCAGACATTAACCCAGACATATATGGTCAATTAATATTTGATAAAGGAGCCATGGACATACAATGGCAAAATGACAGTCTCTTCAACAGGTGGTGCTGGCAAAACTGGACAGCTACATGTAGGAGAATGAAACTGGACCATTGCCTAACTCCATATACAAAGGTAAACTCAAAATGGATCAAAGACCTGAATGTAAGTCATGAAACCATAAAACTCTAAGAAAAAAACATAGGCAAAAACCTCTTAGACATAAACATGAGTGACCTCTTCTTGAACATATCTCCCTGGGCAAGGAAAACAACAGCAAAAATGAGCAAGTGGGACTACATTAAGCTGAAAAGCTTCTGTACAGTGAAAGACACCATCAATAGAACAAAAAGGAACCCTACAGTATGGGAGAATATATTTGAAAATGACAGATCCCATAAAGGCTTGATGTCCAGAATATATAAAGAGCTCACACACCTCAACAAACAAAAAACAAATAATCCAATTAAAAAATGGGCAGAGAAACTGAACAGACAGTTCTCTAAAAAAGAAATACAGATGGCCAAGAGACACATGAAAAGATGCTCCACATCGCTAATTATCAGAGAAATGCAAATTAAAACTACAATGAGGCATCACCTCACACCAGTAAGGATGGCTGCCATCCAAAAGACAAACAACAACAAATGTTGGCGAGGCTGTGGAGAAAGGGGAACCCTCCTACAATAGTTCATATATAGTTCAACCATTGTGGAAAGCAGTATGGAGGTTCATCAAAATGCTCAAAACAGACCTACCATTTGACCCAGGAATTCCACTCCTAGGAATTTACCCTAAGAACGCAGCAATCAAGTTTGAGAAAGACAGATGCACCCCTATGTTTATCACAGCACTATTTACAACAGCCAAGAATTGGAAGCAACCTAAATGTCCATCGGTAGATGAATGGATAAAGAAGATGTGGTACATATACACAATGGAATACTACTCAGCCATAAGAAGAGGAAAAATCCTACCATTTGCAGCAACATGGATGGAGCTGGAGGCTATTATGCTCAGTGAAATAAGCCAAGCGGAGAAAGAGAAATACCAAATGATTTCACTCATCTGAGGAGTATAAAAACAAAGGAAAAACTGAAGGAACAAAACAGCAGCAGAATTACAGAACCCAAAAATGGACTAACAGGTACCAAAGGGAAAGGAACTGGGGAGGATGGGTGGGCAGGGGGAGATAAGGGGGGGGAAGAAAAAGGGGGGTATTCATGCATGGGGGGGAGGGAGAAAGGGGAGGGAGGGCTCTACAACACAGAGAGGACAAGTAGTGATTCTACATTTTGCTATGCTGATGGACAGTGACCATAAGGTGGTTTTTAGGGGGACCTGATATAGGGGAGAGCATAGTAAACATAGTATTCTTCATGTAAGTGTAGATTAAAGATTAAAAAAAAAAAAAAAGAAAGAAAGAAAGAAAAGGGAGATTACTCCTTCATAGGATAAAACAATTGGTAAATCAAAAATTAATGCATGCTTTAAATATCCTTAATGTTGATCACCTAAAGGGTGTCCGATGATCAGCTATGGAGGTACTCTTTTCTGATAATATTCCTTTCTCTTAATAAAAATAAAAAAAATAAATAAAAATAAAAAAAAGCAGTTCCTGTGTGCTGACCTCCAACGAGTTCTACACAGTGGTATAGAGGGCATGTCAAAGTGTGGGCAAAGGGTCTGTTTGTTTCTATGCAGAAGATCAAGGCCTAGCTTGGCTACCCAGAAAATGAACTAAGATATGATATGAGGAGGAGCTTCTGGCATCAGCACTCTCTGGAGGACTCGTGCTAGGGGATGATCATCAAAAAGCCTCCACAGGTATCCGGGCGATTCTGCGGTTGTGGCTGCGTCCACCCCACCATTTCCTGGACTTGCCATTGGAATGAGGAGGGAGATGTCTAGGCTAGCATGTGCATACAGTGAGACAACGAATTTGACCAGATCTGTACTGTTGGAACTCAACCAGGAGTTGGGAGGGGTGCAAGTTGTAGCGCTCCAAAATCTTATGACTATAGACTATCTACGGTTAAAAGAACATATGGGATGTGAACAGATCCCAGAAATGGGTTGCTTTAATTTGTCTGATTTCTCTTAGACTGTTCAAGTACAGTTGGACAATATCCATCATATCATAGACTAATTCTCACAAATGCCTAGGGTGCCTAAATGGTTTTCTTGGCTTCACTGGAGATGGCTGGTAATTATAGATTTGCTTTGTTTATGTCACCGTATTCCTATTATGTTAATATGTGTGCGCAAGTTAGTTAGTAGTTTAAAACCTATACATACTTAAGGTACTCTACAAGAAGATATGTCAAAGAAATAATCAGTCCTCCCATGTTTTCTTCCATATGCTACCTCTATAGCTTTTCTTCTTCCTTCCTAATTACAGCCCTTAAATAAAATTTATGCCTTACATCGAATTTACCGAGTAACATAATTCCTCCAGGTGGTAAAGATACCTCGAGACAAGTGCTGGGCATAGAAGCCACAGGGCATAAATCTGCAAAGAAGTAAAAAGCTAACCTTTTCAAACAATATGGCTTCTCTCTCACTTACCAACTTTACATTTCCCTGTATGGCCCCGGAAGATGACTGGTTAGCCAGAGACGGATAAGATTCCTCAAGGGAGGAACAACCTAAGACAGGCACAGTCACAGGGGGGCCATCAGGTGAGAAATTGGGGAACAACAGTGGTGAAGCTTAGAACCTCACCACCCCCTGTGTTGAGAGAAAGCTTCTGCATCCATGGATGTTTTATTGCCCTTATCTAGCTCGGATTAGCACATAGTCTACAGGCACACACCTGATCATCTACAATTGCTCTCTTACAACACTAAACTATGTTTTCTACCTTTATCTTGCATCTACCTACCACTTCAGCAGTTTATTAAAAATAAAAATAATAATAATAATAAAGGGAGAAATGTGGGATCCACATATAAATCAAGTATAAAAATCAAACGAATATTCAGATTTGACCTGATTGTTTATAGTTCATAATGCGTGATCAGAACCGAAAGTTTCTGTGATGAATGCCCTTGTACTGTTCACCATGTAAGAACTTATTCACTATGTAAGAATTCGTTCACTATGTAAGAACTTGTTCGTTATGCTTCAGAAGATTGGAGACTGACGAGAACTAGGCTTGAGATGGATTAATGATTGTGCATTGAGCATTGACCCCCCTACACAGAATTTTATTGTTGTTAACAACCATTTGATCAATAAATATGAGAGATGCCCTATCAAAAAAAAACATAGAATATAAAATACCTTTTCAATTTAAAAATTCTTTAAGAAGAGTTAACTATTTAAAGCAAAAGTAATAATGTATTGTGAGGTTGATAAAATATGTATAAGCAAAAAAAAAACACACACACAAAAAAACCCATGCTTTCTTGATTCCATACACTAACTCATACAGTCTACTCTCTCTAGAATGGCCTCCTGCCCACTATTCACCTAACTAACTCATCTCTGTTATCATTTCCAACAGGTAGTCTTTTTCATATCCCCAGGTTTTCTTCCTTGGCAGTTCCATATTTCCATGGGCACACTTCTATGACAGTACCAGTGGATTGCTTCTAATTATCTGATCATGATTTTCCCCCCTCAAGAATATGGACTGTTTGGTACAGAGGTGTTTTTAAATCATTGCATCTGTGGTACCTAGAGCCATGCTTGGCACATAGCAGACACTTAATAAATCTAGATTGAATGAATAGACATGTCAACGTCTGAGAAATTTGGGAAAAGAGAATCTATGAAAAAGTTCTAGGATGCTAGGATATATTGAATCATAAATACAGTACAGTAGAGCAGAGACCTGCAAATGTCCTATTAGAAGCCTTTTAGAACTCCATGTGGAAGCTCTAACTTTACAATCTACCTGGATTGCAAAGATTGGCTGCATCCACTTGGTAGATGTGTTTTTTTAGTCATTACCCTTTTGTGTACATGATATAATTTCACTGAATATATTTGCCTTTCAGATAAGTCAGCACACTGTCACCATAAAGTCATCCCATAGCAAACCTCTGTAGGATTCTCCCACAATCTTGTTGGTAGCATCTGGCTTCTCAGGGGATAGAAAGTTGAGAACTCAATAATAGTTTCTTAAATATGTGTGAATTTCATTAGAAACTCATGTGGAAAATATATCAAAGGCTCTTGAAATGAACCTCTTATAATATTGCATGAAGACAGAAAATACCTTTTGAATAAATTAAATAATTTATTTGTTTTGGAGACCCTTGACCAAAACAGGGAAATGACTCTTCATAATGGCTCTCATATTCTGAGGATACATCTGCATATGAAGCAGAGCAAGGATGTGTGACTCAGAAATTCCACTCACTGGAAGTCAAAGGCATTTTTTTTCTATCTGGGCTTAAAGCCAATGTTACCATAGCCTTAATGAACCCAACATACTTGTGAGTCATGTGACTTCAGGAGTATTATAATAATAGTTAAATTTAAAATAGCAAGAAGAAGGGACATAATAAAGATCAGAGCAGAAATAGATAAAATAACGAAGAATAAAATAATAGGAAAAATCAAAGAAACTAAGAGTTGCTTCTTTGAGGAAACAAACAAAATAAACAAGCCCCTAGCCAGACTTACCAAGAAAAAAAGAGAGAGTACACACATAAACAAAATATGAAACAAAGAAGGGATAGTAACAACAGATACCACAGAAATACAAACAATTATTAAAGAAGTCCATGAAAAATTATATGCCAATCAAATTGGACAACCTAGAAGAAATGGAAAAATTCCTAGAAAAATACAGCCTTCTAAGACTGACCCAGGAAGAAACAGAAAATCTGAACAGACCAGTTACCAGCAATGAAACTCAGGTGGTAATCAAAAAACTCCTAACAAAACAAAATTCCAGAACCAGATAGCTTCACAGCTGAATTCTACCAAACATTTAAAGAGCTAACACCCACCCTTCTTAAAATATTCCAAAGGCAGAAGATGAGGGAATACTTCCAAACTCATTCTATGAGGCCAGCATCACTTTAATACCAAAACCAAAGACACCACAAAAAGAAGAAAATGCTACACTCATAACCATGATGAACATAGATGCAAAAATCCTTAACTAAATATTACCAAACCAAATTCAAAAATGCATTAAAAGGATCATCAATCATGAATAAGTGGGATTTATTCCAGGGATTCAAGGATGGTAGAATATTCACAAATCAATCAATGTCATATACCACATTAACAAAAAGAAGGATAAAAACCACATGATCTTCTCAATAGATGCTGAAAAGGCATTTGACAAAATTCAACATCCATTGATGGTAAGAACTTTCAACAAAATGGGTGTAGAGAGTACATACATCAACACAGTAAAGGCCACATATGAAAAACCCAGAGCCAACATTATACTCAAGGGAAAAAGCTGAACAGTTTTCCTCTAACATCAGGAACAAGAAAAGGATGTCCAGTCTTACCACCACTTTTATTCAACATAGTATTGGAGGTCTTAGCCACAGAAATCAGACAAGATAAAGAGTTAAAAGGTATCCAAATTGGTAAGGAAGAAGTTAAACTGTCACTATTTGCTGATGACATATTATACATAGAAAACCCTAAAGACTCCAACAAAAAACTATTAGAACTGAATTTAGCAAAGTTGTAGGATACAAAATTAATACACAGAAGTCTGCTGCATTCCTACATACTAACAGTGAACTATGAGAAAGAGAAATCAAGAAAACAATTACATTTATAATAGCATCAAAAAAGAATAAAACACCTAGGAATAAACCTAGCCAAGGAGGTAAAGACCTGTACTCTGAAAAGTATAAGACACTCATGAGAGAAATGTAAAAAGACACAAATAAACAGAAGTCTATCCTGTGCTCATGGATAGGAAGAATTAATATTGTCAAAATGATCATCCTTCTCAAAGCAATTTACAGATTCAGTGCAATCCCTATCAAAATGCCAACAGCATTTTTCAGTGAACTAGAGCAAATAATACTAAAATTCATATGGAAACACAAAAGACCCCAAATAGCCAAAGCAATCGAAGAACGAAGTAAGGGAGATTATGCCTCCTGACTTCAAGCTATGCTACAAAGCTACAGTAATCAAAACAGTGTGATTTTGATTGGTACAACAAGTGATCCACAGATCAATGGCACAGAATGGAGAACCCAGACATAAACCCATGCATATATGGTCAATTAATATATGATAAAGGAGCCATGAGTAAACAATGGAGGAAAGACAGCCTCTTCAATAACTGGTGCTGGGAAAACTGTGTAGATACATGCAAGAGAATGAACTGGATTACTGTCTAACTCCATACACAAAAGTAAACTCAAAATGGATTAAAGACTTGAATGTGAGTCATGAAACCATAAAACTCTTAGAAGAAAACACAGGCAAAAAATATCTTGAACATAAGCATGAGCAATTTTTCCCTGGACACATCTCCTTGGGCAAGGGAAACAAAATAAAAAATGAACAAGTGGGACTACATCAAACTAAAATCTCTGTACAGCAAAGGACACCATCAGCAGAACAAAAAGGCAACCTACAGTAGGGGAGAATACATGTGTAAATGATTCATCTGATAAGCGGTTAACATCCAAAATATATAAAGAGCTCATACACCTCAACACCAAAAAAACAATCTGATTAAAAAATGAGTGGAGGACCTGAAGAGACATTTCTCAAATAAAAAATACAGATGGCCACAGGCACATGAAAAGGTATTCCACATGGTTAATCATCAGGAAAATACAAATCAAAACCATGATGACATATCACCTCACACCAGTTAGAATGGCCACCATCCAAAAGACAAGAAATAACAAATGTTGGCAAGGATGTGGAGAAAAGGGAACCCTCCTAACTGTACGAGGGAATGTAAATTGGTGCAGCCACTATGGAAAGCAATACTGAGGTTCCTCCAAAAACTAAAAGCTGAAATACCATACAATCCAGTAATTCCACTTCTAGGAATTTACTGGAAGAAAACAAAATTCCTGATTTGAAATGATATATGCACCCTTACGTTTATTGCCCCATTATTTACAATAGCTAAATTATGGAAGCAACCTAAGAGTCCATCAACAGATGAATGGATAAAATACAGTGGTATATATACACAATGGAATATTATTCATACATAAAAAAAGAAAGAAATCCTGCCATTTGTGACAACATGGATCAACCTAGAGGGCATTATGCTATAGGTGAAATAAGCCAGCCAGAGAAAGACAAATACCATATAATTTCACTTATTTTGGAATCTAAAGATAAAACAAAACAAAATGAACTAAACAGCAGTAGACTCATAGACACTGAGAAGTTGACTGGTGGTTACCATGGGGAAGGGGATGGGGTGTGTGGGTAAGAAGGGTAAGGGGGCTAAAGGGGCACAAAAATTCTCCAATATAATATAAGTTGGTCTTGGGTATAGTAGTACATCATGGAGAATACAGCTAATGATTCTGTAACATCTTCCTATATAGATAGTAACTGTACTTGTTGGGGTGAGGATCTAATAATACAGGTAACTGTTAAGCTACTATGTTTTATATTGAAACCAATATAAGATTGTATATCAATGATACTTCAGTAAAGATTTTAAAAATAAATAATTTGAAATTTAAAATAGCATCCTAGATGATAGATGACACTTTGTTATGAAGTGCATAAATATGAATGAGGCATACAACTAGAAAAATGACATCACTACATACATGAAATTGCTACAAAAGAGTCTTCATTTTTCACTAACATTTATCCCCCTATCACCCACACACAAAAAAACTAAGTTATATGCCTCCTCAATCTAGCTCAGTGAAAAAAAAGACTGTGATTTTGGTTAAATTCAATTAAATTCAAGAAATAGTTCCTGTACTAATTAAGTATAAGGCAATTAGCTAGGATACAATTAGCTAGAACAATACAGGTTTTGTCCCATGGTGAACAATAGGGTGTGAAGAACTAATTTAGAATAAGGATGAAATGGAAAGTGATGTTAAATAAACATATTCCTTTGATTATATTTTACCTGACATTACTATTGCTACACTATGTTTTGTTAGACATTGACTGATACATATTTCAGTTCTTATATTTTTTATTTTTTGAAATCCTGTGTTTATTTCTTGGAACTTTGTGGTCTTGTTTTATTGATATGCTATTTCTTGAATGTCTCTTAAGGACATTAATGATTTTTTTTAAGTTTTCTGCTTTCTCTATTAGTTCTATTACCCTTTTGATTTCTCTCAATTATTTAGCAATTCCTAGTGTATTTAGAATACCTTTTTTGCTTCTCTGTGGTTACAGGCAATTGCAGGATTTTGCAATCAGTCACTATGGATGAAGGGTGGCCTATGCTACCAGGCAAAGCACAGAGTGCTAGCAGCATGTGTTCCAAGTTTGGGGTTTTCCTGTTGCTCCTAGGATCTCTCTGTCTCCTTCTGTCTGTGTCTCTGTCTGTCTGTCTGTCTCTCTCTTCTAGGCCCAACACATATGCTCATTATCTTTCATTGCAGGGAAAACATTGTTAAAAAATACACACAGTTCAACAGAAACAGGAGAATGGAAAAGAGATAACTGGCTTGGCTGTATCAAATACAGTTTTATAAATATGTACCTTAAAAGTGCCCAGATATAATCTAATCCTGAGAGCATTCCTAACATAAATTTCACAAAACCCTTGCTTTCCAGAGTCGATTATTCTGAATATACATATACCTATATGTATAAGCACAGGCACATGCATAATCTGCCATCTTGTTTTTAGCTGATTATCATTCTACATATGTGTATACATTTGAGACATGATAGTCCACAAAATTCTCAGTGTGATGAAAATACAATGTTATTTTCTCTAAGAAAATTATCTAGCATGAGTTCCCATATCTGCATGAAATAAAAAAAAACAATTTAGTCAACTTCTGTTTCTCAGTTCAATCCAGTGATTTCTTTAACAAATCCCAATGTTTTTATTCATTTACATTTAAGGTATATATGCTTCTCTTTTATCCCTATTCCATACTCCTTAGTTCCCAATAACAGTGATGGTGGATACAGTAAGTCTTTCTCAATCTCCCTTTCTCTCTAGCCTATGCTGAAATCCTTTCTAATGATGTATTATTTCTTGACTCATGTGGAATGGAACAATATGGGTGAAGCATACTGTACACTCAGAGGACAACTGCCAGTGGTCAGTCATCTGGTATTTTAGCATTGCCAATCTTTCTTATCCATTGCTGGTATGGACCACTCACATCTCTGGTTACTGCATTCCCAGTTCCAAGACCTCTTGGACAACTTGTCTCCCTTCCCAAAAGCGGATACACCATTTCTCTATCCATAGTAGAGTGCCTGGGAGAATGTGCCACTTCTATGAAGCTGCTGCCATCCAAGGTTTTAGTTGAGTAGTGAGGCACAAGATTATTTATTCTCTATTCCTACTTAAAGTAAATTATACCATGTCCTCCCCACACTACACACTCATACACACCAAACTCCTAATGAGGGGGAGTGGCAGAGCACGTGGTCCCCAACAATACTTGTAACTTACTTTCCTAAACTTTCTGCTTCCCATGAGTTCATTTATCTAATATGACAGGCAGAAAGACACACCAATCTTCCTTGTTAACAGACCTACATCAAACCTTTTTGGTCTTAAACTGAGGCCTTTTGACTGTAAAAGCTTGAACTACAATTTAGAATATAGAATATAGAATGTAGAAGTTCTTTGTTCTCACCTATGGGATCTTCCTTCCCTGAGCAACAGGTACACCCTCTGTCATTGCCCAATAGAAAGAAGGTGGCAGTTCAACAAGGAAAACAAGAAAGTTCACATTAGTTGTATTTGAACTGTTACCCCACCTCAAATTAATACCTGCTGTGCTATATTACTATATATTTCCTGTATCCATAATGAGATTAAATGGGATTGTCTCGAATGTGCCTTTAGCCTGAGTCTGAATCAGGGTGGAATCATAAACACTGATCTCCACAGTAGGCCATGGTGTGTCCTCATGTAGGGACAGAAGAGCTACTACTTCAAGTAGGCCAACTATCAGCTCAAGAGAGACTCAGATGGTCTGTGATGAAACTGAGTGACAAATGTTAATTTTTTCCCCTGTATTTCTTGATAAGACCTTTCCTTTGTCCAGATGTCTTTTTTTAATATGTATTTCCAGATTTATTGAGGAATAATTGGCAAACATAACTGTATATATTTAATGTGTACAATATGATGACTTGATGTACACATATATTGTGAAATATCTTCCTGCAGGTCTCAGGAAGAAATATCTTCATATAGGTCTCAATTTAATTTAAATAAGTTAAATTGAAGTTATTAAAGCAGAAATAAGTTATACTTGAATTTGATCTTTATGAAATTTGCTCTGCTGGCAGGGTACAAGGAGGCTCAGTCAGGGAGAAAGGAGCAAATTAGAAGAAAGCCTCTCAGAGAAGAAATCCTGAAAATGCATGGAGAGTTCAAATACAATTTAGAAGTACCACCACTCTATCCCCAAGTACTTGGCCCTCAATAAATAAAGAATGCATTAAATAGATGAACAGATGAATGCATGACTATTGGACTTAGCTTTGAAGTCAGTTTTAAACACAGCATATACAATTTTAATGAAACAGACAGTAACTGAAATTGCACTGGGCTGATTAGCAGACACTGTATGATATATCCTTATGAAAGATACTAGATGTAGAGACACATTCATTTAACAACTACAGAGGGCCATAAATTGTTCTAAATTCTTGGATTACAGTAGAAAGCAAAACAGACCCAGTCTCACCCTCATGGCTTTCCCATTGGAGTGAGCATCTGAGCTCTGTAACTGAGTTATGTTCCCTGCCCTTTACTTATTCACAGCCTGGTAGTAGAGTTGAAGTCATACAGGAAAAATTTTAAGACTGCAGGAAACTGTGAAAAATATAGCATAGTGGGGGCAAAAAACAGTGGAGGATTTAGGATTAGAGAGAAAGATGTGCTTCCAGAATAAAATGGAATTTGTCAAGCATACTGGTATTAGGCAGAAGGCATAAAGGGCTCTCAATGAAGAGAAAAAGGACTTAAAGTGTAGAAGATGGGGTGTGACACAGAAGAAAAGGTGTGACGCAGATTCAGAAAACACAAGGTGCCTCGCCCTGCCTACTGGCAAAGTCAGAGGGACTTTGAGCTCAGACCCTGGAGGGCTCTGTAAGAAATACTAACAAGTTTAGACCTGACATGTTAGAAGCTATGGAATGTATGTATCAAATAAGTGTTGGACCTACCACGTAGGGTAGGAAATTTGAGATCCTTGAGTTCTTCCTTATAGACAAGAGTAGGTAAAGAGATGAAAGAAGGTTAATGAGGATGAAATGTATCCCAAAGCAACTTCCCATTACTGATTTCTTTTAACTGATTCAGAACACTAGAAATACCTAAATCATTTCTAAGAGGGTTTTGAAAAATAATGAAAAATAAAACACTGAACTGCATAATGCCAGAATTTATTGATTTACTTTGATCCTGAAAACATGATGCCTTATTAAAGTCAGTTAACATGTTTATGTTTATGTGAATTGTTTAAAAGATCAAATAATACCTATGTGTCTATTGCAAATAATTCTTAGAGTCCTAGGAAAT
Organism: Manis javanica; assembly: GCF_040802235.1. Lineage (NCBI taxonomy): Eukaryota > Metazoa > Chordata > Mammalia > Pholidota > Manidae > Manis > Manis javanica. The sequence continues at coordinate 32,366,599 of NC_133161.1, read as the reverse complement.
TGCATTAGCTTCAGATACAGATATTTTGGCTGGAACTAAAATATTGAATGTTGTTTATACATGAAATCATGTCATTTCAGAGTTGGAAGATCATAAAGGTCATCTAGTCCGACATCCAGACCAATGCATGAGTCCATACTCTCTACAACATCTAACTTCTTTTAAGAAGCCTTTTTATTTACTCATCCAATGGATATGTGTAGAGTACCAATGTTGTGAAAGGCACTGCACTAGGTGTTAAAGATAAAGCAGTTAACCATACTGACTCTTTATTCATGAAACTTACATTTAAGAAAATTGATCAAGAGACTAGCAATTAGTAATTTAGACTATTTCTCTTCCCATCCCCAACCCCCCCCTCCTCTCAATGCCAAAAAATGCAAACTATTCTACTGGCCAAATATGTCAAAATATGTCCTGTAATGATGTTCATTGCCCTCTGGGAGTTGCATGAATTCTATTCATAGCCTGGTCTACTCTTCAAGTCCTCAACCACTCCCAAATGTTCACCCCTTATCTCTCTCTGACTCTGTCTTATGATTTATAAAAAACCATTAGACCTACCAGAAACAATAATAATAATTAAGGACTCCCTACTCAAATGCCCAGTTGTTTCAATAATAGTAGCTTATATGTACATATACCTCCTTCCGTAACAACACCCATTGAAACCACAGTCAGTCTTGCTATACAACTCTCCCTATTCATGAAAGGCCAGGTCCTCCAGCTAGAAGTTTCACTAGTATCTGTCCCACTTACTCCTAGCTTATTTCCTTCCCTTACCACTAGAGCTGTTGAGAGTCTAACATGTTTTACCATAAACCCAAGCTTTTCTGAAATACTAGAGTCAATGACAATGGTCTGTGACTCTGTTATGGATTTTTAGGATTCTTGAAGCATTTCATTTTACTTCTGACCTGTATTATTCTTAATTTCTCCTATAACTAATAGTGTTACAGCAAAATTCTAGTTTACTTTTGGTAAGCATTTTATATACACATCTAATCATTTGTATAGAAAATAAACATTAAAAAGACTATGTAAAATAAATGCAGGTTTGTGTAATCACAAATAATGCTATAATATTTTTAGATGCTTGTGACTAATTTTTGTTTTGGATATATCTAAATCTGAATTGCCCAATATGGAAGCTACTAACCATGCATATGTATACCAGTTTTAATTAATTAAAATTAAATAATTAAAGATTAAGTTCCTCAGTCACAATAGGTACATTGTAGGTGCTCAGTAGCCATTAGCCACATGTGGCTAGAGTATTAGGCAATGCATCTAAAGAATGTCTCCATCATTACAAAAACATCTATTGGACAACATTGATCTAGATGGTTCTCATAATGGCGAAATACATCTATAAGAGAATAATGTGCTAAAGACCAGACTGATGCCCTTTAGGTTATTAAATCTGCCTTCCTTGTCTCATGTGTAAAATAGAATGGTAAATGCTTCATTTCTTGCTCTTTCTTCTTTATCACACAAATAACAAATACTCACTATTGATATATTTCAAATACAAACAAGTAAAAAGAAAAAGGAATAAATCATAAATCACTCTAAATTAGGTGATGTTACCTTGGTGTAGAAACTCATTTCTCAGTAGAGTAATGATTGATTCTTCTACTTTTCTGTTTAAGATACTTTTTCCCTTGACTATTAATCTGTAATAAGCTGATCTGCTGTGAGCTTCACAAAAATCGACAACAGCTTCACATATTAATATGCTCATTCATCAAATAATCCTAAAAAATTTCTTTGAATCGAAAAAAAAAAGTGAGTTAGCAGAAACACAGGCACTCTACCCCAGAAGAAAAATGTAACATTTTAATGAAGAGTTGCTAATTTCAACTATTAAGAAACCCAGGGAATCCCATCCTTTTACTAAAGTATTTTAACACTCCCTTTGAAGAGCGGAGTGGGAAAACGTTGAGGAAATGAGGCCTTCCTGCTTCTGCCACGTGTGGATAATAATCCAGCTGCATCTCCAAAATAACTGACTGAAAAGTTCTTTCAAAGAGCTCCTTGCAGCTGAATATCAAAGGAAATTTGCATGCTTCTAAAGCCATTGTTCTTGTGGTTCATGATGGAATTATGAGGGCTCTCCTGTTTTTGTCTCTAAGTATAAATAAATTGAGTTCAGTGATTTGAACCTACATGATCTCCCTGCAGACTTTCCTTCCTTTATATTATGGTATATATAATAAGGATAAAGGCAAATTAATTACATTTACTTGAGGCTGAAGACCACTGCAAAATCTTTGTTCTACTTAGATTTCCAATTATAATCATATTTTTAAAGAAATTTTATGAAATTTTCTTATTTCCTATTTCTTTTACATACTATTTTTATCTTTTGAATCTTTTAGAACTTTTTTCCTTCTATTCACATCTCAGAGAAAGCATGTCACAAATAATAATGTCATGCTTTCCTTGGCTGGACAAAATGTATTTTACAGATCTTACTCTTTCATTGCACATATAGATATAAGGAGGCTTTAGATGGTCAGTCTAGTCTATTTTGCTTCCAACAAGGGCTAAAGAAGCCTGAGCTGCTGACACCACCAGGTCACGTTTTATGGTAGCAAGAAGGGGCACACATTTCAAGTAAAAAACAGTAAGAAAGTGGTGCTGTGCTCTGGCTTCAGCACTGTAACCACCATACTTCCTTTCCTGGATGGGTCACTTCCCTAGAAAAGGAAACTTTTACCTCATTGTTAAATTGAAGAGTTCAAAACCATTGAAATATTTTTCATATAATGTTAAATGCAAACTATTCTACTGGCCAAATATGTCCTTAGTATAAGAAAGGCTAATGGTGGAGGAGCAATCAATGAAAATATAAAATCAGTACATGCTAATAAAAAAGATGAAAAGTTCTGAATGGAAGTAAATGTATTTTGCTAAGAAATTCTTCTATGTAGAATAAGAAGTTTAAAACACAGAAATGTGTATCTGGTATGTGATATTAAAATGTAAATCATCTTTAAACAGAAAATAAAAAACAAACAAATAGTATACTGTTTAAAGGATATAAAATAGGGTGATGGCCCGTAAGCCTGGAGAGTGATGTGGGTCAGAATTGGAAAGATGTTCTGTGATTTAAATGCTGGTAATTTGAAAGGAAGTTTGGCATTTGGGAGAGTTGAAAGTGGGAGAGGAGCATAAATATTTTTCCACAAACACTCCTAAATCAGGAATTTATGTGACTAAGGCATGATACATAACTGAAGCTCTGACGAGTATGAAGAGATGACTAATATCTGTGTAATTCTTTTGTGCCATATTTCTGTTCATGAAAGTAAAACAGAGTTTTCTTCACGTTTTAATATTTGGAAACTCTCCTACATAAAAAATACAATTCTTCTACCTTCCTTTTTCTTCCACGGTGAAATCCTGGCTGCCCTCCTCACCTATTACATGACCATGAGCAAGTTACCTAGCCTCTCTATCTTGGCTTCACCACTTGTAAAATGGAGAGACTAACAGCACCTCTGACATACAGTTGTTACATGGTCAAATGAGATGATGCACATAACGTGCTGAGCACAGTACTTAGAATATAGTTAAGTCTTCAATAAATGGAGTCATAAAAACTATCACTGTCTTTAATATTACAGAACTATTTCACAAGAACAAAACAGTGATCTACATAGTTTGTCAAACCATGAAGGGAAAAAATAGCTAATGTGACGAAAGAGAGTAAACATCAGTGTTCATCAGGCTCTAGTTGTGACGGATTCAATACCTGTGGATTTCAGATGACAAACTGAACAAATCCAATTCCCTGTAATCATATGTGTCTGCTTTACAGAGCAGCACTCTCTTGAACAGCGCTATCCAGCAGAACTTTCTCTGAGGATGGAAATACTCTATTCTGTGTCTGATACAGTTGCCTCTAGCCACATGTAGCTATTGAGTAATTGGAATGTGGGTAGTGTAAGTGAGGAACTGAACTTTTATTTTACTTAGAAATATAAGTAGCCACATGTGGCATGGCTACCATTTTGGAGAGCACACTTACAGAGAGATACAAATAAGCAGAATATGACGTCATATATTTAAAACAAACTTCTCTCATCGCTCTACGTTATTTTAAAAATAAATAATTTTTTGAAGGTGAATTCAAGTACTTTCTATCAGCCTTAATATAGTACAATATCCAGCTTAGATATATGTAAATGTTAGTCATTCAGCTAATCCTAAACCTTGGCATGGCTAAACTTCATAGATCTAAAGCAACAGCCTGACCCTGTGGGATTTACTCAATACTTGAAAAAGGGATAAACTGAACACAGAATTTACTATGTATTTGTTGAGATACAATGCTAATTGCAGGAGCCAATAAACCGTCGCTCTATGTATGGTAGTATAAATTGAGGACTCCATTTCTGGTAATGGCTGAGGAGCTCCTACTTTGTCAGTCCTCTTGAAGATTGATACACACACACTCTATAGGTAAAATACTAAAAACAGCTGTCTACAAATACTGCGAAACAAACCGAAGCAGGCAGAATCTGGATGTGGGGGAGACTACAGAAAGGTCAGCACTGGGTGAGTTTCCCATTTTGTTATAGCTTTTTCTCTAAGGATAGGGCCCAGTTGACTCAGTGCTGGGTGTCCAGAATTCTGATAGAACTCAATGGTTTTCCTATTGTAAAGAATGAGACAATAGGATTCAGGTGACCACAGAAGCTGCAAAGTAAGTGGCAAATCTTGAAAAGGAGAGAACAAGAGAGAGGAGCTCCAAATCCTATACATAAACTACCCAAATTTCTGGCTGAACCCTGCATTATACACATAAGACATAATAGAAGCAGCCCACTTAGGGCCAAAAGAACTAAATAGGTATTTTAACTGCTAACTGTTAAAGGGAGACAGAGCTGGGACTGTGAGTCTGGCCAAGTTTATTGCCTGCTAAAACCAAAAAATGAACACTCTTCTGAGGAATATAAGGGGATCCTAGAGTCTCTAGAACATATCATTTGTGAAGTCCAGATGCAATCCAAAATCCTAGATATATATATATAAAGAAACAGAATGGTGTGGCCCATATACACAAGGAAAAGGCAATCAATGGAAATAGATACTGAGATGACCCAAATTTTGGAAGTAGCAGACAAGTATTTTAAAGAAGGTATTGTATCTATGCTCAATAAAAGATAATATGCTCATAATAAATGAACAAATGTAATAAATCTCAACAAATAACAACCATAAAAAAAACCAAATGGAAATTCCAATTGAAAACTATATGTCTAAATTTTATTGGACCAGTTTATAAGAAGATTAGTGATGACGGATTAACTTTATAAGATTTATTTAATTTTTTTAATTACATTTATCAGTGAACTCAATATAAAATAATAGAAATTATCTACTAAAGAAAAAGAGTAAAATATATTTTAAAAATTTAACAGAGCCTTAAGGATCGGTGGGAGAATTAGTAAAATATTCCTTTGTATGTGTGCATATGTACACCAAATATTAATAATCCCAGAAGTAAGAGGAGAGGGATAATGGAGTAGAAAAAATAGTTAAAGAAATAGTAGCTGAAAATTTGCCACATTTTGTCAAAGATATAAAGAAAAAAAAAGATTCCAGTAACTCAGCAAATATCAAGCAGGATATACACACACACACAAAATGAAAAAAAGCTGACAATATAGTAAGATAGAGTTCATAGGACATACATTATACCAGATACATTCACACATCACATATACATAAATGTCATTCAGAGATACATATATGCTCTCACCTTATATGTATTGTCACATGCATTTTATTGTCCTTGGTCTGTCTTCCAAACCAAACTGTGTGTTTCCTAAGACAAGGGATTTCACTTGTCTCTCTATTCTAGCTCTGGGAACCTAGTACAGGAAAAACATTCATGAATTGGTGAATAAATAAAGTGTCCAGACTTAAGTCACAAAGAAAGCCAGTGGTAGAGCCAGAATTAAATGAAGACTTTAGTTTACTTCTCCCTCCCATGATTCACCTTCTTTCCTTTGCCTAGTTAGGGACACACAAACTTCCCTCTTAGAAATTTAAGGATTTGTTTGCTATACCAAATAAAAGTTAAACTGATTTTATGAAACTAATCTCTATGTTAAGCTACTGAAGTCACCTTGATGGAAACAGGGCTTTAGATATAAATAAGCTATATACAAATTTGACCTCTTAAATGGGGGAAATATTGGACTTAATCTTTCCAACTGCACACTGTACAAGCAATTCCCAAAATATGAATCATGTGCATAAAGTGAAACAGGAAAAGTTGCTAATAATGAAAAGCTATCTTCAGAATGTATTTGAGGTCCTTAAAAAGTTAAAGAGAAATTCATATGTAGATATTTCTGTGTACTCAGATAAGATGAATACTTTTGAATAATTAACAAGTAAAGTTAGTAAGAAATAAAGTGTACTTATTTAGTGCGGGCATTTTGCTATGTTTTACATGTATTGTTTTATTTTATTCTCTTGGTAGCTGCCTAAGGTAAATAATATTATTGTTTCCATTTTACAAGCTTTGAGAAACTAAGTCAAGTGTCTAAAGTCACCCAGTCAGTACAAGGATGAGCCAGGCCTGGCACCCACTGTGGGGCTTCCAGGCCAGGCCCCTTCACCATAAAGCCATACTTCCTCTCTTTTTTTGAAATCATCTTTCAAAGGCCACCTTTAGTTCAGGACAGAGCAGTCTGTCCTGCTGACACATCAAGATATGCGCTAAGCCTCACAAAGTGGTAATGAAAATATCCAAAAAGACTGTACTCTTAGGGGTCAGTAAGAAAAAAGGGAGCATAAATTTGACACTTTTAAAATATGAATCAGGTAGATATTACCTTTATTGTAGGCAACTGTTTCAGGCTACATGAATATTGTGAGACAAAATTCTTGGGAATTGAAGTGTATATATTATAGTTACATTGATCTCTTGGTTTTTAATTTATTAACATATTTATTTAGAATCACAATTGTTTTCATAATATAGCAATAACAAAATTGTTACTCTGAATAAACAGGAACATATGTTTATGTTGTACAGTAACTTGTTCCAAGGATTTATTAAAACTATAAACCGGGCTTTACAGAAAGCAAAGGAAAGAGGAAAACATGTTACTATCTTATCCTGCAGTGCAGATGAAGATATCAAAATGGGCAACTGCCTGCCAGGCATATTATAAACTAATTGGAAGCAACTAAATAAGGAATCAAGGTATCACGCCAATACTTTAAAAGAAAACATGTAGTTTTCAATATTTTTAAAGGATGTCAGGGTAAAAAGAATTAAAATTGAGTCTGTTTTTATGTTTCTCTAAATTTTCCAAAGCATGTTTGCCTTTCTAATTTGCTATCTCACAGTGTTTTAGATTAGAATGTTGTCCTTCCTAAATTCAAAGCAATAATGAATTGTTAACTGCAGAAGTAAAAAGTTAATATGTGTAAAATGTAGTTACAATAGTGCATTGCAGGAAATATTAAAGTCTACCTAGATTATGGCTGGTACAAACTTCTTTTTTTGTATATATGTATCAGGTTAAGTTAAAAGGGAGCTTTTGGAGCAAGATGATGGACCTAGCATATTTGTTTATTGTCTTTCCTTCTCTAGATCTTTAAAAGTAAAAAATTAAAGAATGCATAAAACAATAAGAACACAAAAATAAATAGAACCAGAGATGAAATGTCAGGATATAAGGGCTTTCAATGAATTTTCAGGAGATAAAAAGTAGAAGAAATGGGACAGCTAATGAAGTTGGCTAGAAATACAAGGCACAGTCCAGAATATGGTGATTTTCAATTTTATAATCAACCTACATATATATCAGAAAAGTGTTAATTATGGGTGCAGAACACAATGTAAAGGCTTTTAAACTTGACATATCTAAGTAAAGGTATAAACAGTGTAATTTGGGAGATGAAAACAAAAAGAGAGCTTAAATTTGAATCACGGGTAGGAACACTAATGTCCCTTTATGAAGTGAGGAGTCCAGAGATTCTGTCTGTAATCAGTAGATAACACAAATAACCAATAAAAGTCATAAAATAGGGCCATGACAAGCTGGAAACTGGTGGTGGTGTCAGCAAGGATGTAAAGGAGATAACCTAGCTAAATGTGCATCCATCATAAAGTCAATAAACAATGACTGTGTGGAAAATTAAGAAATAGTGCCAAATTGTATGTGATATGTAGATACATGAAGTTAACTAGCAAAGACATTGAAGATGGGAACACTTAAAAGAGAAAAAATATCTATTGCCTCTGGGAAACAAAATTACATGTACGAAAAGATGGGGCATGGAGCTAGTGACTTTAATTATAAGCTCTTCTATATGTTATTTTAAAACATGGGCAAGTTTATAAGAATTTTAAGTGTATGTTAAAAAAAGTAAAAGGTTTTGAATATCTCCATATGTTCAGCTTAAGTCTAATAAGTAAAGTGGGAAAGTAAGACAAATGCATAAAAAACTCAGAGCTTTCAAATGCTGCATTAGAAAATGGAGAAGTTCCTGTTTAGGACTAGCTATTATGACATAGTGATATATGTTTGTATTCTGGCCAATAATGCCTGACAGTTTGTCGACCATTATCCTGTTAAAAGGTTTGGGTGGAAGAATGGATTAACTGTGTTTTTCATAAAATATTTGTTGACAAGACAAGAGAAGCTCCACTGGCAATTTCAGTTCACAATCTTTCCCTTCTTTGGGCAATATGGATGATAGCAATGGGCTACCATGTGGCCTCTAAAAATCCCTCCCTTCACTCTTGCAGGTACAAATCTACAGCATAAAAATGCTCTGGATAATTCTGTGATTGTATAATTATTAATATTTTTTAACATGTCAGAATTGTACCAGCAAAAGTAACTTGCTTTTCCAGAACACAGCAGCTTCATGATATAACATCTACTAATTTAAAAGAAAATGGTTTTATAAGTCCAAAAAGTTACAAAAGTTCCAATGATTCATGGAACAAATTTGGTCAGTTATTGTCAATTTGAATTAATTGGGAAAAACACACACAGCAGAACAAATCTCTGTATTATTCAATTTTGTCTCAAAAAGAAATGATAACCCCTAGGGCAACAGAAGTGTCAACCACCTGTCAGTACCCTGAGTAGCACTTTGGGCCTCCGAGAGCTCATTTTATCCCATGTTAGGAAGGTATTATTATTATAGAAGAACAAAATGTAAATCTTCTCAGGTAAAAGAATAAAATATGTAATTTAGAAGGCACAGTTTTCTTAAATGCAGTCCTGTGATTCCCAAAGCATTGACTTTTGTGAATGGCTGCTGCTTGCTTGTCGGTGACACATACAAAATGAGGCCCATGTGACTGAGTTAACCAATTACTGTAATTCTTAGCTATAGATTAATTTATGAGCTAACACAATCTAGCAGTGGAGGTATAGGTCTATTCATCTTTCTATAGGAATAATTTAGAGTAATCCTCACTCTCCTTGTGTTCTTCTGGTGAATATTATCTCTGCAAAGCTGAGTGGTCCAGAAAGCCTGTGTACTCTCCTGCCAAGAGCCCCTAAATAGACTGTCTTCTTCCAGATAAGCTTAGACTGCTATATTCCTGTTGGACTTCTTTTTGGTAGCTTCAGTTTTTACTAATGCTAAGCTATTAAAAGCTAATACCCAATTAAAAATAACTTAAATTCATCTATTACTTTGGAGCTCATTTCATTTAGTGTTTCATGCTAAACCTGAGGCATAACTTCCAAAGAGACCTGCACACAAGCTTCACCAAATGTACAGAGATTCCCATCACCACATCTTACTCTTCAGTTCTGCATTCCTGCTTGTCTCCATGCCCCTATATAAAGCCTATCAATTCTTCCACTGTGCAGCAGACACATCTACTCTCCCCCTTGCTCAAGAGCATCATGTCCTTTCAGCCCTCTCTCCTACACCAATTTTTCCCTCTTTCCATCAGCATACACATGTGCTGCTACCTTTCCCACTTTAAAAAATTATTGTTTTTTATCTCCCTTCTTTAACTGCCACTCCACTGTATTATATTTTCACAAAAGAGTCACCTAAACCTACTACCATCTGCAATTCCTTTCCTCCAGTTCTCCATTAAATCCACTCTCTTCAGATATTCACAGGACTTCCAAAACATGGAGGACTCCATGAGCTCTGCCTTGCCAATGCAATGGTCAATTATCAGTTCTCATCTTACTGGATATCTCAGAGGCATCTGTCACAGTCCATCACTCTCTATTCTTGATACCCTTCCTTCCCTTGAATTCTAAGCTACCCAGTCTCCTCCCACCTCATTGTATGGTCCTTGTCAGTCTCCTTTGCTATTTTCTCTTGCTCTCTCAGACCTATCAACATTGGAGCACCCGAAGGTTCAGTCCCTTCTTCCTCTTCTCTCTGTGTTCAATCCCTGTTGATTTCACAATCTCCCAGATTTAATTAAATACTACCCACATGGCCAGTCACTCTGTAATTCATATGAATAGCACAAACCTCTCACCTAAATGTCTGCTCATATATCAAAGTCCATATTTCCCATGCCTTGCAGTTAGGTGACTAGCTTTGGTCAATGGGTTGTAAGAGAAGGTGATTGGTATCACATCTGGGCAGATATGTTAGAAGATAACCATTAACTCTCTAGTTCTCTTCCCCTGTTCTATGATCCTGGAAACCATATGTTTCCAGGGCAGTGTTTCCATCAGCTTTGTTCCCTGAATGCATGTGTGAATCAAAGCCCTCACTGACCATGTTTTATGTATAACATGAATGAGAAGCAACCTCGGATGTGTTAAGCCACTGACATTTTGAGACTTAGTTTTAACTACAGCATAATTCAGATGATCCTAAATTAGACATCTCAATCTCAACATGACCAAAACTGAATTTTTTAGGTTCCTCCTCAAAACTAACTCCACCTGAAGGTTCCTTAAGTGAGGTGATGTCAATTTCAACCTTCCTGTTGCTCAGGTCAAATTATTTAGGCAATACTGACTCCTCATTCCCTCTCACATCTCACATTCTACATCCAACCTATTAGGAGATACTGTTGGCTCTGCCTTCAAAATGTACCTAAAATTCAAGCATTTCAATCTGCCTCCAGTCCTAGTAACCCAGTCTGTTGGCCAACATCCTCTCTTAGATCACTCCAGAAGCCTTGACATGGTCTCCTTTCTTCCACTCTTGCCCTCTATAATATACCCTCAAGACAGTAGTCTGAATGCTCCTTTCACAACCCAGTTCAAATCTATCACTTCTCATAGACCCTCCCAAATCTTCTCATGCCCAGCTAGAATCAAAGCAAAATCCTTGCCAAGGCTTACAAAGCTTCACATGATCCCATGTACTCCAGTCCACCTTACCTCTCCGATTTCTATTATTTTCCTCTTCACACCATTCTAGTCACACTGGCCTCCTTGCTGTTCTGCCGACTCACCAAACATGCCTATGGCCTTTGTCCTAGCAAATCCCTCAACTTGGAATATTCCCTTATATCTTTGGAGTCTTTTCTCAGATGCCACCTTCTCAATGAAACCTACCCTGACAAGTCAATTTTATTTTTTTCACTTTTTAAAATTGAAACAGAGTTGATGTACAGTATTATATTGGTTCCAGGTACATGACACAGTGATTTGACAATTGTATACATTACTAAATGCTCACCATGATAAGTGTAGTGGCTGTCTGTCAAAAGATAAAGATTATACAATATTATTGACTCTGTTTCCTGTACTGACAACTCTGTTTTAAACGGCAATGAACCTACCCCTCCCACCAGGAACTTTCTGCCTTTACCCTGCTCTGGTTTTTCCACATCACTTCCTTTCTTCTAACTTGCTCTATGATTGGCTTATTTATTTATTGTGGTTATTGTGCATCTCCTTACTCATTGCCTAGAATAGTGTACATCCCATAACAGGAGCTACATAGTCACTGGATTAACTAAGGCGTGTGAGGCAGACATAGTTTCACATTTCACAGGTAAAAATACACTTAGAGACAATGTAGAGACTTGTCCCAAATCATTCAGTTAAAAAAGTGTATCTTAAAACAAAAAAGATGTAAAAGTACAATTTCCCAAGTATCATTGAGATAAGTGTCTGTGTTCTCTAAATTTATTAGATAGTTTAAATCTTGTAGTTTCATCCTGATATTGGGTTGAACCTATCTAATTTGCTTACTTAAATTCTGGATTAATATGCCAGAATTACATATGCTAGGAGTTCCATTTTACTGGCTTTAACAATTGAGTTTATCAAAGAGACTTTTTTTGATGTAGAAAGAAAAAGATTTTGAGATAAATCTAGAAGAATGATATGACTTAAATAAATTTTCATATTTATCTTTTGTACCATGACACAAATTGCTTATTTTCAGGAAAGCTACAATTGGTTCATGATCTAACTTTCTATTCATCAAAGTTTCCACAGGGATGGAAATAATAAACAAGTTGGTATTAGTCATTAGTGGTTTGTACTCATAAACCGCATGTGAAGTCCACACATCTGTTAAGATTCTGCTTTTATGATAGCCTTTCTTACATGAAAGATTAAAGTAAAAAGCAAATGAAATTTTAAATATGGTGGCCATATGCAAAATTTATTTTAAATTGCTCATTAAAATTTTTCTCCACTCATATGAAAAATCTTAATTTAATTTACTTCATAGTTATTGTTAGACAAAATGAAAAATAAGGAAAAACAAAATATTTTCTCTCATCAGTATTAAGCCAGTAATAGCAAACAATAAAAAAAAATAGCACATCAAAATAAAAGATCTAAAATCTAAGGGGATAGAAAAACCAAAAGATATGTTGGTTTTGTTGGCAAGACAACATTATCCTGTAACATCTCAGCAAAAAATTATTTAGATATAAACAAGTATCAAGTCTAACTAATACATACCTAAGAAGCTGTTTTTTATATTCCTGCATTTGCATTTCTAATAATGGCACATACTCAATCCATGAAACTCTGGGTTTGGGGACCAGGGAGGAACAGAGAAGCCTTGCAGTGGTTACAAAGCTAGCTTTCTATGATGTCCATGTTTGTAATTCTTCTATGCCTATACTTCTATACTTTTAGTTTTGGCATAACTTGATTCACATTTCCTAAATCATATCTTTGAGCCAGACTCTGCACAAGACATCATTGTGTCCTTGCCTCAAAAATATCAATGTTTTGTGGAAACATATATAGAAAACACATTTTTTAAAGCAAGTGAGCTTAAAGGGGCTTTCAGAGCACAAAAGAAGATAGGATTATTTCTGACTTTAGAACCAGGGTAAGGAATTAGAATTGAAGAAACATTTGAGCTAAAATAATTGTTTAATTTCAATCACTGACATCTCATCAAATGCAGTCTAGTTTTCTGTATGAATATAATTAAGATCAGTTTTCCATTAGTGTCATGGAACTTTTTACCTCACACAAACTAAAATGGATTTAGAGCCAAATAAATGTGAATAAGTTAACAGTTTTTTAATTGAGTATATAATTACTGGCCTACACAAGATTGGGAATAAGATAGTTCCTACCATTTTAGCTGTGCTAAACCAAGTGTAAAATTCTTAACTGTGCCAAAGTTGGGGAAATATTGACTAGAATTACTGTACAGAAGTTGTTATAGTTTTTCACTTTGCTAAGATGTGTGAAATTCATTTTCAGCTCAAAACCATTTTGGACATTTCTTTAATAGGGACCAGATCTTGAAGAATTTGGGTATTATATTAAAAAGTTCATGTTTTATTCTAAAGGCCAGAGTACAGGAACATTAAATAATTTTAAGTTCTAGAAAATAAATTCCACTTTTCAGAAAGAACAAACTAGTGGCAGTGTAAAGAACAGGTTGGCAATGGCAAAGGAGCCAGGTAGAGGATGATTTCAGGAGAGAAACGGCGAGCATCTGAAGGCAATGACGGACAGGATACAAAACAAAAGGTGGATTTGAGGGATTCTTAAGATATAGAATTGGCAAGATTTGGTTATGGATCAAAAATAGAGAATGACAGAGAGGGAAAACCACATTTTTCTAATATGGGTAATAAAAATATATGATGTTGCCAGTAACAGAAACTATTGGAGAAGATGGTTGGGTCTGAGAAAAGGGAGGGAGACATTTAAATTAAGGTATTTGTGTAATAATCCAAGTGAAAATACCTCACATCAGATGTGAAAGTTATCATGTATAATATATCTGAAGAAATCCCAGATCAAAGGTACAGGGAATGATAAAGGCTAAGTAAGATATGTAAAGTGAAGATCTTAGATTTTAATGTAAATTTTGAGCAAATATATTGATAAATATTGTGGATTTTCTGCAACTGGTATTAAGGTAACAAAATCAATAGGGAAGCAACATCCCAACATTAAACATGTGTGGGGGGAGGTTAGAGGGCGGCACATAGAATCCAGAGTTGAAGCTATAAATTGAAACAGCAAATTGAAGAATCTGGTACAGATCAGCATTGGAAATTGAAGAATCTGGTACAGATCAGCATTTGAATTAGGCAAAATAAGATAGAGGAGCCACAGTAAACTATGACAGCTCAATCTCAAAATTAACAGAGTAACTGAACGGCATCCCTCATCAATAGAGGAGCACGAATTTTCAGCTGTGAACTGCAGCAAAATACGTGAAGATAATACATTATAACTAAGTAGGGTTTATCCCAAGCATGCAAAGTTGACTCAAAATTCAGAAATTAATGGAAAATAACCACACTAACAGAATTCAGAAAAAAACACACACATACATTTATTTCAAGAGATGAAGAAAAAACATTTGACAAAAATTAAACACAATTCCTGATAAAAACATTCATCAAACTAAGAATTCAAACTAAGAATAAAAGGGAACTTCCTCAATTTAATAAAGAGCATCTAAGGAAAACCCACAGCTAACATTATAGCTAATAGGGAGATAAAAAGGCAAAATGACCAATCTCACCACCCCTATTAATATAGTACTAGAAGTACTAAAAAACCAGAAAAACAAATAAAAGATGTAGAGACTGAAAGGAAGGACTAGAAATGTTGCTATTTGCAGATGCCTTGATTATGTAAAATATCCTAAAGGAATCAACAAAATGACTACTAGAAGTTATGGTAAACTTATAAAAATTTCAGAATCCAAGGTCAATTAACAAAAATAAGTTATACTTCTATATACTGAAAACAAATAATTAGAAAAATGAAACTTTAAAAATTACCATGTAAAAGCAATCAAAAACATAAAACACAAGAATAAATTTAGCACAATGCTGGATCTTTGAAACTGAAAAACACTGCTGAGAAAATTTAAAGACCTAAATAAATGGAGAGATAGATCAAGTGTCTTGATTGGGAGACTCCATATTATTAAGATGCCCTTTCTCCATAAGCTGATCTATCAGTTCGAGATAATTGCATTCAACAATTCCAAAGGCTTTTTTATAGAAACTGACAAGCTGATTCTAACACACACACGTTAGACTCTAACATACAAATACTTGAACATATATGTAAACACAGAATGTGGAATATCCAAACAATTTTGAAAAAGAACAAAGTTTCAGGGCTTACATAACCGGATTCAATATCTAAAGCTATGTTTCTTGAGAGTGAAGTAAGAGGATATACTACATATAATAGCACCTTCATGTTGTCATGGATATTTCAAATACTTTGAATAGCTTTTGAAAAGCAATTCACCCAAATACTACTTGTTAGACATACCTCTTTTCCCACACTCTTCAACTGCCAGCAATTGGTACTTCTCTCAGCCTGTCTCCTACTCTCCCCAGTCACCTGTCCACCCTCTCTCTCCATTCATTTCTTCTACCACTCACTCTATACCTCACTTTTTTTTCTGATAATTTTCTCTACTTCTAAGCCTTCCTCATGTGGAAGCATTTTACTCCCTTTCATCTTCAATCTGGACATTGAGTATATCACCCTGTACTGAGTACTGCACATTATCTGGATCTTTCACTGACCTATACCTCTGGATTTGGAATGTTTTTCCTACTTATTAAGAAGCCATACAGAATGCTGGAGCTATCATTTCCTGCCCTCCTTCAGTAAGTAATATAATACAAAAGAAATAAAAAAATGTGCTGTGTTCTTCCACAGAGGATGAGATATGCCCATGTAAGTCTAAAGAATTCTAAATTAATTTGTGTACAAAAGACATCTAAAGGGAAATAAACATCCCAATTAGGGTCTTGATTTCCATTTACTGTGAAAAATAGCAATTTGTTAATTAAGACCTTATGTTTTACTGGACAATTTTTTAATGGAGGTATTAACTGAGGATGAGTCTTTGATAAATCAATTGTACAATTCAAACATGGCTATTCAGTTTAAGTACCTTTTTCTTACAATAACAGAGCAATGCCTATAATCAGGCCTCATAGACCTCAGGTCAAACAAACAATTCTAGTTTGTTACAGAAATGCTCATAGACACTAAATAATGCATTTTCTAACAGCATTATTTTATGTATAATTTATAACATAACTCCTTATAAAAACTAAAACAAATAAACACAATACATTATGAAATCAATACTCAGGGTAGAGGAAACACTAACTATGGGTTATAAATATTTTTGTGGAGTAGATGAATTCTAAGAGAGTACTCAAAGGGAATTGTATTAGTCTGGTAGGATTGCCATAGCAAAATACCAAAGACTGGATGGCTTAAACTGAAATTTATTTTCTCACAGTTCTGGAGGCTAGAAATCCAAGATCAAGGTCCTGGCAGGGCTGGTTTCTCCTGAGGCCCCTCTCTTGGCTCACAGATGGCCTCCTTCCTAGTTACATGATGTGCTCCATGGAGCACACACTCCTGGCGTCTCTTCCTCTTAGAAGGACACCAGTCCTATGGGATTAGGGTCACACACAACTTCACTTAACCTTAATCCCATCTCCAAATACAATCACATGGAGGGATAGGACTTCAAAATAAATATTTTTGAGGAGCACAATCAGTCCATAACATGAATAGTGGACATAAAGATTGAGGTAAAAATGATATAGGTGAATGTATTTTATTAAGTATATTATTTATTTTTCTTAAGAAACAGAAGCACATTGTGATATACTAACATCATGGCAACTTTCCTTCACCAACTGTACTGCCTGAAAATCAAAAGGATTTTCCAAAGGAGGGAGTAATATGAGTAAAGGCACGGAGATGGAGTCGGGGAAAAATAAGCATGATAAAGGCAAGCAGCCCCATTTAGAAAGATACAGCAGCAGAATGGACAAAAACAGAATAACAAGTGGGAAAAAAGGGATTCTATTTTAAAATTCAGTATCAGTTAAAAGCAGAAATTTCAGCTTAGAGCTCAAGACTTGGCCTCTTATTAGTTTTATGATGTTGGGCAATAATTTCATCCTCCCTGGCCTCAGACATTGGGAAAAGTAATTTCGAGGTGTTTACTGTGCTAAGGTTTTACTTAATTATCCCACTACATCTATTCTTACATTCATATATTATTTTTAATTCACAGAATAATTGTTTTAATATAAATGATTGCAATAGACACTTAGGTTATCAGACTACAAAAGACCAGAACTGTTTCTAAGATGGACAAGAATGACAATGCCAAATTAATTCAAGGATGCTTCCACTGCAGACAGAAACAAGTACTAATAGAATATACAAAATCAAGAATACTAATTAGTGTATGCAATTACTTTCTTGCCATAGTTCCACATTTTTCCATCCTGTTTCTTGCAATAAATCTTAAGGCAGGCCTGAACAAATCTACCACAGACTCTATAAAATGTGTCCACTCTTCAGCTACATAGAAGTAAATTAATTTCCTTTTTATCATTTTATCAGTTTATCATTTTTAATCAACTTTATTGAGGTATAATTTATACATGTAAATATACCCATTTTAAGTGCACATGTCCATGAGTTTTGACAAATATATGTATTATATAACCACTGCAGTCAAGATATAGTATATTTCCATTGACTCTGAAAAATACCTTTTGTCCTTTCTAAGTTAATGAATCCTCCTCTCCTGCACCTTCTTCCCAGATTACCATTGATCTTTATTTTGTTACTCTAAATTAGTGTTGCCTTTTCTATAGTTTCATATAAATAGAATCATACAGTATATACTGTTTTGGAATCTGGTTCCTTTTATTCAGCGTAATATTTTTTTATTTCATCTATGTTGTTGCAACACCAGTATTTTGTTCTTTTTTACTGATGAAAACATTCCATGTTATAAATATATGATCATTTGTTTATACATCATCTTTTGATGGACACTTGGGTTATTTTTATTTTCTGGCTATTGTGAGTAAAGTTGCTATGAACATTCATGTACAAGTCTGTGAGCTTAACTTTTCATTTCTCTTGGGTAAAAACCTAGAAATGGAATTTTTAAATCACATTGTAGGTATAATTTTAACTTTATAGGAAACTGTCAAAGTGTTTTCCAAATTGATTGTACCATTTATATTGCCAAAATCAATGTATGGTAGTTACAATTGTTCTATCTACATCTTGGCCAGCACTTAGTATGGTCAGTCTTCTCAAATTAGACAATCTAGTAGATGTGTGGCATTTCATGGTGGTTTTAATTTGCATTTCCCTAATAGCTAATGGTGTTGGGCATATTCTCACGTATTTGTCACTTGTATATCTTCTTTCTCTGTTTCCTCTTCTCTTTGTACTGTTTTACATTTTACCTCTACATATGTTACAAACTCTCAAGATACATTGCATTATTTTTAAGGGGAAAAGTATTTATATTTAACCACGTATTTAGCATTATCAATGCTCTTCATTCCTTTGTATTGATCCATATTTCCATCTGGTATCATTTCATCTCCACCTCAAGAACTTCCTTCAACTTCTCTTGTAGTTGAGGGTTCCTGAAAACAAATTTTTTCAAAATTTTTTCTGGAAAATGTCTTCATTTGGTTTTATTTGGGGAGTAATGCTGCTGTTCATTGACTTTTAAACTGAAAGCTTCTTTTTCTTTCAGCACTTTAAAAATGTCATTCCACTGTCCTGGATTGCATTATGAGATGAGAAATCTGTTCTAATTTTTATCTTTGTGTCTTTGTATATAATGTATCTTTTGTCTGTAGTTCCCTTTAAATATTCCTTTTCAGTGGTTTTCAGAAATTTGATTATGGTGTACCTTTTTGTATCTGTGTTAGTGTGTGTGTGTGTTCATCCTACTTGGATCCATTGTGCTTTTGGAGTCTGAGGATTTATCATTTTCATCAAACTTGGAAAATTTGGGGCCATTTCTTTTTTTCCTATATAGTATTTTTTATTCCTATAAATTTGATTTGATCCTTTTTATTAATTTATATTTCTTTCCTTACCATGTTCATATTTTTAATATCTTTGTTAATTCTAACAACACTGTCATTTCTGTGCTTTTTCTGTTGGCTAATTTGTTTCCTGGTTATGGGTCACAATTGTTCTTCTTGGCTTACTTATTTTTTATTGGATACTGGATGTTGTGAATGCTATGTTCTTAAGTGTTTGGATGTTGTTTTCTTCCTTTACATAATTAAATGCAGATCAGTTTCATCATTTTAAAGACTACTCATATATTTTGCTGGGGTGGTTCTACGACCACCTGGCCTTTACTCTGCTGTTTGTTCACTCTTGCTCCTAAGTCAGGACTCCTGGGGTCTCTGTCAGATTTCTCTGACGACCATCCAGGACACTCAATTCTGGATGATTGGAGCTCAAATGTCTTCCTGCCCTTTGTGAGCTATGGGAATATTTCCATTTATAGTTCCATGGTCATCTTCTCTCCATCTTTGTGAAGCTTTATTTCACACATGGGCAGCCTAGAACTTGAAGACTAGAGATTTATGGAGTTCCTTTCTTATGGAGTACCTCCCTTTCCCAAACCCCACCCTGTAACTTCCAGCTGCCTCAGTCTCCCCAGACTCAGATCTCCATCTTCTCAATTCAGCAAGGCTTCCAGGACCTGTTGGGGCTCCTCTTTCTTTATGTGCCCAGAGTTGAAAACTGACTCGAGGCAGAAAGCCAAGAAGATGGTAGACTTTGTAATTACTTCCTTTCTCACATGGCTCACAGTCTTATGCTGCTTGTTCTCCGACCACTAAAAACAGTTGTTTCATTATTTTGCTCAGTTGTCTAATTATTTACTACTGGAGGTTAGAGCTGGTCTTTGACATTTTGTTTTCTAACGTAGCCCTGGTATAGGATTTATTCCTGGGTGGAACTATATTCCTGAGTATAGAATCAGATGAGGTGGAGTTTGTATGACGACTTCAGAAATTGCTAGCTAAAGCAGTGTGTTGTAATTATAACCCAAGTGTTTCAACAGAGACACTTATTGTCATGTTATAACTGGTTGTGGAAAGCTCTGTGACTAACTAAGCTCTAAAATCCCACACATCCTAGACAACAAATGTGACCACTTTAATTAATTTAAAACATTTTACAATTAACTTATTATGCCAAAGAAATTCATATTTTAGGTTATAAACACATACATATAAAGTTATTATTATATAATACATGAATTATCACATTTTTCACAAGTGTTTATTTATACGTACCTACATACCCAAATTGTGATGGCTCCATTAAGAATGCTAACCTATTCAAAGTGTTCTCTGATTATTTCTAATACTCACAAATGGATACCACCAATATTTT
This sequence comes from Manis javanica, assembly GCF_040802235.1. NCBI lineage: Eukaryota > Metazoa > Chordata > Mammalia > Pholidota > Manidae > Manis > Manis javanica. The sequence goes on along the minus strand of NC_133161.1, from coordinate 32,345,939 downwards.
CATTTGAAAAATCTTCATTAGCTAAAGTCATCTAGTGGCATCTAACATCCACTCTCCCCACCATTTCATTGAGCCTTACTGAGGAACCTTACAATTTCCCCCACTGATGATGCCCACCAACCCAAAACCTGTGCCAAGTGCACGGAATCCTGAAGCTCTCAAAGCCATTAAACTGTGGGACTCCAGGCCAGGACTGGATCCATAGAGTCAAGGAAAATGGATCCCAAAGTAGCCAATATATCCAGAATTTTACAAGTCTTTCAAGAAAACAATTCTTTCAGCTTCTAGCTCTTCCCTTCTAACCCCAAGAGGCCAATTCTGGCACAAAGAGCCAAGCTGGGAACATATACCATGCCATGCCTTCCATCCTGCTGCTTGCCCCGTTTCCTATGACCACTTCCTTCAACAAAATTCAGTGCTTGGTGGCAAAACAGACGCTCCATACATACCAGATCATAGACACACTGGTGTGTGTGTGTGTGCGTGCGTGCATGTGTGTGTGTGTGTGTGTGTGTGTGTGTGTGTGTGTGTGTGTAATGGGGTCAGAAAGAGGGCTGTGGATGTTTCATATTTCAGAAATACCTGCATCTCAATCCAGGCAGTGAAAAATACCCTTTTATAAGGCATTGATTCAGAGGTCATCAAAATGGTGCCTATATATTTTACATTTCAAATCATATGTATTTTGTCTCTTAAATCCTTTAACATTGTCAAAATCCCAATGACTCTAAAATATACTAAAACTATTACCATTTTAAGACACTTAGAGTAAATAATTTAGATGCTCAATAAAATGTCATTTTAATATAAGTGGTTATAATGGGTTACAAAATGTGCGAGTTGGACAACAAAAATGTGGAAAATATGTCAGAGAAAATAACTTTGGGAGAACCATATAATAAATTCTATAATGCCAGTAATTAAAGTAGATAAATACCAAAATCTACTGTGCTGTGTAAAATATGAGGAAGAACATCTCACATCTATTTTGCAAAGCATTTATATTGTTTACAGAAAATTTGCAATCATAAAAATATTTTTACTAAACTTTCTCTTATTAGCATTAGCCGCGATTTAGTAGGCAGTGACTCCAAAAAATCTATAGTCATTTATTCACCCACAGATTTAAGTAAATCAAGAAAATGGAAATTTATGATATTTCTTCTTAAATGGAAGTTGAGTATATTTACACTAAAAAATAAAATAAATTTAATTGGCAAGATGAAGTTATGGTAAGAAAGGTCATCGCGCAAGATTACTGAAGAACAGAAAGGACAAAAACACAAGTAGGAAATGCCCTGCTCCAGGGCATGATTACATGAATTTGCCTTATAAAATCATTTACCACAACCCTAAAGTAGATAAATGTCATGATCAAAGAAAGGTACATGTTCAAACTTGCATTTGCAAATTGTTTCAAAATACTCTTTTAGCGAACAAATAAAGTCATCATATTATCACTGACCCTATTTCAATGCTATCTATAGAAATCTATTTCCTTACTTGTTTTTTCTCTTAAAATTATCTATTTATAAATGTACAAATGCTAGAATAATGTTAAAAGTTTCACAGAATTACATAACTTCTGACTCAAGTTAAATATAGTTTTGTATTAGATAAATTTGATGCTATGAAATAAACTTCAAAGTAATATAGACATAGGAACTGTTTCTATTATCTGAAATAAAACCTATTTTTTAAGTTAAAATTCAATAAAATTAGTTAACCAATATTCACAAATGTATTTGTGTGTGTGTATATATACATACACACATATAGATACATATATATAAACATATATAATTTTTTATCTATGCTGCTAATATTTGGAAAGATGGAAAAGAAGAAACCATAATGAGAAAGAAAATATTGCTATTGAGTAGTAGAGTCCATAGTGAAGAAAACAAAATTGTTCATTTCCTTTTCTGTCAATCCCCTTATCAGTTCATACTATGTCTTCCTTAAAAGTTCTTGTTGCCCATGTAACTTCCCAGATTATATCTTTCAGACAAAAAAATGTGAATATGTTGTGGTAAGGACAGTAGCTTTAGGACTCCAGAGCCCTTGTCTTAGTTGGCTTGGGCTACACAACAAAACACCACAGACTGGGCACCTTTAACAACAGGCATTTATTTTCTCACGGTTTTGGAGGCTGGGAAGTCCAACAGCAGGGTTCCAGCATGGTCAGGTTCCTGGTGAGGGCCCTCTTCCTGGCTTGCAGACAATTGCCTTCTCACTGTGTCCTCATATGGCAGAGGTGTCTGTTCCTTGTGTCTTCTCTTCTTGTCAGGGCACTAAACCCATCATGGGTGCCACCCTCATGACCCATCTAAACCCAATGACTTCCAAAGTCCCATCTCCTAATTCCACTACCTTGGAGGCTAGGTGTTCAACATGAATTTAGCAGAGAGAAAGAACACAAACATTCAGTTTATAACACTTCTCAATTCATTTAGAAACCTAGGGACAATTTAGCTGTAAGGCACAATTTTCTCTTACACTGACAACCTCTTACAGCACTAGTGTATTGTTCTTCTTACCAAGTCAGATACTCTCCAAGTGTTTTCAGACCACTCCCCCTCCTTCCCTACCCTGCTCTGTACCCCAGAGGGCTAGCCTTATGGACTGCATCTAGGGCACCCATGCCCTCTGCCTCCTAGCTGGATTTGGCCATTTGGAAGCACCTGCAGAAGCTCAAAGGATTGCAGGAAAATGAACATGGGTTTTGTTTCCCCAGACCCACCAAAAGCTGTATGCATCTTCCAAAGACCACACAGTCAGGTGGTTTCTGGCTTCTGGTCACCAACCCTTTTCTCCCTGCCCCCACTGTTGTTGGTAGTTCCCCTTTCCCATCTCACACACCTGGAAACAGTCTCTCGTTGGATTCTCCTGAATAATCCCACCCATTTCCTTCCAGGATCCTGTCTGCACACAGATTCTGTCTTCATTCTCAATCTTACTGAAGATCTTTTCCCTTTAGCTTAATTTGTCATGACCCTGGACCTCAGAGGGAGCAGGGTAAGTGCCAAACCACAAGAAACATCAAGGGCAGGGAAACCCCATTCTGCCACATGGAGGAGTGAGCTATATGAGTGATAAATCCAAGTTACACTATAAACAGAGACCTATATATGGATGGGCATTGTCAAGAGTTAAAAATTGACCATATTTGGCTTGAAAAAATGAAAATCCTACTCTCAGTTAAAGCTTTGCTACTCAGCTGCCAAATCAAACATTGCAATATACTTACCAACTTGCAACAGTCTTATAATGTTTAAATGTAACCAGTTTTCTGAAATTTTATGTGCTATAATTTAGTCATAACTAGATCTAAACTTCTACCTTGAAAATATTTTTAATTGCTTTTAATATATTGACAAAACAAAAGAAAACCCCCAAAATGATGAAAATGGCTCTGAGTGGAATGATAAGAGCCTTCTTAGAAAGTCTTGAAAAGCTGGTTTGGTTCACATCTCACTGCAAGCACTGAGGAACATCTTCTGGGATGGCTTCCAGAAGCAGAATGTATTCAGAGACTGGGCAGCTGCTGTTCATTTGCCTCCCACCCTCCCCAACATCAGATTTTTCAGATAAAATCAGGATCAAAATTAACATTATGGACAACATCAGAGGGGAAAGTAAGTTACAAAAATAAAGCTTGTGCAATGGGAAAGTACCCTACTCTACTGATCCATAGCAATATTCTTTACTTCATTTTTTTCTCAATACCCCTGAAAAAGTTTGGAGTATAATATGTAACCCTGCACAAATTTCTAAGTTGACATATAGACTGTCTTCTTTACCACAGTTTAAATAGCTTCAAAAAATGTAATTTCCAGAATATTATAAATACTAACATTACTGTTTTTAATGTGGCCAATGTAATAGAAATATTATGTCAGTTTGATACCACCATCATCTATTTTGCTAAATAGGAACAAATACATGATAAGCTTTTCTTTAACTGTCAAAAATTTGGCTTGGACCCTTATGTTATTGAAACAATTATTTCATGTGACTTCCACTACAGTATCTATAGAATATGACCTTTTGAAGTAATTTTTTGATGCTTGAAAGTATTTTTGATCACTTAATATACTTATTTGCAACAATAATATGTCTGTAAGTTGAAATTTTTATTACCTGTGATCTTTTTTGATATATTTTTATTGAAGTATAGTTGATGTACAATATATTGGTTTCAAGTATACAACATAGTAATTTGATAGTTCTTTACATTATTAAATGCTCACCCCAACTAGTGTAGTTATGTATGTCTGTCAACATAGAAAGATGTTATAAAACTATTGACTATATTCTCTGTGCTGTACTTTGATCTCCGTGCCTTAATTTATGTTATGATTGAGATTTTGTACCTCTTTATCCCCTTTACCTATTTCACTCACTCTCCCCATCCCCTCCCTCATGGTAACCCAGTCACTTCTCAGTGTCTGTGAGTCTACTGTTGCCTTGGTTGTTTTGTTTTTAGATTCCAAATATAAGTTAAATCTTACAGCATTTGTCATTCTCCAACTAGCTTATTTCGCTTAGCAAAATACCCTCTAGGTCCATCCATGTTGTCACAAATGGCAGGATTTCTTTCTTTTTTATTATTGCCTATAATCCTCAACATCTAAGAATTATAGGCTTCCTTCTGGAGTGTAATATTGTTACAGTTATTAATAGTACATAATAATAAATAACGATAATTACTGTTAAAAGTATTAGTAGTACATAATTGATCAGACAATATAAGCATTTCACAAATTTTGGTGAGTAATTCCTAAACATAAAAAGAAAAATGTATTAGAAATGTTTATCTGAATGAGATGGATTAGGGGTAGTGCAAATGGCTCCTTGATTGAAGAAGACTTTGTTGACACTAGCATTTTGAATTTGTCCTTTCCTACTCTGTCTTTCCTGTGGAAGGAGGAAAGGCTTTTACAGCGCTGAGCACAGCAGCACTGAGTTCAGAATGGATGAGAGTTCTACACCTCTTCAGTACAAAATAGTAAAAGAGCAATTTTGAATCGGGAGGTAGAAAGGAAAGCGACAGATGAGTTATCAAGCAAATTGATTTTGGTAGAGTACATAATGGTGGTCAAACAAATGAAAAGTGATTCCCTTAAAATTACTTTCGCTCACATAACATTTAGTAAGCCTCTGAATATCTCCCCATAGAATTTATAGTTGTGATTCTATTTTTGATAAAGTCAAATAGGTTTTATTGATAGAGTCTTGGAAAACTCCCCATGTAACTCTATAACACAGCAGCATAGGACCCCTGTGCAGCACCCTCCTTCCACAGGAAATTGCCCCAGTTCCCTTACCTTAGAAATGCTAATTTACTTGATCATCAAGCTCTGTTAAGCTATGTATTTAAAAAAATTAATTTGATAAAATTCCAATTATCCGATACTTGGAAGTTTTTTCATGGTGGGTATTGGTTCAGTTATTTTCTTTTTAGCTTTAACTTAATTTAAACCAGCCTAGCAAAAATTAACAATTAACTGAATTAGAAAACAAACAAATTCTACTGAACCCAAATAACATGCCGAACTTTGTATTAGGTCCTGAAAGGGTTTCAAAATAAAAAAGAAGCATAGATCTTGTCCCCTGAGAGTTACAGTCTTTCTGGAGAAAATGATACATTGTTCCCAGAAATGATGGAGCTAATAAGACTCTACACTATATTTTGATACAATATGTAAATACAATACAATTTAATGTAATATAATAAATAGACTATAACTTAATTGCCACATGGCAAATCCAGGGGAAAATATAACCATGGAATATGAATTACATGAAATGGACTAAGGACTTCCACAGTAAAGAAAATATTTCCAGATAAAATTATTCAAATTTGCATTTTAGAAGTCTGATAGTATTTCTGAAGATGCAAATATATTAACATTCTGGAAAAAATGAATTCTATAATTAGGTATCAGAAAAAATGCAAATCAATGAATGCTACAGTCTGAATGTTTGTGTTTCTCCACCCAAAAAAAAATCATATGTTGAAATCCCAATGCCCAATGTGATGATATTAGAAGGGGTCTTTGGGAGGTGCTTAGGTCATGAGGGTTGCACCCTCATGAATGGGATTACTGCTTCTATGAAAGAGACCCCACAAAGTTTCCTAGCTCCTTCCACCACATGAGGACATAGCAAAAAATCATATGTCTATGAACTAACCCTGAATATTAAAAGAAAAATGTATTAGAAATGATTATCTGAATAAGATGGATTATGGGTAGTGCAAATGGCTCCTTTATAATATATTACTCACCAAATCCTGAATCTGCCAGGACTATCATGCTGGACATCCCAGCCTCCAGAATTGTGAGAAATAAATATTTGTTGCTTATAAGCCACCTAAGTCTATACTATTTTGCTATAGCCATCCGAAAGAACAAGGACACTGAGATACCACTTACCATCTACTAGGATGACTATAGTCACAAAGATAAATAATAACAAGTGTTGATGAGGATGTGGAGAAACTAGAATCCTCATACACTGCTGGTGGGAATGTAAAATGGTGCAAACCACTTGAGTTTGGCAGCTCCTCGAAGATTAAACATAGAGTTGATACAACTTGTAAAGAAATGTTCAAGCAGTATTATTCATTATACTCATAAACTGGAAACAACCCAAATGTTTATCAACTGATGGATAAATAACATTATTAAAAGTGAATATTATTCATCAATCAAAAGGAATAAAATACTGATTTATGATGCAACATGGATAACCTTGGAACTATGTTAAGTGAAAGAGGCCAATCACAAAAAAACACATATTGTATGAATTCATTTATATGAAATATAATGAACAGGCAAGAGCAGGCAAATCTATAGAGATAAAAAGTAATTTCATGGTTGTCTTGGTCTGGGGAGGTGGAAGGATTAGGGATGCTATTTCAATATGTAAAGAGTTTCTTTTGGGGATGGTGAAAATGTTCTAAAATTGATTGTGGTGATGATTGCACAACTCTGAATATGCCAAAAATCATCAAATTATGCACTTTAAATTTGTAAAGTGTATGGTATGTGAATTAAAACTGAATAAAGCTGTTCTTAAAAAAAGAAACCTAGAAATATGTCAGTATTTTCCTTGTGAATTCCATTTTCCAATTAGACCATCCTCCGAAAGAGAGAAAAGTTACATGCATTCTTTCAACTCTTCCAGTTCAGTGTTTTCTGAGGCACTTCAGAGCTATCTGGGCCAAACCTGAAGCCATGTGGGTGGCCTCATCCCTTGCAGGGTCAGCCCACCCCCTTGGAGAGGCACGAACCACTCCTATTGACTTGGAACATTGTCCATCTGTTTTCCCCTCCTTTCCCTTGTTGTTGAAGAGCTAACAATATCCTGATTATTATGCTCCAAATGTTTTAAGGTTAATTCTAGCTTCCCAATGCCATCAACTGAAGAAAGCAGTGGAGAATATTCCAAAGAATAGCTGGCCCACAATTTACTTTTCATTTGCCTTTGAAATAATTTATGTGCTTTTTTTCATAGATGAAACTACTAATTTAGTTTTGGATATAATATCAGCCCTCCCAAAGCATAATTCTCTCACTGGATAGAGGACTGAAGGAAAACTATCTGAGGCATTTCTAGTATTTTGGGAAAAGCAACTGCAGAACTGAACATTTGTTTTAGAATAACCATAAAATGTGTAAAACATTTGCAAATAATGGAAGATTAGTGGTTTTATCCTTTAGCTGCTTCCAAAACTGTGATCAACATCTCACTTGAATCAAAAAAAACTAAGCAGAAATATGAGAGATGCCCTCTCAAAAAAAAAAAACTAAGCAGAGTGAATCATACAAACAAATACACCTTACATATTTATTTAAAGGCTCCTTTCAAATCAAGGTGATATTGCAAGACTCGGGACCAGAGTTAATTAATTCCCCATCCATTTACCTAAAAGAAGCAGGAAGAACTTGACAGGTTGGAAAAGGGCCTGGGTCAAGACTCAAGAGATGGATTTATATCCTGGACCTAACATTCAGTAAATATAGAAACTTTGTTTAATCTATGAACTTTTCTGAGCCTAAGTTTGTCTCTAATATGGGTATAACAATTGCCCTGCCTAACTCATGGATAGTTCTGCTAACAAATGTAAAAGTATTTGGAGAAAAATAAAGAAGACATACAATATTTCAAATTATGAGTTGAGTAAAAGATATAGACCTTACTCAGAATGAGGTCACCTTCCCTCCATTTGGCTGCCTTTTTACCAGCAAGCATTGACCCTCGAAGGAGACTTAAATGTATCTTTTTTTGTAATGGCAGAGTTAAATATTTCCTTAGGCATTTTGTTTCATTATTTCATTACCATTTTACAATGAAGTACCCAAGGATAAAAGAGAGGGTGAATAACAAAGAAAGTTACACAGCTAGTAATTTTTAGAACAAGAATTAAAACTTAACTCTGAAGTCATGTTTTTCCTACTACCTGATACTTTTGGGGGGGAAGTCTTTCCTCAATCTTCTGAACAACTCTGATCCCCTTAAGGCCAGATTACACTGTCCACCTTCCTTAGCCCTGGAAATGGGGGAAGATGATCTGAAGACTGTTGTCAAGCTCAATGACAATAGGTCCCAATTTTCCCAGAAAGGTCTCTTTCTATGCTGGTTGTCCTGATGAAATTCTCAACAAAGCCGTCCTCTCACTCTCAGAAACATTTTGGTTTGGACTTGAAATGCTAACAATGGCTTTACATCAGGAAGATTAATCTAAATCATTAAGGAATTAGATCAACTGTCTATCACTGGACATCAAAATCATAGATTTTTAAAATATGCTAAAAATTTATAAACTTTCCAAAAGTTGTATACATAAGCTAAAAGAAAATGTATTATTTTGCTGGAGAAGATATGTCTGGAGAAGATAAAGCCAGATGAGAAATTAGACTGAAGAGACAATAAAGATAAGGGAAATAGAGATATCATGGTATGTAAATGAAGTATTGTGAAACTGAATGCATCAACATACGAAGAAAAAAACAATCCACTCACTCATAACAAGATATTTTAAAAGACAATTTGTAAAAGCAAAATGTCTCCTCTGACACTTGCTATTTTCCCCTGCCCACAGCAAATAGACTGAATAAGAATGCATTTTTCATTCCCCAAAAGGACATTTTAGCTGGGTTGATTATGCTGGCCATTCTGTGTTCCTTTGAGTGTATGTTTTCCAGTGATCTACCCCTTGGAAAGAATATCAATCTCAAACCAGTACTTGATTTTGCTTTTCATCTACCTATCTATTTAAAAACAATAGCAAGGATGTGTCAACCTTTTACTCTTCACATTGTCAACCTTAATAATTTCTTATATTGTTGAACCATCTAAATTCATGGTCAGGATGTAGAGCAACTGGAAGTCTCATTCACTGCTGGTGGGAGTGTAAATTAGTAGAATTATTTTATAAAATGGAAGTATCTACTATAATTGAACACATATTTACCCTTTAACTCAGTGAATCATCTCTCAAAATAAACCTAACAGAAATGTGCTTATGTCTTCACCAAAAAATATATTCAGAAACGTTCATAGCAGTATTATTCATAGCAGCTCCTAATAGGAAACAACCCAACATACCCATCAACTTTAGAATGGATAAATTGTGTCTTATTCATACAATGAAATGCCAGACAGCAATGAAATCATATGAAATGATATTAAAGAACTACTCCTCTATACAACATGGATGTATCCCACAGTCACATTTAATGAAATGAATTGTACTTTTTATAAGAGTATTGAGTGTGATGCCCTTTATGAAAAATTTAAAACAGGCCAGTCCAATGTACCATGTTAAACCTCAAGATCATGGTTACTTCTGGGGAGAGATGAGGGTGTACAGAGAATGGCATGAGACAGACATCTGACATCTGGTAATGTTCTGTTTCTTGATACGGGTAGAGATTATAGGGTGTGTTTTCCTTGTGATAACTTGTTGAGCTGTATACTTATGATTTGGTCACTTTGATATGTATATATATAAACATTTTAACAAGAATATTCATTAAATTGTGCATTCTAAAAGATCCTTTGGCTGTTGTGTAACCGTAATTTCTGGGAGAGAAGCAGAAGCAGATCAAACATGGAATCTATTGAGATGGGTCAGGTGAGATGTGATCTTAGACCAGGGAAGGGAAATGAAAAAGGAAGGTGAAAGCATTGGTTTTGTAGACAGAACTAACAGGCGAGATGCATAGGAAGCAATGAGGGAAATGGAGGATTGACTCCCAGGACAACTGTGTGATAAGTATGACCAGAGGTTCAGATTTGGTGGTAGAAATGAAGAGCTAGGTATTTGGACATAGGAATTTTGAGATGTCAAAGTTGCCAGCAGGAGATACTATTTTGAAGCTTAGAAACAGGCTTTAAATTGCCATCACACAGATGGGATTTATAGCCATTAATTGGAATGCTTTATAATTCAGTTCTCAACCCTGCCTTATTCAAAATATTATCAGTGACTGTAGATAAATGTATAAACAAAATTGCAGATTAACAGTAAAATAACACACTGAAAACTGTCAAAAATGAGAAAAAAAATCAAAGCATAATAAAATTTAGTAGGAATAATATAATCATCCTCTCAGATTCAAATTATCAATTTGTTCTTACTAGCAGATTGACCTAACCAAATTACAAATGAGTACAGAAGATTTACAGAGTTTTTCATATACAATAGGATTAATTTGAATCGACACTAGGATAGAGCAGCCAAAGGATCAAATGGTGTGTAGACAATACAAAGAAGGTAATGTAGCATTCTTGCTTTACCCTGTACTGCTCAGACCCCAGACTAAGGGTTATAGTTCAAGTGTGATTTTTTTAAATTAAAGTATCATTGATATGCAATCTTATGATGATTTCACATGAACAACATTGTAGTTTTAACATTTACCCACATAATCAAGTCCTCACTCGCTATTGCAGTCACTGTCTATCAGTGTAGTCAGATGCTATAGAGTCATTACTTGTCTTCTCTGTGCTGTACTGTCTTCTCTGTGACCCACCTATATTTTGATTGCTAATTATAGTGCCCCTTAATCCCCTTCTCCCTCCCCACCCATCCTCCCCAGTGCCTCCCCTTTGGTAGCTGCTAGTCCCTTCTCTTTAAGTGTAATTTTTGATATCTGGAACAGCCTTAGAGAAAAAGAAAATTATAAGAAGCACCTAGAAACAGTGACATGTGAAGAACCGCTGAAGGAAACGAATCTGTTTGACTTGAATAGGAATTCAGTCAGAGCAGGGGTTAGTGTTTAAAAAATACTTTCAAACACTTCAATGGCTAACATTTCACACTTTTTAAAAACTGTAGAAGGTAGATGATTGATAAATAGATAAATGACAGGGAGAATTTCAGATAGATGATTTTGGCACAAATACTGAAGAATTTTATAACAACCATATTTGGGTTGCTTTATAAATTCCCCATTGCTAAATATTCAAACAGAGCCTGTAAGGCCACCAAGGAAGATTCAGTGATGGGTGATAATTGGTCTAGAAGCTCCAAAGTTCTTCCCATCCCTGAGATATTGTCCATGAGCAAGACTGTGAATGGGAAAAATAATATTTTGGAAAGGAAGAGAGCAAGAAAGCAAGAAAGAGGAAAGAAAGAAGAGGAAGAAAAGGGAAATAGTTCTATCAAGGAAACACTTTCTCTGGCAGGACAAAAGCAAACAAACAAGAAAACACTGAAGAAACTTAAAGGAAAATAAGATTCATGGCAGGAGAGTGGGCTTCTAAACATGTAGGTTTTAACATCCTAACTAAACTAAAAGAAACTTACCTGCATTTTATTCTGTTTCTAAAGGACAGTCCAACTCTGATAGATAATTGGCATCCTAAAATTATAAATCTAAGCTTAACAGTCATTCACCACCTCTCTCTTCTTCTATTATGCTTTTTTTCTTTTTTAGTGAAAAAGGCTTGCAATACATACATGGTAAAATTGAATAGGCTCTTCCAAAGTGATAAAATAAGAACTCTATTTTTTGGCCCAAACATTTAGCTATTTATGCTCCACTCCTTCAGAAAATGCTTTCATACTAAGAGTCTTCAGAATCAAGTAATTTGAGTAGCATGCCCTTTACAGCAACATTCTGCAAAGTCTACTATTTCCAAATAAAGCAGCATGCAGTTTTTCAGGACCAGAATGTTTTACTATCTAAGTTTATTTTCAGTGACTTGTTTATCCAAGAGCATTCAACAACCACAACAATTTTTAGAAAGGAAAAAAGCATATTTGCTAGTAAAATGTATAATTAATATGAATGTATATAGGTTGATAATAAGTGACAAGCAGAATTTTATATTCATTCACTATATTAAGGGGAAAATAATCATTCTATTTGGTAAATAATTGTTATCATTTCCTAAAAGTAAGATGGTGACATAAATACAGATGTTATAGGAAACAGCATATTTTAATGTGAAGTTTGTTGTTTCCCTTGAGGTTAGTATGAGAATGTTCTGAATGCTGTGAAGGATTCCTTTTTTTCTTAATGCAAACATCTAAAATTACTTTTGAAATCAAACTTTTACTCATATCCCAATTGCTTAACTAGAGAAGAATTACCTTATTCAGACACACAAGAATGTCAATAGTCCCATTTATGATGTATTTAAATTTAATATTCTTTAATAGCTGTAATATCTACCTTTAGGTTCAGTCCTCTTGCTGTTCTAAACAATGAACCTAGAAGTTAATAAGCAGTTTGGCACTGTTATTAATAATAAGAAGTTAATAATAGTTGGCAAACAGGGCCTAGCTGGGCTTTAGTTACTCAGAAAGAGTGGATATAGACACCTAAACTGTCTAATTTATTTTATGCCTTTCAGTAGTGTAGAAATGTGCTTTACAGTTTCGTGTAACCATGAAACAGAAACAAAAGTCCTTTCAGTAAACTCTCTGGAAACCAAATTCTTCCCAGATATTTAATGATAAGAAAATACAATCTAAAAATTCTCTGCCCAGCCCCTGGGTGCTGTCCCAGTATCCCATCTGCTCCATGCAGTTGGGTTCCCATTGCTCTTAACTCCAAGATGACTCCCTCAAGCATTGAAGGTCGCCTAGCAGACACCAAAATAGTCATTTACAAAAACCAAGTGGAAAGCATTCTGTGTTTTTATCTTTATTCTTCTATTGCAAATATGCACTAAGATAAAAGTTTATAAGAACAAAACAAAACTTCCCATCCTTTTTTCTCTTGGCTAATATAAATTAGTGATGTTATCTTTTTTAATTGGCATTTACTCTAAATGGACTTAGAACAACATTTGTGAAAAGAAGAATTACTAGAGAAAAAAGGCTTCAGATTGAGCTATACTAATTTTTTTGTCCAAATTAGACTTCAAGTCAAAAAAAACAAACTCTAGATCTGTTGTTTAAGTAACTAGTAATCTTATTGTGCACAATTCAGTTGGTATTTGGAAAACATGTAACTGTAGCTTTGCAGAAATATGTTCCCATTCTAATGCAGAAGAAGTTGTACTTAAGAGTTTAACCTGAAAGTTAGTACTCATCAAAATTTAGTTAGTGCTTATTTCATGTTCTGGAAAGATAAAATATCAAAGTCCTATGGAGATGTCTTATTTATATATACAGTATTGCGAAAATCAATGGAATACTCAAAAGAACAAACAGGAATATCCTTTACTTATGAAAAGCAGGATAAAATAAATCTTAAATTAATTGTTATACATTGTTTTGAATGAGAATGGAATGTCCTATCCTAGCAGTTCTAATCATGAATATAGACTTTTCAAGAGTATACCACTTTCTCTGTCTATTTCTAATAGCCAAGTTTTCCCAAACAAAAGTTAATTCTGGAAATTTTTGTGTATAAAAAGGGATTTTTGGCCAGGGGAGGTGCTATTTGAAATTGCCAAAAGATTAAATTGGCATCACTTACAAACAAGCTACTGTACCTTAATATTAAACTAAAAATTTCCTGGTTCACTGGTACAAGGCTAATTTTATCCAGAATGTGTACAAAAAGACAACTGATAGGTAAGGGAAAAAAATGAACAAGATTTCATTAAATGCCATGTAAGTATCTGGTACCACTCCACAAAAGTTGATTAGTGAATAACTTTAATAGAGACATTTTAATCTGATCCTTTAAACTTTTTTGTGGGAGGCTCTCCGGGGCACTGGTGAGGGGATAACTGAAGGGTGGAGATGGAGTGGGGAGAAGATGAAAAGATACACTGATGAAGGAGGAGTAGGAGATGGGGAGTCATACCAGGGATAGACTTCTCAGTTAAGGTCACCTAAAACTTGTAAAAGCTATTGAATTGCTGAAGAGTATCAAAAATGATTAAATTTAAAAAAACATCTCTCGTTTTTCCAGTTGTATTTATTCAAACAGTCCTCCCTTTGTGAGGAAATTGTAGGGGGCTGCATGGTAGACAAGCCCTGGAAGTTGTTTCTTATTGGTCTCAATGTAATAGCTGTATCCCTCAAATATTACCAGCATTGTATTGAAATTTTGCAATTAATTAATAATAATGGGTTCTTCTGAAAATATTGAAGGCCAAACAAATATCTTTAAGTTTAATTTAAAAAATTCCTGGAGTTTCTGACAAATTGGTATTACAATTCTGAGATTTATCTTAAGCATGGGTTTGTAATGGACAACTAGAGCTTACTTTTCTCTGTTCACATGAACGTTTCAACAATGTCTTATCCAAAGGGTCTTAGCCCAGGAAAGGAGAGAAAAGGTGATTTGGGCCCACAGGGGAGATTTGGCAATGGCTGGAAACATTTTTGGTTATCAACACTGGGGAGTGCTATTGTAGATGGATAATGGATAGAGGCCAGTGATGTAAACAGCCTCTCACAGCAAAGAATGATCTGGCCCAAAATGTCAATAGTTTTAAGGTTGAGAAATCCTGGTCTAATCCAAACGCTCTAAATATTATTAACAATAATGGTGAAATCAAGAAGTCAATATTATTTTTAATAACCAATTTGCACAAAGGCTGTTTAAAAAAAAGACCCTGCCTGAAGTTGTATATAAATTCTTACAGGGAAAAAATTAACACATTTGTGATGTGAAAAAAAAACTGAAGGGAATAGATTATATATTTTTATTCATAAAAGCATTCACAGTTTCCAATAAACCAGGGAAAAAAAACTTTTTAGACTGCTGAGAAAAGTGAGAAACAAAATAGTTACAAATTATCCTACTCACAAATACTAATCTATTATCGTTTGCTATTTTTGAAATATATTAATATAGCATTTGAAAGTCAGCCCTTTTGTCAGAAACTATGATAATAGCCAAAAGATGAATGTACCAGTATAGATTTATTATGAAACTTTTGAGTTCCCTTGGCTAAGGGCAATTAAAAAAATTTTTTTAAAGCTATTATTGGAGAGTAAACCTGTGGTCTGGGAGATACTTGACTGTGCTCAGCCATTTAATTACAACCCACCTCCTCTCTTCTCCCTTTCCTAATAAGAATAGGATATCATTTGCTGCGGTAATCACTCTGGTTTAAATTCCTTGAGAACCAACAGTAGTTAAGATTTTCTAAGCATTTACTAAAAGAATAAGCAAAATCATTTTTATTGTTCCTCTCAGAAATCTTACATATTAAAATAGTGAAATGGACAGGATTCAAAATTCTCATCAAAATAAGAACCACACACACAGACTCAACCAATGGGGTGAGGAGCTGGTGTTCAATTACAATTTGTCACTGAATGAACAAATGAATCCTCCTTTCTAAAGCTCTATGCTAGATACAACACACCTAGATGGGTTTCTTTTAACTTAGGTTTTAGAAGCACTTTTTTAAACTACCTATCACTTTATAAATGAATCTATAACCTAAGCTGTCCCATGTTAATTTCTCCTTCTTTTTGGCCTGCTAGCACCCTGCCTGAAAAATGAGTCAATTACTTGTGATAACTATTGCAAATCTCTTACTAATCCTTAAGAATGATAAAGAAGAAAGCTCTAATACCAGATTTTTAGCCACTGCTTAAACCTACTCTAGCAACATAGGAATGACTATTCTTCAAAGGAAACATCTTGAAATCTGGGACTACAATTTTAAAGAAATTCATTTTTTACAAAATGTTATTTTGCTGTAAACTCATTTATTTTCCATTTCCTGGTAAGATTTCCTTAAGGATCAATGTCTCCTATTCACACTGATAAACAGCTGTTGGGCAACAACTCTAGCAGAGTCCCAACGCTCAGAGTCAGCCTGCTTGGTGAATGCAGGAGATAGAGAAGTGCAGAAAAACAGTAAACAGAATGTCTAAGTCATCACTTCAGAATTAACCGAACATAAATAAAATTGGGGAAGAAAAGAAAGGGGGCGGTGGGCATGCAGGACCACCCCTGGGAGGGGAAAGGCACTATGCACTTGCAGTTGAACCTCCTAACACTCTATCATACTACAGCACTGTCATCCATATGCAGCAGTAGCAGGTCAACTTTGTATTTAATTATTTGAAATAGTGCTGAATTTTGGCTCCAAAACATTTTTCCAATTCAGATTCTGATTCTTTAAAAAATTTTTATTTTTTTCTAAAATAGTCCTTTTCTTTCAGAAGAAGCAATTCTTCAAATCCACTTCACATAAGGGAATTTGATATGGGCAGTGAGTTCCAAATACACTGTATTCAGCAGCACTTGCTGTGTTTCTACTACGTCTTAGGCTCTGAGCAAGCTGCAGGCTCCCCCTCAAGTCTAGGACCCATTATTTTGCTTCTAGCCAATTTTCACTAAGTCTTTTTCCTCCCCAAACGCACTTAAGTCCACCAGATCTTAAACCCTTTAAGAACACGCCAACTCCTCCATTCTGAAAGCTTTTGAGTGAGTAGTCAGCAGGCTGGTTTATCTATTGCAGTGTGGCTTTATGCTAGGTGTTGTTACATGGTCCCTGCAAGGTAGTTGCAGATGTGAACACACCTTAGAGGTACCTGAAATTCTGAAATAACGTTTGATTGAAGGGACAATTAGGAGTTTTAATTTAGAAGGAAAAAGAAAACAGACTTCTTCTCTGGGTCTGAAGGCGGAGGGAGCTCACTAAGTAACCCAGCCGCATATACTCAGCACGCCTCCAGCAGGCTCACACATTCTGTAGCCCTGGTATCATAGCTGAAGAGCTGTGCTTGCTAGGTTCCCCAGCACTCCTGATCTCACACTGCCACAGCAACACGTTGATTGGAAGCTCAGTGTGTGTGATAGGGACCATGTAAGAGTGTTACGTGAATTAACTCATTTAATTCTCACACGACAACTCTGAAGCTGGTACCATCGCTCCCATTTTACAAGAGGGCAGCTGAGGTTCGAGCACACACAGTACCTGGTAGAGCCAGGTGAAGGCAGAACTTCTGATTCTGTGGCGCCTTCCTAACCACCTAGCTGCCTCCCTCCACTAAGTCCATCGATCCTTGACAACCTGCCAGTTCTTAAGCATCGCAGTTCAAGACGTCCAGTGACGTGACTCCAGAGGTCCTCCTGCCCCTCTGCCGGGTGAAGGCGGGGCCTCGTCCCCGCGGCACGTTTGGCCCACCCGGGAGCAGGATGGTACCTGACTGGGAGGAGAGGCGGGAGCCCCTCCGCCGGCTGCGTCCGGCCCCCGCCCGCCAGGCCTGGCCGCGGGGCGGGGCTCGGTCGGGTCGCGGCGGCGCGCAGGAGCCGGCAGCTGCGAGAGACGGCCGCCCCGGCAGCGTGGGGCGAGGCGAGGCAGGGCGGGGCCGGCGCGACGGGAAGGGGAGGCCGCGCGGGCCCCGCGCCGCGCCGCGCCAGCCCGGCTGCAGCCGCCGCGCACCGAGCGCCGCCATGGGACTGGAGACCGAGAAGGCAGACGTCCAGCTCTTCATGGACGACGACTCCTACAGCCGCCACAGCGGCGTCGACTACGCCGACCCCGAGAAGTTCGCGGACGCGGGCTCGGATCGGGATCCCCACCGGCTCAACTCGCATCTCAAGGTGAAGCTTGGGGCGGGCCCAAGCCATGGCCAGGGGGTGCCGGTCGCCTTCTCCCATCCAGGACCCGAACCCTCCCTTCGCCACTGGGTCACCCCGCGGGGTCCGGGATCCGGAATCCACCCGCCGCGGAGCCACCGACGTAGCCAGGGATTCCTAGCCAAACCCTGACCCCAAAGAAAGGTGGGGCACCCCAGCCGTCTTCCCTTCTCTCTTCCCCCGCGCCGGGTTACCGGGGCAGCCGGCTCGGGGACAGCTCGGATCCCAGGCTCATAATTAGACAGGGATGTAGGACCTGGTTAAGCAGTACTATGGACAGCTCGGGATCCCCGCGCCTTGTCCCCCGCAGGTGGGCTTCGAGGATGTGATCGCAGAGCCCGTGTCCTCGCACTCCTTTGACAAAGTGTGGATTTGCAGCCATGCCCTCTTTGAAATCAGCAAATACGTGATCTACAAGTTCCTGACAGTGTTCCTGGCCATTCCTCTGGCCTTCGCTGCGGGGATTCTCTTTGCCACCCTCAGCTGTCTGCATATCTGGTGAGAGGGGGCACACCGGGGCGGACCGGCTTTCTGAAACATAGGAATGTTCTTTGCCACCTGTCCTCTGCCCTCCCTTTTTCCTAGGCCAGCTTAAAGGGGGAAGTATGCACATACTTGCTGAAGTATTAGCTAGTATGGGAGGCCCTGAAGAGCAGTGTGCTTTCTTAAGAATCATAGGTTGGGAGAGTTTACATAAAAGAAGTAATGTTCCTCTGTCCTGAGGTGTGATTTTCCTTCATGCTAAGTAAGGCCCAGCTGACTTGTGAAAGTGGAGATCTGGAGGCCACGCTTCCTGCCACAGGCTGTTCTCTCATAGGGCCTTGTTAGGACTTGTGCCTGTGGTTCTGGGCCAGGCTTATAATTAGACAGGGATGTAGTTAAGCAGTACTATGGAGGTGCTGCTCCAATCCTGCCACCTACAGAAGGCAAGGTTGGGATCAGAGATGTGAACTGTGTGCAGTTAAAGTGAGGGGCCCCAGCACAAATGAATGAAAAAATTCAAGCTGCAGGATGATGAAATGAGAATGCCTCCAAAGTACTGTTTCCACCTATGAGGCACCATGGGGAATGGCATCAAGTTAAAGGGAAAGTAAATATGGAAGGAAACCTACTGGACACTGATAGGATGTTTTGAGTAACCGTACTCAAACTCAAAATGTATTATCAAATCTCAGAGGGCATGTTTAAGCATTAAAAAATATTTTTAAGGAAAATGGCATGTTTTACCCGGAAGTTTTGTTGCTGTTTTAAAAGATACCCACTTTATTCTGAGATCATTCAGATCATCCCCAGTATCACAACAAGTTGTCAAGCTTGTGCTTTAGGGCAGTCCTGGTGAAACGTATAACCCTAGATGCCTCTGTGTTGTAATCACTTTGTATGGTATTGCCACACCCTAAAACATGCTGTGTTCATCGTTAGAAGTAAGGAAATTATTCTCCACCCCCCTCTACCTTGTGAATCAATTTCTTTCGTCAGTTAGCTAGCCTATTAGTTCAACCAAGAAAATTTATTGAGTGCTTAGTTGATGCTGGGCACTGGGCCCAGGATGAATAAGATGTAGGCTCTGTCTTCAGGTTACAGCACATCAGGGCAGTTGGCTAGGTATAGAAATAGATGCCGAGGGAAACTCAGTTAAATCTCTCAAAGAGGGAAGAGCCACAGGGAAGACTTTATAGAGAGAGAAGTGTCTAAATAGGCTCTTAAAGAATAAAAATTCACTAAATAACTAAAGAACAAACCAAGAACACCAATGTAATTTGATCACTAAAAATTGTGAACAACTAAACTATGTTGAAAGTGCCTAAAGACTGCCAAAAAAGTGAAAATTTTTGCCTTTATATAGGAATAGACCCACAAAGGCCAGTTAGCTCATATTCTGACATTACCACATGAATTCTTTTAAAAGAGACCTAAGCACATAAAATTTTTTATTCCTAATCAACTAAAACTAATTATCTAACCTCTGTGTCAGTTTCACTTTCAAAAAAATGAAAAACCTCAGTGACCCCATAGCATATTATGAAATGTTGGCTATGAAGCTATTTAGAAATACAGAGTGCCATATTTATAGTCAACAAAGCGAGGCTTTCCTCAAGTGCTTGTGGAAGAATTGAAAACAAAAAGGTTTTCATTTACTAAATAGTGGAAATTATATAAGTAAAACCAATGATGTTCTTTCCACCTGGCTCTCCTGAGAACAGAAGGGATTTTTTGTGTAATGCTGCCAATGGTGGATCACCAAGTCACTGCTTTCTCAGCCACATAAAAGGTATTATTTAACTTCAGCATGTTTCCAAATTACATTCATGTGGGACATTAATATTTAACCATTATACATTTGTCATATGGCAGCTGTGATTACAAGTAGAGGAGTAACTTCAAACAAAATGCTTAAGTTAGTTTATACCTTGATGAAATAGATTTATTATTAATGGATTACATTCCTATTACATTATAAGACTGGATCAAGGAGAAGCTTTATAGAGGAGCAAACCTATTTGAGTAATAAGCCTCTTCCTTCTGTTCTTTGTTCTTTTTGTTAGAGGGGTTGTTTATTGTTTTATCAAGTAGTTGGTGACCAAAACTCTGAAAATATGCAGTGATAGATATTCGAACCACATCATATCATCACAACAGATCTGAATTTAGGTTCCTTAAATAAACAAATAAGAACACTACCACCCAAAATTCAGTCTGGTGATCTTGGATCTTATGCTAGAAGTACAGGTCATTAGAGATCAGTGAATAGGCTTGATTCCATACCACTGATAGCCTCTGCTGGCAACCATAAGGGGATCATACCAAAGAAAGGTGCCTGAGCTCCCTTATCCTAATTTTTGCTGGGATGCAATTCAAATAGATGGTCTTACTGATGGAAATGCAGTAGTAGAAACCTCATTTCTAGAAGATGCTTATAATATAGTAAATTGCTATGATAGTGCAATCTGTATGACACTATAGTTAATACAAAGTTAAAATCTCTGCCCTAAGGGTCTCAGTTTTCCAATAGAGGAATATATAAGTCCATGAGTTATAATATTAAGAAGTGTTTGGTTGGTCACATTGAGCCTCAATTAAGTTTGGGTCACTTCAAACTGCCCAGGGTTTCAGAAGGGAAACTATTCAGGATGTAGAGAATCCAATTTGTTTGATATCAGAGGATGACTAGGATCCAAAGTGCAAGAACAACTTAAAGTTAAAATGACTTCACCATATTCTAGGAACTTAAATCCTCAAATAATGTGGGCACCTATGCTTTGCCAAACTGGAAAGATCCACTTGTGTCCTGTGCTAATTCCCTTTAAGGACATAGAGATCTAAGAAGTTATGGAGATAGAACATTTCTTATCCTAAGTAAGAATAGAAGGTGTATTATATTCTGATTGAAGTAGATTTGATTAGGAAGCTTTCTGATCTAACTTTAGTCGTGTAGTATATCAATTTGAGATGATTTTGTTATAAGTGTTTTCATTATATATTCTGACTTCAAAATAGTTCTTTTTATTATCCACCGTGATGGCTCATGTAAACATTTCAAGGGTACATAGCGTTACACTGATAGCCAATCTGCAAAATTTCCTGGTGTTACTTTAATTTGTACTTATATGCCCAAGTCCACACACCAAGTGAGAAACATAATGGGATAAGAAGTCTAAAGTTGCTTTCATTTGGGTTTCTATTCAACTGTTTAGCTCTGAAACACCCAGTAATTCAATTTTCTTAAAAAATTCAATCTGTGTAGCCAATATGAATAATTCAGTATCCTAAAAATGTCTCAGTCAATCAGTTAACTGATCTTCCTTTCACTTTGGGCTAAGTGAACAACAAAGCTTTATTTAAGTGACATTTTAATAAAGAAAACCAAGTAAATCAATTTTACTTCCTTGGGGTCCACCCAGGTAATAATAAAATTTTCATTCAGAAAAGGCATATGGAAAAAATAATTTCAGGATAGTCTCATGTTGCTTGTCTAAGGGTTCTGATACAGTTGCCAGGCTTTTTAAACTATACCACATAGCCTTTTTCAGTGTATGTAATTACTGTGAAAAATTAATAATATAAAGTATAACAGAATACTAAGTTCACTTCAGCTCAAACATTCACTAAGGGTCAAGGATATCCTCACTTAAAAGAGCTTCCATTGTAGTAGGAAACACATAAATATAAGCATTTCTTCATGACACCTTTTGGCAAATTTGAGGATAAGAAGTTTGTTTCAATAATTCAAGAGGCATGAACACTGTGTATCCAACCCCGTCTGACCCAACGGGGAGGGAAATGGATTGAGGCAACAAGAAAGACTCAGGAAGCAGAACCTCGGGTAAATATGAAAAATTAGGCAGGTTAATGTTTAATGGCAGAGATCAGGTAGATAAATTTGCTGTTTATTTTTCATTTTACTGTTTCAGATAGCATGCTACCAATAGAATATTAGTGTTTATTATCTACATGCCTACTTATTTTTTTAAGCAACGTATATTTACATCTTACCACTATGTGGGTCTCGATTTATTTTTTCAAAGTTCAACCAAATTTAGGTGAATTAGACCATTATTATATCTTTTCATGCACATGCAAAAGTCAGTGGCCTTATTTAGTAACACCAATAATCCTTACACAACTCTCTTCCTCAATTCCAGGATTTTAATGCCTTTTGTAAAGACCTGCCTAATGGTCCTGCCTTCAGTGCAGACAATATGGAAGAGCATGACAGATGTTGTCATTGCCCCGTTGTGTACAAGCATTGGACGCAGCTTCTCTTCTATCAGCTTGCAGCTGAGCCACGACTGAACACTTGGACCCCAAGTCTGGAGATTTGGATACTCTAATATTTCTTTGTTGTTATAACGTAAAAGTACTACTGTTCTGTTCATTTCCCAACTGTTCTAATTAAGAAAACTATTAAACTATTTAGAAATGCTTATTGGCGAATCTTTTTAAATAATGCTTTTCTGATTAATAGCCAGGGATTTCATGTCTGACTTTATAACCAAAATTACTCAGTAGGTTGGCAACACTTAATTTTAAAGGCAGACAGTTTTTGCTTTAGTACAAAACTATATATTTTATAATGATGAATTTATAATGATCAATGGACATTTCTTCCAAATGCTACAATAGTTTTGTGCACAAATGTTCATAAAAGTATGTGATTTCTTCTTGTTTTACTCTGGAAGTAATACTTTTAAAACTACCTTTGCAGATAAAGTCATGGGACTACTTAGAGATAAGGTATACAGAGATCCTAAAAATTACAGTAACAAGCATACAGTGGTAATAGGGGCTATCACATATAATAATACAAATAAATGTGAAAATAGATTCATGAAAACCTGTTCCTTTAAATGAGGTATTGTTAACCTATGGGCCTATTTAATAAGATATTTCATTTTCCTGTATATTTTGTACTTAATGTAAATGTTGCTCTAATCAGATTGCACTCAATCATTTTTATTATATTTGTTATTTTGTTGAACTAATATGCAGAATGAGTAGAGGTATCTCCTATGAAGAACTTCATTGGTGAGACTGCACTGTCTTGATTATGTAAACATATATATCTTCTTTGGGATTAGAATGTAAAAGAGTATTATACAGGCTTTTCTTTCTAACTTTTCTAAACAATATCCTGAAATGTTTTATGACTGATGCTTATCTGGCTGTGACCTTAGAATATCCAAATCTAATTGGTTTTTCCTCTGGGAGATGTTTTTTATCATGTAGTTAGAAATTAAACCTGTATTCTGCATTCCTATTAATGTTTCATTTTACCTTTGATTGGTGCTATTTAATAACATTTTATAACAAAAGCTGTTTCTGACACTTATGTGTAATTTCAACTACAATGATTCATAGAGAGAGCGACTTAGAGGAAAGTTGTAAATTTGCTGAGTCCATGCAACTGAGCTATATATATAAATTGAAAACTAACAAATACAAACTTTCAAGATGTTGTCTAATATGGGTTTTGTTACAAAATAAGGTATTCTTATCATTTTTGAGTGTTAGAGTCCTATTTCAGTGTTATGTCACTGTTTAAAAAATCTCATTATTCCAGAATGATAGACATACAAAAGTTGTCTATAATGTAAGTGGTTACAATTTACACATCTTAAAAGTATATAAATACTCAAATTTCAGAAATACTATCAGAACCTGATTTCACATTCCTTTAAGTAATCTTCTTAGATAACAAATCTTCATTGAATGAAGATTAATTTTACTTTTCCAAATTACTACAACTGATATATACAAAGGATGATTAAACTGGAATACTACTGGGGAATTGAAGCAAATGAATGAATGATTATGTCATGAAGCTCATATCCTTTTGAAGGTAGCTACAGAAGAGAATTTTTTAAAGTGCTGTATGCCATTGTAGCATCCTTTAAAGACTCTCAGGATCGTTACTTACAATAGTACCACTCATTTGGCTGTGTAGGTTTTATCACATTAGTTTAAAAGGTCAATCAGTCTCCTGACTTTATAGTTATACCTTACATTTTAAGTGTTTTTAAAAAATACTTGAATATGTTGATTGGCCCAAAGAATTTGATTAATGAAATATCTAAATAAACCACGAGCTTCTATCTTTTCAAATAACTGTTAGCAACTTTTAAGCCAAAATATATATACATAGTGATATAATGAAATTTATTAACTTCTAACAAGTGATGCATATAATTTCCTTATTTCTGGATAGCACTGATTACTTTTAAAAT
This sequence comes from Manis javanica, assembly GCF_040802235.1. Lineage (NCBI taxonomy): Eukaryota > Metazoa > Chordata > Mammalia > Pholidota > Manidae > Manis > Manis javanica. Next base: position 32,321,185 of record NC_133161.1, on the reverse strand, counting down.
GAACTTTTATTGAGATTTGCCATTAACTTTTATTTCAAAGATTGAAGTTTAATACCAAGTGGACCCAGGTTTCATATGCAAGCATGCTGGTTCTTTTACTTGGGGAATAGGAGACAGGCAGGTGATGAGGAGACTATCCCAATATCCATAATAAACTTTCTAAAAATCTGTAACATGTGTTCATTGCTTTTATTACATTACATATCAAACTGATCAATGAAGAATCTTTTTTTTAAAGTACTTTCCCTTCCCAAAGACTCATAGTAGACAAAAATACATGAGTTATTGCTTATTCAGAAATGTATTTGTGAAGAATTGTGAGATCGGTTATTGACTGTTTTGCTTTTCCAGTACGTCAAGAGGTTCTCTACAAATTTTCCTATCATTTGGTGAATAGTATGGAATAGCTTGTTCACAAACCCACCATACTTTATCTTCATGAAATGAAGTCTCTAGCTAGTCCTAAATAAACTGATATTTCTGTTTTCAATTTTTTAATAAGAAAGTAAAACAATATAAATCACATGTACTTGGATACTGTACCATGAGGCCAGACTAGAGTCCAAAGTTATTTTTGGAAAGTGAGTATGTGAAGAGTAGTTGCTGATATTGGCATATATTTTCTTGTCAGTTAATCTAGAAAAATGTCAACCTCTAGTACTAAAGCAGGTGTTTCGCTTTTTAAGATGTTCTTTATAGTTTCAAAGAACTGAAAGTTCCTTTTTTCAATAGTCATCCACATTCCCATTAATTTATTTATATGCCTTTCTTGGGAAGCTGTTGAGTGTGGTAAAAAGAGCCCTACCCTCCAGGTCAGGCATCTGGTTTCCAGTCTCAACACCAGCATTACTGAGGGGTGTCACCTACTACAAGTGGTTTAATGTCAGCATCTCCATTTTTCTTATCTTTAATGAGACTGAACTAAAGGATCTCTCAGGAGCTTCTCATCTCATTGTTTTCTGTGACTTCAGAATTAAGATGTGGCTATCTATACGCAAACCATTCTAACTGTTCAGACCAGGAATTTTTTTAAATCATGAATTTACTATCAGAGAGCTAAATGTGCTATAAATAAAATAGTTAATGTGTTCATTTTTCACCCTTCAGTTGATTGTGAGACTGTATACATGGCTTTGATTCTTCATGACAGGGATTCTTAGACTTTTAACAATTCGGAGTCTTTATTATTGTGCTATTTTCTCCAAAAAATTAACATGTCACTCTATATTTTAAATTAATTAAAATTTATCTTATTTGGAGATTTTTCTAGCAAATCACTACTAAACGACCATAATCAAGGCCAACTTCGTCTTTTGCCTCATTAGTTGCCACAGCCTCCTAACTGGCCTTAGTACCAGCCTTCAGTATGATCTTCTCCAGTCCATCTTCCCCTTTGAAAAACAAAAGTGATCCCCTCAAGATTCCCATGTCACTCCCCTGAGTAAAACTATTAATTATATGTGATTGCCCTCACAGTAAAATCCAAACTCCTGAGCCATGTATACCAGGCCTTCACTGCCAACCAGATGTCACCTTAGTAGCTCTCTTCTGCAGCCCTCACTGAAGCATCCCTGCTGCTCTGCTGTCCCAGGCTGTCCCCTTGCCAGCATTACTCTTCTCCTCTTGGCCTGTCGAGCCTCTCCTGTTTCTAAAACTCTTCCACGCAAGTGCCTCTTCTGTGTCTTCCTATTAAATCCTGTGCAAACCCCTATTATCACTAATAGGGTAAAACTAATAACCCTGTTAGCTAACCCCTCTAGACTGCTAGCTAGGTCCCTGAGAACCAAAAAAGAAAAAGAAAAAAGAAACATGAGTTCATTTTTGTTTCCTGGGATTCTGAAATGGTATCCAGCACTTAGTGAGCTCAGGCAATATTTTCCAAATAAATGATATGTGAATAAATAATTGTAGAAAACCAGGGATGACTGCAGAGCTGGGGTAGGAATCTTATTTCAACTTCACAATTTTCATCATTTGCAAGAAGGATTTGAAAGGTACCGATTCTGTAATATTTTCCTTCTCGCCATTTTCTCACTCAAGAATTAAGTTGGGAAAACTAAAAGGTACGTGCTGCATATTAGGTGTATTTCATCCTTTGGAGTAATGCCTGTTTTTATTTTCAATTCTCTTATCTGAAACTTATTTTTACATCTTCAGGGACAGGAAAGGCTAGCACTTAGATATTTGTTTGCAAACACTTTCTGACATTTTAGAATGTTGATTTTCCTTTTACTATCCTACTTCCCATTTTGAAATGTGTGATACTAAGAGATTGTTTTTATAGAATTTTACATTTCAGAAAACAGTCCTATACATGGTCTCCTTTGAATCCCAGAACAAATTACATAACAGAGTGGAGAAATCATATAAATAATGGCTCAGTTTCTTTAGCTTGCAACTTTGCCTCTTTAGAATGTTACTTAATATAACAAGAACTTAAAGAATTTTTACTAAGTTACCCATTACTTTAAGAAACAACAAAAAAGTAGGTAGTGCTGCAGTGAAAAATTACAACTACTAATACAGTTTATCTTAAATCAGGATTTGGTATATTTCCTTCCTTCAAAGTACATATATGTGCAGGGAGGACAACGGAAGGGACTGAAGGAGGAGGGGGCAGATGATAGGATATACTAGCTACTTCAGTTATACTTTTTAGGAATAAAAATAATTTGGGCTTCCATAATTTAATCCCAATTTCCTCTCCCTGTCCACCCCCAAATAGCAAAATGAGCAAAAGAAGGCACCCTTTGGTGTATTTTTAAATCATCTTTGTACCCACTTCTTTGCTTCTTTTTTCAAACCAAATCTGAACTGCCACCATTGGAACCTTATACCTTGATGCTTGTTTAACTAAGATACCCTTGGGTGGGATACCATCTCAATCTATTACTAGTCATCCATTACTTCAGTGTGAATGAATGGTCTGATGAGGAGATAACTGAAAATTACAGAAGGGACTCAAGCATGAAGGCCTTGATCTGAGCAACACATGAGAGCACCATACACTGATTAAAAAACATGCCACCAAAGAGAAAAACAGGACAGAAAAGGGAAAACAGGAGGCTCCAACGACACAATCTTCACCCATCACAATTTTGCTTTTGGACACACTTGCCCCAAATCCCTAGTGAAGGGGGCAATGGAAACTGAACAGGGGTAGAGGGAGTTCAAGTTAGATAAAGACTTTTCCTTTTTCCATAAAGGAGAATTGTTTATATCTCATTGAATGAAAAGGGCCCTGGGAGGGAGTATGAGGGCTCTGCTAGATCCAGGTGCCCTCGAGACAACGCAGAAGAGCAAAAGCTAACATGAAAACTGAACTACAATTTGCGTCCATCTGTCTCTCTTCTACCTCACCTTTCTGTACTGTTGACTGTTGTAATGTATCTGTGGCAAAGAAAGGAGACCATGCAGCAGTCAGGGAAATCAGAGGACACCACTTCAACAATTATCCAAAAATAGGACAGAGACACCTCTCTGCCTGTACTTGAACGTGTTAGGTCACTCAGCTAGGCTGCATGGCTGGAGAAGTCATTTTGCCACTTTAGGAAAAGGTAGGGGTGGGGAATGACGAGAGAGAGGAAGAGACATGACTCAGAGTGGGAAACAGCACGTAACCAAGGGCAAATATTTCTCCCAGACCTAAACAGATCAGGAAGAGTTCAGAGCAAAAGGTCATCTTTGGAGCATTCTTTTCTTTCCCCTGCCTCTGGGTAGCTTGTCATCGAGCACCTGCCAGTAACAAAAGGGGAGGGAAGGGCAAGTAAGCAGGACCTGCTTCTCTCACAGAATGGCACACTAGTTCCAGCCAAATGCTGGTTCAGCTAACAGGGACAGGGAAACAAGGAGTCATTTGGAAAGTTGTAGGATAAAGACAGTATTTCCCTGTGAGGCAAGTGGCAGGATTAACATGTTTTTTTTTGTTGTTGTTGTTTTTGTTTTTACTGAGGAGGAAACTAGTTGAAATCCTTCATGTATTTATTTTATCGGTAAGAGAATTCTGATCTCTAGTACAAACAGTAACATGTATAATTGTCAGCATTTATTACCTGCTGGGAATTTATTTACTCTGCACGGTAACCCCATGATGTGGTTCTATTATCATCCCCATTCTTCAGATGAGGAAACAAATGCCTTGCAATTGAGGAATTTTCCCAAGATCACACTGGGAACCAGAATTTGAGCCAAGGGAATCTGACACCAGAATCCAGGCTCTTAATCAATATGGAAATGATATGCTATTTCTAGCATGTGTGCATGGCTCTTCTAACAACCTGTTCTCCCTTCCAGCCAAAATCCTCTGGCTGGTTTATCATTCAGTCTTGTCACCTTTCCTGCTCTGAGAAGCACCTCTCTCCCCCTTTCTCCCATCAGCAGAGTCAGGTCCAAGTCCTCAGTGATGAGAGCTCCCCCAAGCTGATACGTGGGGGTTCCCTGCACCCTCCTCACTCTGCCCCCTTCTAAGCCCTGAGCCCTTCCCAAGCACTATACCCTGCTTTCCTGGACACACCCTTTCCTTCCTTTTATGATCTGTGCTCTAGGTATATACTCTAGCTTAGGTCAGAAAAATATTTTTCAAATACCACTATTCCTATCTTTTGTAAATTTCACAAAATTTCATAAAATTTCATTCTGTTTAACAAAGACTTCCTTAATATGTATCAAAAGCACAAGGGTAATATTTTTTGTTAACACTAGGTACCTGGACACAAAGTATTAATAATTACAGTGATATTTTATAAATATAAATATAATAATTTATATTTAGACTAAGCATATATTTTTATAGGCAGAGGCCATATTTTGTATCTTTCTCCATTTGGTTGGAAATTTCTGTCCAGTGTGCTCATCTTTTAATAAGCTATCCCATCTCATTGGCAGTTATTTTATCTTGGAAAATCCAGGGAAAACCACATGCAGTATAAATTTATTTTTCTTCTGTAGTATAACTTGCTTATTATAAATGTTTAAAAGCAGAAAAACTGGATTGAAATATACAATCACATTAATGGCTTGGTTTTATGTTGTCATAGTGCTTTTCAGTAGGTTTGTATAATTTATAATTGCAATAACTGTATGTGTAACCATTTCTCTAACATTAGCAGTATTTGTATGCATAGATGTGTATATTTGCATATATAGATATATATAATGCATATATATGTGTAATTTTTACTAAGGTATTAGGTAGTATTATAGAACATTACAGTATTTCATTTTGTGCATATAAAAATTTAGCAAAGATTTTTCTATAGTGATAAAAAGTACTGTGACTCCCATGTTCATTTCCCCCTAATTTTTAATTCACATATAATATAGTACTGCTGTCTGTGCCTGGCAATAATGGGGCCCCTGGACCCCTATCATAGAGCATGGACATTATATTTCCCAGTATTGGCAATGGCTAGCACAGATCTGTCCACTTTTCTCCACTTTCCTTCCTCTCTATCTTCCTCCCCACTCTCACCCAGTCCAATGAATTGAACAAAGCACCTCAAAGGTGGCTTTGAGGGGTAAAAATTTACAATGTTTTGTTATAAAACAAAGAAATACTAAGTGGACCATACAATTTGATCTCAATATCTTTAGAACTTTGTCTCCAATGATCTAAGTTTAATATTCTTTCTGACTGAAACTTTGTAAACTGCAATGCATGAAATGAAGAAATCATCAAATGAGACTAGAACATGTAAAAAGAAGCATAAGATGCAACGACCCCTTCCTCTCCAGTGTAGATATGACCTTCCTAAGGTAGTCACAGGAATGGCACACATTACTTGGACTCTGTGTGCAGGGCCCATGAAACTGACTGAATATGCTAGATATTCTGTGGAAATTTTCATCTTGTTTATATTCTCTAACCCTAAATAATGTGTGGGAGGGGCATGATCATAGCAGTGGAAATAAAACAACAAGAAATCATCTATCATGTAGAAGAGACAAGTGAGCAGTCAACTGAATTACTTATAGACACATTATTTAGGTAAGAAGAGGCTATGATGATTAGAGTTTTGAAATAGACACCTGAAAAAGAGCCAGAGTTGTTGGTATTATTGGTCTAAAGGTGATTGAAGGGCTACATGAAACATGAAAAATATTGTACAAAGAACAGTTTTGCTAAAACTTTCTTTTTCTACGAGAGAGAAAGCCTAAGTGGAATTCTCTTACAGTGATCATTTCATTAGAGCAGGCATACACAGTAAGAACTGTGATCATAAATATATTCAAAAAGGGGAAATGGGCAAAATAAGAAGACTGTAAAATATTTTTCCTGAAAGAGCTTTAGGAATGATGAACATTAATCTATCTGGGACCTACCAGATGCAGGCAAGCTCTAGGCTGCATGATGAACTAGGGATTCATTTAAAGATTTCCGTGATTTTATGATTCTTAAGAGTAGAAGAAATATTTGCAATTGGGAAAGAAAATTCTCCCAGCCTTATAATCTGGCGTGAAGTCTGCCTGGCATGAAACGTTTCATGGTGAGGATGGGTTTGGGCTACTTTAATGCAGTCCCAAAGAAACTGCTCTGTCTTCTAATAAATTTAACAGACCAGTGGTGCCTCAACTCTTGCCACAGGCCAGTACCTTTTGGGTGTGGTTAATGGGAGAGTTTAGTACAGTTCAGGCCCTTTTTTAGAAAAATAAAAAAGACCTTGGCTGCTGCCAGTTTGTAATTCTTGATCTCACATTCCAAGAAACCTTCAGTTTATAGAAATGGAAAGAACTGCCAGTTCCCTGCAAGCAACTTGGCCACTTAGCCTGTAGGGTTCCCCCTTAAATGATGCTTCCTTCAATTTGCTTACAAATATTTCTCTAATAGTATGTTACTTCCTCTTGTGGAGTTGGGATTCCCTGTAAGTCATCCGGACTTCAGTTCCACTGCTCTTCCCACGATGTAAAAGCTTTTTTATGGATGTATTTGTGGGCGTTTCCTTTATTCATGGTTCTTACACAGGAGAGTGGTATTTGCTGGCATAACTTATGCCTTTTAAAACCCCTTTATAGAATATGCATTTTCAAGTTTCCCTTAGATCACTGCTTTTCAAAATTTAACGTTCGCAAGAACAACCTGGGAATTTTGTTAAAATGCACATTTGGATTCTGTAAATCTGGTATTGGGTCCAAGATTCTGATTTCTAATGAGCTCCCAGGTGACAGTGGCACTGACACTGCAGGTCCCTGAACCACATTTGAAGTAGCAAAGGTCCTAGAAATTAACTCAAGAAAGATACAGAGAGAGATTAGGTTGAAATAGCTGCAGACAGAGAAAAGAAGTAACTAACAGAGAGGTAGTTTTTGGCCCTATGCTAAGATCTACTGTCTGTCCTCTAACAATAATCCCCACACCTGCTTTAAAACACATTCACATTCTTTCTGAGGTAAGTTGAATTAATTGAAAATAAAGCCAGCAGTGTAGAATTAAGCACATCTTCCAGTCTGTACAAAAGCTTATGTTGAAATCACAGGTTTTCTTTGGACTTAGTGGAAAAAAAACTCATTATATGATTATGAGAAAGTAAAGTTCTCTATAAAACAAAACCACTTAATAAATGGTCAATATGAACTTATATATACTTTTTAAGGAGTGAAATACTTCATGATTAAGTATCATTGCCTTGAAAGGAGTGGTTGTAGAGATAAATATGTTCAGGTAAAAGCAACTGCAACTCCTGGTAAATAGTTTATTTACTAGGGGAAGAACCAAAAGGAAAGACAGTTTCCTCTGTTAAATAATAGAGCTCTGACTTAAAGCCAGATGGGTTGGTTACAAAACAAAGGGCTTTTGTAGAGGACTCCTCCCAAATATTTACATTAACTTAAGAAAAATATGGAAGTTTACATCTCCTTGCAATTTCTGGTAGTACTCAGGAGCTAATATTATTTTATTATTTATTGTTTCATTATAGTTAAAATGGAATTTTTAAATTGTGTAAAACAAAATGTGATGTTCTAATATGCTGTTTAATATATCTACTATGCTGTATTCTCTATATGTATACTATAAAATGGTAAATATCTCAGGTATATATTACATTGTATCATATCATATTATATTTTGTTGTCCTGTTAGGTTTTCTGAGAGTTAGTTATACTTTGGATAAGATTTATGGCATTTCAAAGTTTCTAAAGCATGATCATAATTTTGTTTCACTTGAATAGGAGGAAATGTAGTCATTGTCCACATATCTAAATAGTCTACTGCTCCCAACTAGATGTAATGTGGTGCTGTTTTACCACTTGACCCCAATTTTCCTGAAAATTGCTATGCTGATAAATATTTTCAGTCTTGGATTAGATAAGACTGTAATTATTACTTTTATTATTGATATAAATCTACCTAGATAAAGAAATGAACCAAATATTTATTTACCTTTCATTTCATGCTTTCTGAAAGTATTTTACTCCTTGCTTATATTAATATTTGGCTGTAAGTTTAGACTAAGACTTTCTCTACTTAAAGATTTCTGGAACAGTTATTTTGATAGGACTACTATCATCCAGTTATTAAACTAATCAAATTAGATAGATTATCCAATTTTACGGCACTTTGATTTATTTTGGCACCATGATGAGATGATGAAAGGAACCTGGAATTCTGCATGGACTTGAGGCACAAATTAAAAAGAACTCAATGTTTTCATATTTGTTTATCATTTAGCATTTTCTCAATATTTAGATTTAAACTGAAAAATAGGATTGTTTTTATGATTTTTCCTTTAATGTCATTTTTAAAAGAGGGTATTTCAATCTCAAAGGAAAAGTTTTCCAGATAAAAGAAAAAGCAAGGTTGAAAATTTTGAAAAACTACTTTCAGAGACAAACTTGTGCTACATCTTCCAAAAAAGTCACAAGTTTCATCAGATTTAGTTCTAATTCCAGAATGGTAATAATAGCGATGACAATGATAAGATAATGGCCTAAATTTTTGAAACTGGGATAAATTGTCAACTTCCTTAAAAATCACATTCTGCTTTAAGGCAAGAGAATGTATCTCATGACCTGTCTGGGTCCCTCTCTCTGAGGTGTTTTGTTAAGCATCACATATGAGAATCTTCATATAGAAACTTGCATTTAATTTAAGATTAAGGGATCATTTTTGTTACCAACTGTTCAATGGAAAGATTTTTAATACCCTACATAAAGTTTTCTGAGAATGAAATAAAAAAGAGCAAAATGGTGTATCTCAGAAATTAGATTAAAACACAGAAAACTGAAAGCTAAGAACCAGTCCCTAATGACCCACACATTTGACGTAGGTTTGGGCTCTTCACATCTTCCTGCATTCACACTTTGCCTCATCATTGATGGAATTTACTTCTTCAGTCCTTGTCTTGGAATTGGGTCACATGACTCACCCTGGCCAACAGAACAGGGAAGAAGTAACAGTGTGCTATTTCCAAGTCTAGACTTGGGAGCTTTGCATATTTTTTCTTGTCCTCTTGTGCATCTGCTACTTCTTGTATCAAGTGAAGCACCTGCCCCAACTAGCTTGCTGGCCCAAGGAGGATGAGAGACCTATGGAGCAGAACCAGCTTAGATCTGCAATGGGAAGCAGAGCTGCCGCAGCCATGCCAGCCTAGATCAGCCAAGCCACAGCACACCCAACTACAGATCCGTGAGAATAAATGGTCGTTCTTGAGCCACTGAGCTTTGTAGAAGTTTATTTCACCAAATTATTGTAGTAATGATTGATACACCCTAAAATTCAGTTTTAAAATATGTGTTGAATATATGATGACAAAAAAAAGTGTTGGTTCACATCATCTTTCGCTGGTGATCAGCTGCTGTGCTATCACTCAGACTTAAAGCCCATCTGCACTGACTGAGTACTTACAACTACACCTTTACCAGTCTGAGTTAAGACACTGAAAAGAGCTGTACTTTCTATGCAAATTTGCTACTCAAAAGTTTTCCCAAGAATTAACCTTATTTCAATAAGATTAAATAACCAATAAGATTGATTTGGTCTTGAATAACATAATTTGATAAGAAAATTGTAAAATAAACTGACAGTGATAGCTAAAGGCCAGACATACTATTCCACTGTCAATATTTTGTGGATAAAAGCCTTTATGCAAGGCTATCAATGAAATATAAATATTGGCAGACTAAAATCACATATTTGGAATTTGAATTTGAGGGTTTGTTATAATTCAGGAAAAAAACAGATCTTAAGAGATGTTACTGGCAAAATCTTGGCAGGATTTGGTTGAAGGGAAGAAGAAAAATTGTGATTGATACCACTTTTGAAGTGTTTACTCACATTCTTTTCTAGGTGCCCCTGGAGCCTTCCTCCCCCACCCACAACCCCCATGCCTAGGGTAGGATTATTACAGCACAGAAGCAGAGATAAGGCTCTTCTTGATTCCAAAAGCTTTTATCTTGTGATAATTCAAGGCATAAAAAATTGTTGGGTGATAATAAAAGCAAAGCTTCCTGCTCTAAGGAGAGGAAATTGGGAAAATAAGCAAACTAATTTTTGATACATGTGTCCCTAGCACAGACCCAGATAAGTTAGGAAGATGTAAGAGCAGAGATACTTATGCCTCCTGCTTCTGGGTAGAGCCTGTGGAGATCAGCAACCCTCTATAGTTTCTCTGCACCATGGCACAGCATTTATTCTGTTCTCTATACCACGCTCACCATGGGATGCTCCATGATGCTGCATCAGGCTTGCCCATCCAGATTCATTAGACATGCACAGAGCCCCCAAAAAAGGACAAAAGTAGCAAAGCGTGTCTCTAGCACTAAGGGTCATACTGAATGCATGTGAAGGACAGAGGAGAAATACTGAATGGACCGATGACTGAGGACAGACAGGATGATGTACCTATCAGCAGACTCAAGATGCACGGCTAAGGAAGAGACTCTCCTTCCCAGGTCCACCTGAGATTCCTTGGCAATTCATTGGCTCCTGGAATTTAGACACAATCCCAACAAAATGGAAGAAACTAGGAATTGACTAAACTGGATATTCTGCCACCTGAAGGAATGGGGGTTTGTAAAAGAAATTAAGTTTAGTTACAGAAAACAAGAAATTTGTATCTCACAATAGACTTTAATAGTATCTACAACATGGTCCACTTTTAAAAATCTGTAGCGAATAAAATGATTTTATTTGATCGAGCTTAATGGTAAGTGTTCATTATACTATTTGCTATATCTTGGGTGACTGATTTATTTCACAATACAAACAGTTTAAAGTAAAATGCATTTATTCCAGTGCTGAATCCGTGGGTAGAAATTTGTCCCCTTAACTCTAGCATCTATTATGATGTTAAGAAGTATCCTTAGTGCTAGATAAGCAACACGTCATTAAATGTTCACAACACCCCTACTGGGTAGATGTCGATATGTTTTCCATTTTACAAATAAAGAAAATGAAGCTCATTTAAAGAAACAGTATGAAAAGAATACTATCTCAGCCATCTTGGTCAGAAAGATTCTTAAAACGTGAAAATGGTTTTTTATTTTTTTAGGAAAATAAATAGAAAAAACTCATTTAAAATACTCAAAATAGAAAGGCCCAAACCAAGGAAGATTCCAGTGGGTCTTCATGCCAGGACTAGGAACAGATCATCTAGAAAGCTGTTTCTTTAAGGAAGAAAGTTTGGCAGGCATAGGGAGAAGGCCTGAATGGAATTCAGTGAATGGAAAGGTGGGTAAAGTATTGATGGTGGAAAATAGGGCAAATATTTAGCTCAACACACAGATTGTAAAAATACTGACATTTATGTACTCACATGTAAACAGTCACCCTCGGAAATGTATCCCCTTCCCTCCTGTCCTTCTTCTAAAGGCACCAAACCTTCCAATGAGACAGCAACTAGCCAGCAGAACTCTCAAGGCGCAGTTACAGAACTGTGACCCAGATCTGTAATGACTGCTGGATGGCTCTGCTGTACTGGTCATTACTTTTTTTTATATCACACCTAGTGATAACACCTAGTATAATCTAGGCTATCATCCCTTTTCGGAACTCATCAACAAAGATGCATTTGGGCAGTCTCAAGCTTCTGACAGTTGGGAAATGTTGGAAAGATGCCTGCTTCTTAGAACAATTGATAACATTGTAAGTGGTCAAACCTTAGACTCCTGATCCTATAGTGGGGTTAGATGCAGCCAGTGCAGCATATGAAGAGTACCTAGGAGGTGGGGACTAGAAGAGGAGGTCATGCAGGAGGAAGGGCACCTAGAAAGATGAGAGAACATGAAAGGCCACTGACTTCACACTTTTGCCATGAGCAGGCCTTCACTAGACTACTCAAGAATCCCATGTACCGTAAGTTGCTAACAGGTTCTCTAGTTGTTTATCAGCTTCAAAATATTTCATTGAACCACAAAACTGCTTAGGAACAAATCATTTTCATGTATTTAGACTTCAGTTTCCTCATATTGAGATGGCAGGTTTAGATGATATGTGCCCCTTTTAGCTCTATATTTTTAGTAACATATAATGCATGAGCTGACTTTCAAGGCTGTTCCTTAAAAAAATGGAGGGCAAATAAGTTGCCATTTATCCATTTTGTAGTAAAAGATGTGGAGAAAGTTATTAACTTGTCTCCAAGCCTAAAGTTATCTGTGTATCAAAGAAAAATATTTTGTTTTTTTACATCATCTATCCATTTCAAATCTTGTACCTATGCTAATAATGTTCTTCCTCATCTTTTCTCTATTTCTCATACAGTTGGAGACAATTCTGCCATTCATTTATTGAATAAGATTTGTTTCTTTTTGTTGCCAGCTTCTTGTTGAGACAGGTTAATGAAGAGTTTGTGGTTTTTCCCGTCATAGGAATTCATTTGGCACTGACAATGCTTCACTGATCATCATGATTCTGTGTGCTGCTGTTGATTGGCTCCAACGAGGACTTCCCCAGCATGGCTGCTTTCCTTCCTTTGAGCACTAGTTAAGCATTCACTCCAAGGCCTCCCCGGAAAATCCATTCCTCGCTGGAATGCAGGACACCCTTTCTCCCTGTTCCTGTTGACTTTTTTTTCACAGTCAAGATTACTCATCACAGCTGAAGACTGAATAACAATAGATGGGAAACAGTTTCCACATTTTTCCATAGAACATAACCCCAACTGCTTTGCAGCCAATATTTATGAGGGAAGAGGTAGAGGAGCAGCAATCTTTCAGCATTCATTAGACTTAAACTGGGGACTAATATAACACATTGAACTTGACACCACCCTTTTCTAGCATATCATGTTTGTTAACAACCAATCTGTTCAAAGAATTTAGAAATTAAATTTAGCAGAAATAAAATTAAGAAAACACAACTTTTGTATGATCTTTAGTATTCCAGTGATGACTAGCCTGCATAATTAAAGTCATGACAACATTTGTAACATTTTCTCTGCTATATAGTGGAAACTGATCTTTTTTTCAAAAACTGTATTGCCCTTTTGCTATCAACAATAGCCTGTCCTTTATAGTTTTATAGTTCTCTTTCATATTTTCATGTCTTGTCTTCAACTAAGGATTCCATCATTTCACTTTCTCCTCCTCTTTTGTGTGCCTGTCCCCATATACAAACTGCCGGTATTTTTAATGTGACCTGTACCCCTTCAGGTATATTCCCAGCTTCTTTATTTCATGCCATAATCTGGGTTTTGAGTACATGTGGAAGTGTAGGTGAAATGCCCTTTCCATTTTTGGAGAGTGAATTTCTTGATATTATATACCAAATGTAAAACGACTGTTTTTGTTTAATTCCCTCTGTGCTGCTTTATAATAAAGAAAAGAAAAAAAGCCCCCAATTCAGAAACAGATAAAATATTTTAATCGTTAACAATTTTTAAAATTCTAATTATTAGTAGAAAAGCCAAGTCTCCAACAACTCACAGCCAAGCACATTTAAAAATAAATAAATCCCTCTGGTAAACTTGAAACTCCAATTAAATATTTCTACCATTGTAAGTATTTCATGTATTTTGTAAATATGGCATAACCTACTGGCATGAATTTCCTTTGCTCCAGAAAAAAATCAGTAAAGTTTAACATTTTCATTTCTTATTTCCAAGCACTAAGGAGAGATTTCAGAAGCCGTAGGAAAACGTTAAATTCTTGCATCCCGACTTCTCCAAGTTTCCATCCGCACCGACTAGACGTAAACAAGTGTCACCAAAAGCACACCACACACCCGCACCCACACAAATTCTTCCCTTGTGTTTAGATATGAAATGCACCTAAAGGTTCCGGGCCATTTTTCAGCCCTTCCTCTGTGAAACAGGGAGGTAGTTGTGTCTTAGTGATGGAACGCGGGCGATGAGAAGAAACAGCTTAGAAGAGAGCAGAATTCTTCCTGAAGCTCGGGTGCCCATACTGGGCATCTTTGCAGGCGCTTCGGGTTCCTCCACTTCCCACCCCTGCTGGGATGATGCACTGCAAAAACATTCGCTCTCCCCAGGCCGCCTCTCTGTTGTTCACAGCTGGGAAAATGTTGCCCCAGGTTTAAAATATCTGCCCAAGCAGTGAAACATTTTCTCCTTGCTCTTTGCTCCCTGCGGGCGCTCCCCGCCCTCTACTGCCAGAACCTTGGGGATGTGCCTAGACCCGGCGCAGCGCACGTCCCGGCCAACCGCGAGCAGAACAAACCCTTGGCGGGCAGCCAGGAGACTCCCTCCCAGCCACCGCCCCACCCCCCCTCCGCCAGCGCCTTTCCCCCTCCATACAATACAAGATCTTCCTTCCTCAGTTCCCTTAAATCACAGCCCAGGGAAATCTCAGAGCCTTCATCCAGCCACGGGCCAGCATGTCTGGGGGCAAATACGTAGACTCCGAGGTAGGCTTGAGTGGGTGCGCGCCGGGCTCCGGGGCGCGCAGAGAGCGCCTGTTTCTGTTATCTCCCACTCCAAATATTCCGACTGCTTTCCTTGCCCCAGCCTTCTCTCGACTTTGGAGCACTCCTCTCGCGCTGGCACCGCTGAGGAATGGGCCTGGGCGGGGAGGTGAAGGGGAGGCAGGAATGTTTCATGTTTTCCTATTGGGAAGGGGGCCAGGAAGGCCCTAAGCTACCGGGACACGGAAAAGGGGGTCAGGGTCCTGAGGCTGGCTCTGCCTGTCGGACCGAGGCAGTATTTCTGGATGGGTCCTGGATGCTGATTTATTATTGCCGGGTCCCCGCGGTCCAGCCCCTGCCTGCAAGGAGGCTGCGAGCTGGATCGCAGGGTGGGAGGTCCTTCACCCGCCGTCCGGGGGACGGTTCCCGAGACCCCGCGAGGCGCCTGGACCTCCTCCAGGCCAAGGCGGCAGAGCGTCGTGTTTGCACTTTCCAAAGCTCTTGGGCCACCTCAAGAACTCTTCTTGCCTTTCGGCGCCTAGCAGGGGTGTTCGGAGAGGGACGGACCTCCCCTCCTCCCAAATACCATCACCCCTTCCAACCACCCTCCTGCGCTCGGGCTCCGCCCGAGTGTGGAGACCTGGTTTTCCCTAACGCAATCGCCATTCAGCCGCCGGCCGGCAGCCCGGTAGTGACCTGAGGGTGGGTCTAGGGAGTGTGCAGGTGAGATCTCATGACACATGGCTCGATCTTGGAATGGGGGCATCCGGGGCTGTGACCCCACGGGGGTGGGGGAAGCTGTGGAGGGACAGAATGCAGAGGGAGGATGTGGCACACGGACAGGTGCGAGGGAGTCGCGGCCAGGAAGCAAAGAAAATGGGGACATTCCGTGGGTGGGTGGGTGAGGGTGTCCAAACTGTATTTTAAGGATGAAGCTGGGAGGGATATGGGCAGAAGGGGAATGGGGAAAGAGGACGGGAAAATGCCGCAGGTGAAGCACTCCGAGGGTGGCTGAGAGAGGGGCTGGGGGGAAGTCGGAGATCGGTCTCCTCCCCGGCGGGGGTCTCCGCAGGGTACCCCCGGCCGGGCGTGAGCGGGCGGGGAGCTGGGCGGACTGCGCCGCGGGGTTTGCCCTGACCCCTGGCGGCGGGCAGAGGAGGCAGGAGCTCCCTGCCTGGTACCGAGGGGTGTGGTGTCTTCTCCTCGATCCTTTTAAAAAGCTTGTGGCGCCCAGGAGTTTACTGTGCGTCGAGCCACCGCTGCCGAAGCGTTTAGTTCGATTTCGAGTCTGAAGGTTTGCCTCGCTGCCGGGCTGACTTCTGATCGCTTGTTTTTCTTTTTGAATTTTTCTTCCCACCACCGTGCCATCCGCCGCCCTCCTGGCTGTCCGGCCCTCCACAGGGACATCTCTACACTGTTCCCACTCGGGAACAGGGCAACATCTACAAGCCCAACAACAAGGCCATGGCAGAAGAGGTGAACGAGAAGCAAGTGTACGACGCGCACACCAAAGAGATTAACCTGGTCAACCGCGACCCCAAACATCTCAACGACGATGTGGTCAAGGTAAGGTGAGGCGGCCAGCGAGGGGACGCTGTCGGGGCCGGCACAGCTCTTCTCTGGCAAGCAGCCTATGCATCTGTCTTTACCTTCGCCACATGCCACCGTTTTCTGGGCTTGAAGTGTGGGAGCTCCTGCCGTAGTTGGAAATGTCACATCACCCCTCCCCCTTCCTCCTGTCCATTAGTTCAGCTGGAATTTAGCTTACTAGACTTTTGTAGGAGTTCATGTAACTGCTCTGTTCTCCTGGCAAATGAACCTCCGGATTTTAGCAACAAACAGAACCCCCCACTCCTTGGAGAGGTGGGACTGTTGTGCTGCAGGCCACCCTCTCTCTATTCTCAGGCGGAAAGTCTAGTGAAGGCTGGTGTCCCATCGCACCCAGAATTGGCTGTAAGATCATCATGTAAGGTCTTGCACCAAAGGTGAAAGCCAGAATACAGAGTAGGCAGGCTCCCACAGCTAAAATCAAGATAACCTGAAGTGGTTTTCTTAAAAATAATAGAGTGGGTGGAAATGCCTCTTACTAAAGACAAAGAATACCAGTAATATGCATATTATATACTATACAATATATATGAAGATTATTCTAAGTGGAAAAACATGGCTCTTGGTGTGCACAGCTAAGCAAATTTACACAACCAAAAATAATGTGAGCCTCTTGGTTTCTCCCACAGACACCTCTAATTAGGTGTGGAAAGTTGCTTCTTTAGTGACTACCTGGGTCAGCCTTCCCTGAGCTAATGGAACATTCAGGTTGGAGTTCTTTTTTATACTTTCAGGATGTGCTTGGCGAGATTAAAAATAAGTTAATTGAATGGGTTACTGACCAAACTTAGATTTTAACCTGGTGACCAGTTTTTTATTATGTTATTCAACTTTGACCCTTTTAGCAAATCAAGTCAGAGGAAATTATTGTCTCAACCCATCTGGATTGGGAAATCATGGGCCTGAGCCATCCTTGGCAAAGGCTTTCCGTGAGGGGCTGAGAAGGCCAAGGCAAGTCCTGGCCTAGAGGATCAGAGTGTGAAGACCCAGTTCTGCACAACTGAGCAGCCAATGAGGTGGACAAGCAGTTTCTGCCCCTGGCCTCCTTTCAGTGGGTGGGAGTAGCTATATAGTTCAGAGACTATTCACATTTATGAATAATATATTTCAAAAGGGGGAACAATTTAATCTGTAACTGGAAGGAAAATGTAACCATCAGAATTGACTCTCTTGGCTTGCTGGTGAGGAAAAAGGAAAATTGGAGCATTTAGCAGATTTTTCTACTAGCCAGATTATGGAATATTTCAAAGCAATAGAAATAAAAAAGTAGTTTATAAACTAGAAATTAGAATTGCTAAAAACTATTTACTAAAAATGTTACCTGAAGGAGGGAGGGGAGGGCATTTGTGCTTTTTTCTCTTCTTGCATAGCTTTGGATACAGAGTGATGTCAGAAAAAGAGGCAGATTTCAGAAAGGACTGGCTTCACTGGAGCCTCTCTGTTGTTCCACCGCAGTGTGAGCGGGGTTTCTGCAGCAAGTAGACCTCCCGGGATGAGTCAGCTGTGGATGTGGGTCCCACACATAGCATGACTAAGTTGAGAAAGAAAGGCCCCACTGGGAAAAGAGACTTCAACACAGATGGAAAAAAGGAATAACAGGCTGAGAGGAAATAGCAGTTTACAGAATAGCATTTCAAAGAGCAAGTGTGGGGATCCTCATATTAAAGAAATTAAAAGGAAGAGTTAGAGCAAGCTCTTGCTGGCCTAGAAAAAGCAAACTCCACCCACTTGCTCTTATAAGCAAAACAACACAGCCAGACAGAAAAATCCACCTTGAGAAAAATTTGAAGGGCCCACTTCCTCAGATACCTGGCCTAGAGAGAACTTCAGAGAATGCCCTCCAGAGAGACACCCAGGCTACAAGTGTAAATTCTGTCAAAAAAGTGCCATCTGGCAGGAAAGGGGGCCTACCAGCTTATGAGGACTCCTATTTTATAAAATTCTGGGGTTCCAAGGACAAACACAATGAAAGAGGAATGATACTCTCCATGTTACTATGACAGCAAAGAATAAATTTTCCTACATTTTATGTTTGATGACAATAGACTTCTTAAAATAATGCAGAAACTGTTAATGCACGGTAGCTTCAAACTTCACATGACAATAAGGAAATATGGGTTAACTGAATCTACTATTTAAGGTACCAAATCAGGTAAGGAAAGTTCTGTTCTAAAGGCAAGCAGTTCTGTAAAAGTTGCTCTGTCTAATTCTGTAGTCACTAGCCACTGTGGCTATTTCAATTTAAATTTCAAATAATTAACATTAAATACAATTTAAAATTCAGCTGCTCAGCCACACTAGCCACATTTTGAGTCCTCAATACATGAGGCTAGTAGTTATTGTATTGGACACCATAGATACAGAATGTCCCCAACATCATAGAAATCGCTATTGGACAGCGCCAGACTAAAGTGTTTCCTGAATTTTAAAAAGGTTTCAATACCAAGTTTAGAAAAATAGCTCTAGATGGAGAAGAAATGAAACTATGATGTACAGTGTAGGGAGCAACATTATCTTTTCAGTTCCATAAAACAGCTATTCAGGAAGAGAAAGAACACTCAGAAGCTGGGTGTACCATAAATTTATATTTCAAAGAAGGTAGAGTATTATTACCTATTCCACTAGTGATAATGACATGAATTAATCTATACAATCTAGTTCCAATAAAATAAGTTTCTTATCTTATTTCTTTATCTTATAATACAGCACAGTTTGCAGTGCCATATTATATCTGTATTGATGTTTATCCAAAAATACGTTATGAATACATTTTAAAATTTTCTCTAATTAAAGTGATCGCAACCTCAGACCCTCCATTCTTCTGAGGTTTCTATGTTTTCTAATGTTCACATTTTCATTCACATGTTTATTATGTACTTACTTGGAATTTCTAAATAAATAAAAATGACTTCAAATTTATGATTCTGATATCACATTAATCATCAATTAATCCATTTATAATCTCTTATCATATGCTAGACTAGACATTTTGCTACAAAGGGTAATTCCTAAAATAAGTCCAGCAGTCATGAAGATTAGAATTAGTGAGACAAGATACATACAGATGAAAAGTTTGAAAAAAATACACACATGTAATATCACAAGTGTTAGTCACTGTCTAGTGGTCCAGTGGTAACTAATGGGTCCTTTTTGGCTTTGACTACCAGGAAACATACAGCTAGATTTTAAGTTTCATTAACTCATATTAATTATTCCCTCCCACATATTGCTTTCTATTTTCAGTTTCTTTTTTAACTAATATACTGTTTTGTATGGTCTCCATTGTAAGCCTTTTTATCATCATTTTGGAAACAGATAAAATATATGCTATAATAAATCAAAAGTATTTGATTTGGTAGTGAATGTTGCATAATAAAAAGGTTTTTAAGAAGTAAATGTTATTAATTATTTTGATCTTGGTAATCATACAATGTAGATGTATATTATCATGACATTGTATACCTTAAATATATACAGTTATATTTGTTAATTATTCTTCAATAAAGTTTTTTAAAAAGTGAATGATATTAATAGTGTTAGGGAGACCCTACCATGGATAAGGCAGCAGGGTGAGAAGGAGGATGCATTATAGACAGGTTAATGGAGGGCATGAAAGGGAGTGCAATCTGAGTTGGATCATAAAGGACAGGATGGAATGCAAATGGCTGAGAGCAGTACAGAAGGGCATACTCAATGAACCAGGGGTGGAAATGGGAATGTCCCACTGGCATCAGCTGGAAGGCTTTGTAGCCCATTTTGACTAGAATTAAAGAGTTCATGTGGCAGAGTGGTAGGTCATAAAGATGAAAAGACTGACCATATTCAGACCGCTGTATCCCCTACCAGTACTCATAAGTCTGGACTTTATTATGTCAGCAGCAAGAAGGCAGGAAGACTTCAAGCAGGAGTATGACATGATGAAGGTGGGCTTTCTAGAAGATAACTGGATGTAATGAAAGGTAGTCAGTCTGGATGAGCATAGAAGAGTTACAGTGTACTTGGGTAAAGGTCCAGACATGACTTGAGAAGGGCAGTGTGTAGTGACATTGGGTTAAAACCACATAAGCATCTCAAATGACAGAATTTTAGCATTGGAAGGTAATACAAGGGTTACCTTTTTAACATTAAAATAAATTTAAGAACTAATTTTTCAACTTGTTTAAAATTGTATCCATGTTTTCACCTGGTTACTATCCAAAACAGATATTTTGAAACATGTTATAAGGTAAGAATAGATAAAATGATATGAACTTCACAGACTATTGTTAAGAGGAGAGAAATGAATTGAAATGAATCTGAGATTAAATCTGACACAATCAGGACATTCTGAGAGGAGACCTTGTTGGCAAATAAATATAAGCATTTGTAACTTTTTTATTCTAAAACTTGAATGTAATGATTCTTAAATATGTATAGACACAAAATTTTCTTTAACAGTAGGAAAAGACATGCACATGGTATCAGATCAGTTTTGGTTTCAAATAATGGACTAATGCCTCTGCAATCCCTTTCAACTAGAAAGCATTTATAATGGTAATTTTTATTTTATGCTTGATATACAGAGAATCAAAGCATAAGGTTTAAAAGATCAGATTGTCTCAAAGCACTCGCTCCATGTTAATATTCTCTTCTGCTGGAATTGGTACCAGTTTTGCTTATTTGTTTGTTTAAGAGATAGCTTCACAAGGTGGTGATTGAAACTCTGCCACATATGAGGTCATGCATGGAATTCAGGATCCCCAGCTCATAAAAGAGCACTGTGGTCATCTTTGGTGGGAAATTATTCTCACATCACTGAGCAAAGGATGATACTAAAATGGGGGGTATTATTCATTCTTAAGCATTTGAGACACTTTCAAGGTCAGCCAATATTGATATACATTTTATATCCTTATTGGAGGAAAATTTTCTTCTTCTCCCTCTCCTCTAATTGCAGCCAAAAAACATTGAAGAATTAGCTCAACTTTGCTCCTAACTGAATAAAATTTCATATTGTTTGTCAAAATTTAAGACAAAATACACCAAATACTTTGGATTATGAAAACATTTATGATGTGGCTTATTCTTCTAATTAACAGCACTATTGGCTACATTTTAAAGGAGCTTAAAGAACAGCTGCAATAGTAGGTAGCATCTGGAAAATCCAGTCATTTCAAAAACCACCTGCTTATGCATCCTGCCCACTCAAGTCCATAAAAGAATAGACACTTTTATATTCTGAATGAAACTGCTTTTCAGTTTTCCCCACTTTCAACATAAGTTCTCTATGATAGAATTCCCAGAGAGAGCTAGTCCCTAGGGGCTGTGTACGCCAACCTGTGGGGTTCTGGGCCCTTTCATGATGCTCCTGGCTGGATTTGCAGTGGGGAAAGGTCAGGGATGCTGATTTCGTACAAAGATCATTTATGCCAACAAGGAAACATGCGCTTTTTCTTCTTCCAGGCTCTGGACCTTATAAAAAAAAAAAATATATATATATATATATATATACACACATATATATATATATATACACACACACACACACATCTATATTTATACTTATGTTTATATTTATATTTATATAATCTTATTTACTGTACTCTAAGGCCCTGGAGAAAAAGATTTGCATACTTTACTTCTTTTAAAAGAAAGTCTTAAAAAAGAAACCCTCAGCCCCTAGAAATATGCCTAACACATATGTGTTCAGAGGTACCCTGATATATAGGGTAAGAAAATATATTTTCTAATCCAATCAAGTTAAGACGTCCAATCAAGAAAATACATTTTTGCAACTTTTGTAACTTTCTTCTTAAAACTTGAATGTAATGATTCTTAAATACACACAGACACAAAATTATTTTTCTTTAACAGTAAAGAAAAGGCATTTACATAATAATCAGATCAGTTTTGATTTCAGCATAATGGATTAATGCTCTTATGATCTTTCAGCTAGAAAATGTGTAGTCCTGTTAGTGCAGGACTAGAAATGAAATGGGTTGAAGGATGAAAAGGCAATAGATTTCCCTTTCTCGATAGTACCTGAAAGTTTGGCTAATGAACAGGGAGCAAACTTGTTTTGCTAATAAAAACTAATAAATACAGCTCTACAAATATTTTGAGCAAGCTATTTTGTTTCTATGCTTCAATTTCTGTAACTGTAAAGAGGAGAGAGTCATTCTCGTATGATGGCATTCCCCTCAAAAGTCATTCACCTCTCACTAAACAATTATTATGTGTCTATTATTATGTGTAGGTGGCTACAATGTAGAACAAGATAGATATGAGTGCTGCTCACATAGAGTCTGTAGCTATCTCATTGCCTCTCCTCGTGCAGTTTCTTTTGTAAACTTGCTGAAATTCCTTTACCAAATTCTTCTGTCTGCAAAACCTTATAAACTTAAGGGCTTAGTTCAAAAATGGAGCCATCTATAATGCTTTGAATTTTTCCTGGGCCAGTAAACAAGGCAGGGGCAAAATAAGGAACATATATTTTTCAACAAGTTGTCCCTGTTTTTGTCCTACAAAAAGGGAATTAAATTATAGAAAATATTTTAGTTGTTCTGTCATATCTCTCTTCCCATTGACTTTCAACTTCTAATCTTCCTATTGAAATTTGAAATTTAAATCCTTAAACTTTTACAGCCTCTTTACAAACTCAAGAGGGCTCTCAAATTTGGCTGGGCATTAAAATCACCAGAGGAATTTTTGAAAATACAGAGGCCTGAGCCTAGCAAAGATCTTTTAAATTCGAACAAGGTTGGCACCTAAGGATCTATATTTTTCAAAGCTCCTATATTTTACATTGTGAAGTTAGGTTTAGAAATTGCTGTACACAAGGTTGGCTTAAGGATATATACCCTTAAAGACCTATATGTGTATGGTTCTGCCCTAAAAGACAGATGACTGTACAGTAACACTACAGTTCTAGATGTTCTCCCTACCAGAAGAATTCTTGAGGGTTGAGCCAGTTTAAACTCCACCAGAGAGTTTTGAAACACCATGGAGGGCTCACAAATCAACTTTGCTCAAAGGTCCTCCATCCCTTGAGGCCACCTGGGTTTATAGCCAACCACAAGTTTACAGCCTCAGAATGACCTAGGAGTGGGGTAGCCATATGCTTTAGGTTCTCTCATACAGTCCAGTTAATACTGGTCAGCACTGAGTAACTATTACTAGTGCCCCTTTCATGCCTATAAGTGTCCCACTTTGGAAGAAAAATATGGTCACAAATGGATTGGCAATGGCCTGTAACTGAGCTCTAAACCTGGAATACATTGGAGGTCCCTATGCACACTATTTTCTAGCAGAACAGGCAGAATTTCCACATGTCATGCCTTTCTTTCCTCTCCAGTCTCCAGTGTTATCCCTTTCCTGCCCTTCATCACAGCCATCAAGTTTGAAGGAGAAGCTCTTAAACACCAATCTACACTCAAACCTTTGTTTCTTCCCCTGCAACAGAGGGTTAATGCAACTGACGTCTTTCCATCACATAGTCTGTCACCTATTCATTCAAAGATTGAATGTTTAAAATAGTTTGAACTATTTTTCAGTCAGTCCAGGAAACATAAAATGACATTCTTTCATATGAACCATTGTTTAGAGTGGGGGAAGTGCTTTTAATGTTGTCTTAAAGGAAATCTGCATGATCCATGTACTGCAAACTACCAAGGGAATTAATTGGTAGAACAGATTTACACCTGCACAGAATACTTATTTCCTGCCTCTCACAGAAACTATGTTGATGTTTCAGATATAAAATACATTTTGTTTTCTTTATTGAACCTTGATATGTCTCTCATTAGTCATTATTTCATGGCATGGCAGGGGAATACATATTCCTTAACCCATAACCAAGCTTCCCCCTAGCCATTGTTAGCTGTTTAGGCAATTAAGAGCCAGGCATTTTAATTTTAAGGAGGCTTGAATTCATTATAATGGTGAGTGTATGTACCTAATATTCCATTTCATAGCAATTTAAAAGTGGAATTTTTTAAAGCCACATTCAATATATAAATCTTCTCTGAGCCCAGCAAGGACATTACAATATAAACAGACATTGATAGAATCTATGTAAGAAGATAAATTGTGTCTAGAGATTGCACTGAGTCATCCGATGTTTGCTGCAGGTAGCAAACATAATTATATTTTCTCATATACAATGAAAAACTGGAAAAGATGCTGATTTCTGGACCTAAGTAGTGAGAATGTAGGTGATTGGGAGGAAAAGCAACAAAGATAAAGAACCACAAGGCCCTTGCCTGTCTTGCCCCCTGCTCTGTGCTGGACTTGGCTTTGCACGTGACAGCTCCAGGATCCCCACATGCATTTCTGTACATGAAGCTGCCATGTCTGATGACACAATCACTTGACTTAGCACCCAATCACTGCTCCTGCCCCCAGGGGGTTTAGAGTTTAGCAGGGAAGCATACATAAAATGAATCTGAGTGAGGCTGTATAACTAAGGGAGAGGCTGCAGCAGGGCACAAAGCAAGGAGTTCTCACCAGCCTCCAAAGGCAAACACATGTTCACCAGGTGCTGGAGAAAGGAAAGTGTGCTTGGTATCTTCTGGGCAGCAGCAGGGCGGCCAGAGCAAGGGACCCAAGCAGGAACCAGATGAGCAGGGCCTCTGTGCCCAGCCAAGGTGTTTGGACCTCTGTAGGCCTTGGCAACCCACAGAGGCATTAGTAGGCCAGGAAGTGGCCTGACGAGATATGGCCTTGACTACAGAAA
Source organism: Manis javanica (assembly GCF_040802235.1). Taxonomy (NCBI): domain Eukaryota; kingdom Metazoa; phylum Chordata; class Mammalia; order Pholidota; family Manidae; genus Manis; species Manis javanica. The sequence goes on along the minus strand of NC_133161.1, from coordinate 32,296,070 downwards.
GGACTGACGTCAGTGCCATGGAGCCAACCACAGGGAGTAAGGTGGGCAGCAGGAGTGAACCAGGACATGGATGCTCCCTACAGCACCACCTACAGGCGACTCAGGGGCATAGATTATGAGCAATCCTCCAATGGCCCTTTGAGGTGGTGCTATTATTATTCTCACCATCACATCTGTTTTGCAGATAAGATACTCAGGCTTAGCTTCTTATGCAGAATTACATAGGTGAGAAGTGGTAGAGTCAGAGTCTGAACGCAAACCGCGAGACCCCAGAGCCTGGGTTCTTACAGTGGATGGGCAGCATTTGGCAGGAGGGGTTTTGGAGGTCCTGTGTTGAGCATGACAAGCCTGCAGTTCTAAGGTCAGACTTTAGACTTGGCAGGTGGGTTCGGCAGGAGGAGGAAGGTCTAATGTAAGAACTAAAGACAGAGGTGGGGTACAAAGTGGGGGTGTGGTCTCACTGACTAGAATTGGAACCAGACAAGCTACAATGCTGGTTTATGTTGAATCACCTGAGTCTTTGAAGCACCCAGTCTGCCACAGTGCCTGGGTGCGGCTGATCCTGAATGAGCAGAGAGGAGTAGGTGTGAGAGAATGAAGCAGGTCCTGACAGGTACTTTGCATGTAAGAGCTCCGTTTAAGATTCTCAATTTGCCCATTCAATTTCCATAGACATTCATGCCATTACAACAATATGTTGTAAAAACAGGAAACAATTGAGAAAAACCTTAGTTTTCTGCTAGTGGGAGAAATGCCTATTTAATCCTGAAATTAGTTTCTCTGAGACTTCCTCCCTAGTAATTACATATTCATTCTCAAAAACAAATGCCAGAAGCAAGGAACAGATTTAATAAGATTTAATAGTGCATTTTACAAGCCACCAGTAATCGCTCAGAAGAACAATTAAAATGTTCTGTCAATCATGGCTCACTGTTTGCCTTTTCTATACCATTAGCAGTAAAAATATGCAGCTGGAAATGGATATATCAAACTCTACCATTCCAAGGAAAAGGAATTGCAATCAGTTAGACTTCATCAGCAGCTTTTTCAGTTAGGTCAACAGATCTCTCTTCCTCGCATGAATTCTAAGCGTCAGGCTTTTTAGTAGGGAGAGAAGATGTCTTTCTAAAATAGTTAATAACCCCCAATTCACCAAACTATTTTGGGTAAACCCCTCTATTACTTTAGTTAGAGGTAAGAATGATAATCACTCTCAGATAACATGCTCCCCAGAAAGGCCATTCAGCAAGTATTTAGGAAGCACCTGGGAAATGTTAGGAAGCACAGGCACCGAGGATGTCCCCAGTCCCACGGCACCACGGCCTGCCTGACGGGACTTCAGCCATCTGCCAGGGGTCCCCTCAGAGATTTCGTCTCCACCAGCCATCCCTCACCATCCTCACTGGAATTGGTCAGCTCTTCTCTTTGCTCCCCCCACATTTTGTTTTATCTCTATTTTAGCCTATATCAAAGCCTTCTGAGTATTCCGCTCTTTATCCCCATGCCCCTCTCCTGCCTCCCCGCCCCCTTCATGCCTGAGTCCTTCAGAGCAGCACAGTGCCCCTGGAGGCCCCAGTACTGTAGCTGCCCAGTACCTATGCCAGGGCCCCACACCGAATCTACCGTCATAAAATGGATGCTGGATTGAGTCCGCTGAAAAGAATCTTCAGTTCTTCTTTAAGTAACGGAAAGTCTCCCGGGAACAAAAAGATAGTAGGATCACATTATGGAGTGTCTTCTTTTGCCCCTGTTCTCCATAGCAGCCATACTTAAAACTTTGTAAGAAAAATTATATCCAAGTAAGTAATAAATCCGAAGCTACTCATTCTCTTTACTAAAGAGAAAATATGTTCTAATACATGTATATACTTATTAAGAATTTTACTTTTATCTCCAGTTTGAGGAGGACACAGACAGATCTCTCTTGAGCCTCCCAGTAAGCAGGCTGAGGCACCTGGACAGTCTCTGAGGCCTGGAGGCCAAGGCTAATCTAAGCATCTGGCAGGCAGGGCAGGCAAATTCCCAGAATGCCAAGAGATGCCATCTCCATTGCTTGGCATTGACCCCTGGAGTCAGAAGTGAGAAGGCTGAGGGTTGGGTCTCAGGCCGCATGAGAACTCCCCCACCAACAGACGGGTGGAAGAGCTCCCTGCCAAACCCTATCTGCCCCTGGAAAATGGCACACAAACATCAGAGGAATGACTGAGTCAGGAGACAGCTCTGAAGAAAAATCCAAAACCTTTCGCACATGAACAAAACAGCAGCTTTGAGAAACCCAAGCCTCTTCCTTCTCCTTCGCTTTACTAATTCTAGATGTGAAGTACACAGAGCGCTGAAATTTTACCAGCTGGGAGGCAGTGACCATTAATCCACTATTCCACCAGCATAGAAGTTTGTTTGTACCTTAGAAGTGGTCTCTCACAGATCTCAGATCGCGTCTCAAAGAAAAAAATAGTAGGCAAAACACTTAAATGTCTCTAGAAGGGATTATACATCATTCAGTTCATTATTGATGTCTGTGCCAAGTGAAATGAATATATGCTCTTTTTCCAGATGTGCCTCTTTCTCTTGTCTCCTATTATAGGAAATGGATTTATAGTAATATGTACAAAAGTAAGATGTTAGTTGGACTCCAAATAGTTTCCCTGTTGAGAAGCCAAGTTAGGAGACCAGAATCATTATTCAATTAAGAATAGGTGGGACTAGGAAGTAGCCAGACATCAAAAAGTGGTGATGAAATGTGTAATGTGAATTTCATACAGCCAGGACCACAGTCTTAGCATGCTTACTATTTTATTGATGACTGAAGTGAACAAGTTAAGAGTACTCACAACTTACAAATGATGTCAATTACAATGGCCTTGTTAACATGTATGCTAAAAATAACATCAAAGTGATTTTGACAAATCACAAATAGCCCATAAAAATAAGATAAAGACCAATACAAAGTGACTTAATGTTAAATTACTGGAAATAAAATATATAGAAATTAAGTGGGAAACAGATTGTTCCTGAACATTAAACATTTCAATAATTTAATGGTATTTTAAAAGAAGCATAATGAATAGAATCAAAAGGACAATGCAATCAGAAATGTCACACACAAGATTCTCCATTTGCTGTTTGTTGGACTTATTAAGAATGGATTCCTATTTTCATCTTATGAAGGAGGCAGAGATGCTGTGAAGACCCTAGTGAAGAGCAAAAGGAAGGAGATAAGGGATGAAGAGAACCCTCCCAGTATGGCTGGGGAGAGACTGTTTTGTTTAGATGATTTGTTAAAAGAGGCAGAAGGAATCATGGACGACAATGGCCTTCAGTTACTGCCAGGTTGCTATGAGACTTACAAGAAAAATACTTTTCAGACACAATCTCCATTCAGGATGAGGAAAAAGGAGGAAGGGGTGTACACTTAAGTTTTTAAAAAAGTGTTAGGTTACATGGGAAAATAAAGTCCAAGTAATAAGAGTGGCTAATTCTAAGAATATGTCACAGGAGGTTGTTTTGTAATAGTTGGGTGTTAAATTCCTTGTCTATGTAACTTCTCAAATCCTTCTACCTCTACAGTCACAATTTGGTGTATAACAACATTGACATACAGTCTCAATACTTAAGCATAGTCACATGTATGAACATTTTCCTGTATTCCAGCAGGATACCTGGTCTGTCTGGGGGGAAAGTGGAGTTAATAAAGCATTGTTTTAAATAGTGGTTGAGAATGCGAGTGGTAAACATCTGAAAGTAGAACACTGCAAAATGCATGCATTGTATGTACCAAAAGGTCAGTATGAAACATTATGACAAGCCTGACCATCCACTCCCTCCTACACATTGCATATTCACACAGTTCTGCAGCTTTCATAAACCCCTATTGTGATTTAAGCTCATGAGAGAGTATGGCTTCTAAAAGGGTAGCTGTTTTGACATTAGGCTAGTGGTTCTTTACCCTATCTGCAAATCATCTGGGGACCTTTAAAAATACTGTTGTGCACACGTATTCCCTAAAAATTCTGATTGAATTAGTTGATGATGGGATTCAGGCCTATGCATTCTTTTTTGTTTTTAAAGATCTCCAGGTGATGATATTGTATAGCCAGAACTGAGTCTGGTTTAGACTCTCAGTTAGAATTTCTCAATAATATGTGCCATGATAAAACTTCATGGACCATAACGGTCACAGTGGGGAAATTATTACTTCTCTACATCCTCATTTTGGGGAGTCTGTAGCATTTTTAACAGAATATGATATTTGTCACTCAAATTCCTGTAACGCTATAGAACTCTACTATGGCAATTGCTTAAGATAGACTTTGTATGTGGGATAAATTAAGTGTTACTTATATAATCCAGTCCTGTTGTTTTCCCTTCCCTTTGCTTGTTATTTCTATTCTCCACAAAATGAAGATCAGCTGGTTAAAGTGTCAAACTATCATCCCATCCCCCTTTTCCTACCTGGGTTCATGGCTCAGGCATACTAGTAATGGAGCTGACAACATGTACTAGATTTTCTCCTAATGATGCAGAGGCCACAGGGAGCTTCAGTGGACCTAGGTGTCCTTCATTTCTCCATTGCCTAGCATAGAGAAATGCCAGACATTGAGAAATGCTTTACTGTTGCCAATAACTCCTCAGAGCAGATAGGAAAACTGAGTCTCGGAAGAAATCTGAATTCCAGCTCTCTCTTGGACACTGACACCAAGCTTGGGCCTTGGAAAAGTCACTTGGACCCTCTGGACATCAGTTTCTTCATCTATAGCAGTCAAAAAGTCAAACTAGGTGACCTCTGAGTCACTTTCATTTTTAAAATTATGTAATTCCACTTGACCAGTATTCATAAAAGAGTGGAAGCCTGTAAGTGTGCATAAAAATACACGCAGAGAGAATAGTGGATGATCCCTCATCGATACTATTTTGAATACCTTATCCCTAGATTTTACCAATAACTCTCACTCTTAATAAGACTTTGGGATTCAATTAAGTCACCTTTGGATACTGAGCTATCAACAGTATGCCAAATATAAGTATAACACAAATAAATATTTGGTACGGAAGAGATCAAGAGCTGGAGTTCATCTCCCCCTCTCTTCTGGACTCAGAACTCTGCCTTCTTCCCTTTTATTGCCCTTTACTCCAAATTGGCTATTTGTGTTCAGTTCTAAAGTTAGTTCTAAACCTTCAGTCATTTTTTTTTGTAACCAGCCAATTCGTCTTGGTACACATAACAGAGAGTGCATAATTACTTGCAACTTTAGTTAGAACAATAGTCCTAAAAAGAGCTAGCTAAATAGAAAACGTTCAGACTTTCTTAGTGCTAACAGTTGTCAAATTCACCTAGTTCATGGGACCACATTTCTGCAGTTCTTTTAACAGCCCATCTGTGAGCGATAGGATCAGATGACTAAGAGCTACAGGCAAAAGCACTATTACTTTGAGTCAGATTTTCCCAGCTATAAAGAGTTTGTTCCTCTCTTACCCGTACAAACCCTACAAGGTTTAGCATTTAGGGCTCTATATAATTTTAATATCATTACTTAGCACCCCAGCTATATGAATCTAAAAAGTTGCTTGAATTCCAGACTACCTGGACAGTCTTAGGAAACTCGTCAACTCCCTAAGCAAAGCTATGCCTAAATGTGTAGGTCTGAACCCAAATATCATAAGCAGAAACTGAATCAATCTGTTTTCCCTGACACTGGTCACCTTTTGATCGCTCTTTTACTGATATTACTATGACTGGGTTAGAACAAATGAATGTAATCAATAAATGCAATTATTGACCCTTGAGCCAGATAATACCACTTTCAGAATTTTCTTTCCCAAAGAAAATTTGATCAGGTTGGTGCTCTTATAAACAGGAGAAAGAGAGAACTACAACTTAGCAAGCAGCAGCATTCACTAATTCAGTCATTTATTCAACAAATACTAACTGAGTACCAACTAGGTTCCAGGGAATTTACAGTCTAGTAGCAGAAATACTTATACACACACACACATGCACACACACAATCAAACCATTAAGTAAGTGTGGGATAGGCTAGATAAAAAACATCCAGGTGAGAAAAGGGATGGAGACAAGAAAGAAGTCTTTGAAGAAAGAACATTTAAGTGACATTACAAATAACTCAGACTTAGTCTGGTAAAAAGTGATAGTATTACAAGCAAAACCAACAGCAGGTGGGAAGGTCCCAAATCAAGAAAGGGCTGGGTCATTATCCTGGGAGAAATTATTCAAAATTTCACTCTAAATTCAAGATGTTAATGATTTGGGAAGGGGCAAGAGAGGGACTTCCTCTATTACCTTAAAAGTAAGGCAGTGCACCAGGAAGGGACATGGTCTCTCCTGGTAATGATTCCTGAGCTACCTCGTGCACCAGGATCTGTTTTATTTGCACTGTCCTCTTCTCAAAGACCCATAGTCAGCTCATTGACCCTAGTCCAGAGTCCTGGCTGTGTTTCCTGGTTTCCCTTATTCCATCATAAAAAAAGTAGGTGCTTCCTAAATATTGAATGAATGAACTCACAAGGCCACAGTACTGTAACCTAAAGGGCAGGAAACATGCAAGCACTGTAGGCTGTAATATTTCTAAAGCTTAGGTCCTGTCTCATCATATCACATTCTGATTTTCTAGAGCAGCAGTTTTCAATCAGGAATAATTTTGCCCCCCACACAAGGGGACATTTGGCAATATCTAGAGACATTTTTAATTGTCACATTTAGGGGGTGCTACTGTCACGCTACTGTCCTCTGGTAGGTAGAAGACAGGGATGTTGATAATCACCCTGTAGTGCACGGTCACACCCCCAACCTCATCCCAACAACAAAGAATTATCTGGCCCAAAATGCCAGCAGGGTCCAAATGGAGAAACCCCGTGGTAGAGGTTGGGGGGCTATGTTTTAGAAGCCACATAGTGGTCTATGATTATCCCTGCTTAGTCCTTACAAGAACCCTAGTGTAGATCCTTTTCCTCAGGTGCCAAGCAATGTTCAAACCTGCAGATATTTATTTCATTCATTTTCTATTTGTTTAATAAACAGACTGCAAGCACTGGAGGAAAAATATTCCAGCAGTGAGGTAAGATGAAAGCTATTAGTAACCCTAGTTTGACTTAACTGAATGGTAGGAAACAACCTCTGCCATCAGGAAGTGAATTGTAGAAACTGAAAAGAAGTTAAGAGTGTTTAAAAAGCTCTGGTTCAAACAAATGTCTATGCAGGCCAATGGGTAGCCTGAAAATGATGAAGATATTTCCGTTTCTTGTGTCTTTGACAGAATGGAAAGAGACTTTATTTTCCTTAGTGCAGTAATCTTTCATATTTGTCCCATGACACACCCAGAGTTTAAAGAATAACAAATTCCCAAGTATAAACACAGAATTTCATGAGTGGGTGAGGTCTCTGGATGAATCCTTGTAATTGTGTGTTTGGATAAAATAAGATTTCCATGCATTAAACAATGCAGGACTTTTCTATTTGGGAAGAGAACTTTCAACACTTTGAAGGACTGCAGTTTGTTCTCCTGAAGGATGGCAAACATAAGCAGCTCCAAGATATCCCTCTTCCCTGTTCAAGTTCAGTGCTTCAGCTTCAAGATTCCAATAGTGTCAGCCCTTGTGCGGCCTATTTTTATCCTGTTCACTGTTCCATATCACTCGTTTGGTGGCACTCAACATCAACGAGTGCCACCAAATCAATACCAGAGGCTTAGATTAAAAAAAGGAATCAAAAGATATGCAGCCTGCTTTTGTCCCAAGTCATTTGCAGCTAAGTGCTTTTCATGATCATGAAAATGTGAGGGTATGTGGACAGATTCAAGATGGTTCAAGGTTCCTGAAGAAAGCTCATTGCCAGTTAGTTGGTCTTAGGTGCACCAAAATGTGGTTCTTAAGTTTCCACTAGGATCCCCAGAAGAAAGGGTGGGTAGCCTATTCAAAGGGGTATGAAAACACTCTGGAACCCCAAAATCATCTCATCACTGATAGTTTTTAGCCATTTCAAAGGGATATATATTTGTTTCCTAGGGCTGCCTTTAAAAAGTATCAGAAATTGGGTGGCTTAAAGCAACATAAATTTATAGTCTCATGGTTCTGGAGGCTAAATGTCCAAAAGCAAGATGGCAACAGGTCCACACTCCCTATGATACCTGTAGGGGAATCCTTCCTTGTCTCTTTCTAGCTTCTGGTGGGTTTACTGGACATCTTTGGCACTCCTTGGCTTGCAGCTGCATAACTCCAGTCAATCACATGACCTTCTCCCTGTGTGCCTTCATCATTACCACCTTCTTATAAGGATGCCAGTCATGTAAGACGAGGGGGCTACCCTACTCCAGTATGACCTCATCCTAACTGTATCTGCAAGACACCATTCTCCAAACAAGGCCACATTATGAGTTATTGGGTATTAGGATTTCCACATGTCTTTTTGAGGGGAAACAATTCAATGCATAACAGGATTTAAACTAGGAATGTATATCTTTGTTATCAAAACAGGGAAATTTAAATTTTCAAGGCATAATACAAACCCTATCATAATTCACACTCCCTCCTAAGAAGAGCAAAAGATGGAGAAACCTGGCACTTCTCTTCAAACTAAAGGAAAGGAACAATACAGCAAAAAGAAATTAAAGCAAAGAGAGTCCTGTCTACTTGGTATTAGTTCTGATACATCCAGGCACGTGGTCAGCTGGGGCATCTTCTGCCTGAGGGCATATTTGGTCTCTGTGTGCCTCATGTTTATAATGAACTCCAGAAGGCTGATGTACCTGTTAGAGATGAGCTAATCCTTATTATTTGCTTAACGACAGAATGCAAAATAAGCACTTACCTGCATGAAATGATTTCAGGAATGCCAAGAGGCTCTCCTTTTCCAAAATATCTTCTCCATCCTCCCAACACAGTTACTGAAATCCTAGACACTTCCCCACCTCTCCTGGTCAGGGTTGCCTGGGCCAGAAGCTCCTGATGTAGCCCTGATCATTGCACCAGTCCTGGTGAATGTCCCAAACATTTTGCCTAAGTTAAATCATTTGATACACAGAAAAATCCTATGAAGTGGGCACTATTATACCCACAAGTTACAGATGAGAAACTAAGACACAGAGAGATTTTAGTAGCTTGTGTGAGAATACACAGCAGAGATTCAAACCCAGCCATGTGTTACCAATCTTTTCATAAGTAGGGAGCAACATGGTAAGTGACCTACTATCATGCCCACTCAAATCTGAGTATCAAGAGTTTTCAGATCCTATCACTTAGCAAAGAATGAAGCTTAAGGCAGCTCTTGTTTCTCAGTGTCCCCCCTAGACCATGCGCATCAAAATGTGAGGAAGAGGTACATATACCTGGACCCTACCCTCAGACCACCAATTCAGAATCTGCATTTTAACAAATATCTCCAGAAAACTTTGAGGGTACTAATGTTTGAGAACTCCTGGCCCTACAGGAATGGAATAAGGTAAAGGTACAATGTTATGGGAAGCCAGAAAAAGCCAGAGAGAGAGATGACAAGGCAATAGGGATCCTGACAACCAATGGTCAGTCAGATGACCCAGGAGTCCTGTCCAGAGAGGAACTCAGGTGCTGGGGAGTGGGGGTAATACTGAGCATGGAGGTTTGATAGCAGAAGGAGACCACCCACATCCTCTGGCTTGGATCACATTCCCTGTTCTGGTAGAAATGGTTATTTGCCCTCAAGGAGGTATTAATTTGGATGGGAAGCATGGGTGCAGGTGAGGGAAAGCAATCAGAACGTGTGAATTCAGAAATCCTACATGACTATGTTTGAATGAGAAGGATTGCATAAACAGAATGAGGACTTTGATGTTGGGGTTCAAGAGAGTGCTATGATGGAATGAAAACTAAATAAGGATCCAGGAGACAAAAGTCCTGGGTTTGGTCCAGTCAGTGATTACAATCTCCCTGAGGTTCAGTCTCCTAGTCTGTAAAATGGGGGAAATAACACCTGCTTTGCATGTCCACACATAAGGAATGTGATTCAAGCCCACTGAGACATATAATACTCCATAATATGTTATTGCTATTCCAGGGCCTCTGTAAAAGTCTCCTGCCTCAGAATATACCTGTCAGACTGATGCCTAAAGTCTATTAATGACACATAAAAGACAATTGGCTGTGATGCTCTGCTTTGCTCTACACTGCTGCCAAGAAAAAAGCACAGTCACCTAAATTCATTCTAAAGTACAGATTACTTTTTTGGCCCCTTCCCTGCACTGGGGACACACACACACACACACACACACACACACACACACACACACACACGAAAACATGAGGAAGAGAAAAAATTCACTCTTCTCACCCTGTCCCTTCCCCATTGCTGTGCTCTGCTGATTCCCCACAGGGCTGGGCCCAGCTGCTGTTTCTGCTTGCACCCCTGCTTCCTTTAGAAGGCCCCTCCCTATCATACTCCAGTGTGTGCCCCCTGCTTTGGGGCCCAGGTCTACACAATTGTAGTTATTCCGATCATTAGGGAAACCCAACCGAGCAAAAACATGCTTTCATCAGTATTTTCTTTATCATTTTTCCTCAGATGTGAAAATGTCTGGGTTTGAATTGTCCCCCTCCTCTGTGGTCTTTCCATGCTGCCCAGGCCACCTAAATGATAACCAGCCCTCCACTTCATTTTGATCAGAATGGGCATGGCATTATAGAGCTATGGTGATATTTTAGAACATCGCTTTGAATAAAATGGAATACCAAAAAAAAGTAGATAAATAAAAGTACTCTTGTGATACAAGACTAAGAATTCATGGGCAATAATCCAGTGGTTAGTGAAATAGCTGCTTTTAAATACTGTAGTTATTGAGATGTTTATTTGCTAATTAATGTGTGCATAGATAAGTGCAGCAGACACAGATGCCTTAAATCCTGGTTTGGTCCTGTCATATATGAGTTAAGTGACCTTTCCTTAGTGGGAAAATACAAGACTATTTTCCATTCTTATTATTAAGATAACCAAGAACTTTACAAGTTTGTGAAGAGAGGCAGGTGAGTGAAATAGAATACTTTAAATGTAAAATATTGTGACTCTGAGGCATCTGTAATGTCTGGAAAGAAACACAAGGGAGTTTAGTCCAAAGTGAGGGACTCGAGGGTCCCAGCTGGAGGCCCAGGAACTGTAGATCCCCTCTGCACCCCTCCCCCTGCACCCAACCCTCTTCTCTCACCCACAGAGGTAGCTAACTAGCCCACCTTTTACTCTCTTCCAACTCGAAACCCTGATTAAAAATGTAGCCCCCTCCTTTCCTCCGCAATCCTGTGCTCTTCAAGGTGAAGCTGCCCAGTGCCTGCCACCCCAAGACGGCCCCAAACCACATCAGTGTTCCTACCCCGAGTTTACATTTTTCCTACAGCTGTGTGTGGATCCTCTGGAAATCCAAGCAATCACAGGCATTAACACAATCCAGGCCTCCTGTTTTCAGTCAGGGCTACAAGAACACTGCAGCCTTTTCCCCCATTAGTGCCAGTTTGGCCGGGTAAACACATGGGTATTTGCCCTTGCCCCTGAGAAAACGCATGGGCATTACAGCAAAGTTCCTGTGTTCTGGTAACATTTAATTGTGCTGGTTCTCAACCCTCTTTACACCCACCCACTCACACACATTTATCCGATTGACTTCAAAGGCCTCTCAACATGTTGGAAATATGTGTGAGAAGAGTGAAGGGAGTTTTAAGTTAGTTTAAACCCTCTTTCTGTATGACTGGGTTTGGTACATACACTGGGATTTTAGAAGTGCACATTTGATTTTTCAAAAATGTACATTTGTTTATGCTGGGTTTAGAATCATGAAAATCAGAATTTCTATTGCCAGTTTGTGCATTTTTCATAGTAAATAGTAGTCATTCATCCTTGTCCAATAATACATATTTATAGTTTAAATTAGGGCAAGCTTTTAAAAAAGAATTTCCATTTCATTATTCACCAACTTCCAGATGCCATCCAGCACATGAAGAGCTCCCAGAAACAAACAGGAAGAAAACTAGGGCTTTGAGGCATGGGGGCGGGGGGAAAAGCAGCATGGACAAAAAGGGGCTGTCACTAAATCCAAAGAGCACAGTATACTCCAGTTTAGATTTCTGCATGAAAAAAAAAAGAAGAAATCTTGTCAAAAATATAGCCCCCAGGCCCTACCCCAGAAAGTCTGATATGAGCCTGAGCACCTACATTTTAACAAACAACCTTTCCCAGTTGGTTCCCCTGCCACACTGCCCCTGCTGATAACCCCTGGGAACTGAGCAGCCCTGTGCTAGTACATTCAAAGTATTACAGTCAAGAGTCTAGATTTGGTAATGGGTCCTCTAGATGAAGCTGGCTTTTAGTCTTTAGTGCATATCTGGTTAAACCCAAGACACATCAGGTTTATGAAAGACAGCACTATCAATAAACTTTCCTAATACCCCATTTGATGTGAATTGCAGAGAGTTGAAAACTTCCCTTCTCAAATTTCCAGACTTGGCCCCAGGACCAAATTCCAGGACATTTATATACATTCATTATATATATTTTTATATAAGCATGAAAATTTAATTATCTAATAGAAAAGAACAATAAAATAAAAAATAAGAAATGGTAATCAAAATAAAGGTGGTTTGTCTTGGAATTGTATTAGCTGTCAATGGCTGCATAACAAATTGCCCTAAAGTTTAGTGGCTTAAAACAACAATCATTTATCATCTTACAGTGTGTCAGGAACCCAGTGTGACTTAGCATAATGGTTCTGGTTCAGAGCCTCACACAGGCTGCAATCCAGGTGTCAGGGCTGGGGTCATCTCAAGGCCCAGCTGGCTGAGGACCCATTTCCAGGTTCACTCACATGGCCAACGGCAGGATTCACTTCTGCCCAGGCTGTTGGGCTGAGGACCTAAGTTTCTCAATGGTTGTTGGCCAAAGTCCTCCCTCAGTTCCTTCCACATAGACCTCTCTCCCCATAGGGCAACTTACAACATGGCAGCTGGCTTCTAGCAAAGCAAGCAAGCAAGAGAGCAAGAAAAGAAGCAAGACAGATTCAATAGTCTTTTGAAACCTAATCTTAGAAATGACATGCCATCAGTCTTGCCATATTTTATTATTTACATGCAAATTGCTAAATTCATCCCACATGCAAGAGGAGAGAGAGCATTACATAGGACGTGAATATCAGGAAGTGGAGATGGGGAATCATTGGGACCCTAAGATGTTAGACGCTGTCTAATTTATGTTAATTTGTTTCTTCCATAGTTAACTTATTTACGTTTTGCTAAAACTAAATGTTGATGTAAAGCAAACATTTTCTGAAACAGTTTAGGCAGCATCTTATGGGACTAGAGTCGAGTAGCGCTGGAAATAGACACTGAGGTTAGAAATTGGACTCGGGCTTCTAAAGGGGATGTGCACCTACCATGCCAACCAGCAGGAAAGAATATTAATTACTATATCACTTAGGAATGCTTTCTGCAACGGGTAGCTGCGAAAATCCAAATAGCTGTGGATTAAAAACAAGGGAATATATGTGTCACATAAGTCTAGAGGAGGACAGCCACTGGCTTTGCTGTGATAGCTTGATAATGACAGACGCAGCATGTTCCATTTTCTAATTATGCAAGACATCTCATCGTCCCAGGATGACTTCTCTACGTTAAGGAAATGCATCATATTCGAAGCAGGATGAAAGGGGGAAAAGGGCCACATCATACACTTCTGTTTCTTTTAATAAGGAAAAAAAAGCTTTCCTGGAAGTCCCACCCAGTAGGCTTCCACTTACATCTCATCGGCCAGAACTGGGTCACATGTGCACCTTAAACCAATCACCAAGGAGACTAACACTGACGTTACAATGACAAATCTAAACCAGCCATGACTTATCTCTGAGATCAAAGGATTATTTTTATTACTTGAATAAATTAGGATTCAGTAGACAGGGATGTAGGACTATGGATGTCAAGCAGACAACACACAAGTCTTCTGCAAACATATTTTGCATTGTTATTGTGTTCTATATATCCTGTATACTTAGATCTATATATCTAGTCTAAAAGGAAATTTTCCTATAGAAATAATATACAAGCATCACTGCTCATGAAATCCTAATGTACTTAAAGCTTCTTGAAGCTTTATTTATTTCCTTATTCAGAAATAACATGTCCAGATTTTGAGACAAAAAATGGCCCCATTTAAAAAAATCATGTGTACATATGTTCTATAAATATTGCCATCAGATATGTTTAACAAGATGAAATCTTCTGAGATTTACTGTATTAGCCAAGTATTATGAAAACACAAGACAAATTGCTTTTCTTGTGGCTAGATTTTTGTTAATTTATATTTCTCAAACTGTAGCATCATAAGTCAATATTTCACCAAAGAATTTAATGTCATTTATAAAAATCTAGTAATATAAACTGTTGGTCCCTTATAAAGCATCCATTAAGACACAGAAATATCACTATAGCACATTTATGCCTTTAGCACATTTATGCCTTTGATCTTGAGGTCTGTATAATGATTCTTGCCAGAAGGGCAACTTGTTCCACAGATTATAGAACAAAAAATCAGTTCCTAGAGGAGCAGCTCAACCTCATCTTTCTTATCTAAGAAAATAAATGGCACCTGCACCTCTTGTTTTCTTTCTAAAGCAAATCTCTAATTCCTGTTCTTCTCCAAGTCAAACTGAGCAGATAAAGTTCTGCTCTAGGCAAGCAAGACTTGTCCTCTTATAAAGGATAAGAGGAGTGAGTCCCTTAGGAAACAGGACTCTAGAGTGAAAGTCTCAATGACAGATAATGATGCATGTGAACTATGAAGACACTAGTGATTGTCAGAGAGAAACACCATCATTCATTCAACAATGGACCTGAGGGACTCTTGAGGGCAAGATAGTGTTTAAGTTAGATGCAAGCCTAGTTGTCTTTTGCATTTGCTATAGAAAGTAGCAGCCAGACAGACTGAGGATGTATGATAATAGGAGACAATAGTAGAAGAGCCCAAGAGAGTTCCTAAGCCTGAATTCCAATCCTGTGTCTGCCATTAAGTGTGAATATATCCTTGATCCAGTCATCTACTGGCTTTGGCCATCATTTTCTCTATCTCAGAAGAATATCTCAGATATTCTTAAGGTCCCAAGTGAATCAGTGGAAAAGCTAAAAGTCCCTTTAAGGATCCCTTCAGCTTGAAATATCTATGAATCTGCTGAAGTGTTTTGATTGATGGGGAATTCTGAACTGCCTTTAAATGGAATTACTGATAAAATGGCAGAACTTTATTGGATTCAATGCACAATGAATGCATGTCAAAATGTACAATGAGGATATTTTTTAAAATATTCCCTCCAGTTTTCTTCACCCTAGATATACAGAAATGTCCATGTTCTTGTTATGAAAAAGGACATATCTCCTAACCTCACATAATGACTTTTCAAGTCAATGCCATAGAAGGCAATGAGACTTATGGGAGACCTAGAGAATATGAATGGGGTAGGTAGAGAAGGGATATGGAGAAAGAGAGATTAAGTTCCCAGGGAAATAGTGTGGAGCACAGCACTGGATTTAGGCCTGGGAATCAGGAAGTTAGAGTTCTAATTTCAGCTTTTCTACTGATTCACTTGGGACCTTAAGAATATCTGACCCATTTTGATCATTCTGTGCCTCAGTTTCCTTATCTGCTAATTAGAAATGAGAGTTCTTGGCTGGGTGCCCAAGACTGTAAGAACATACTGTGCCGGGCAGTGAAAATACAATCAGTACCAAAAATGTAAAACATCCTAGTTACTAGATGTTCTAAGTTAAAATGGAAATGTTAACAAGAGTAATCCCTTTAATAATAAAAGTGTTTTGGAAGTATATCTATCTTTAAGCAATTAGGAGTATCATAAGAGCTTGTAATCCCAGGGATACATAAGCAAAAAGAGCTCTGACTTGAGTAGGACAAATTCCAGTTCCAGCTTTGCCACATAGTATTTGCATGACC
This sequence comes from Manis javanica, assembly GCF_040802235.1. Taxonomy (NCBI): domain Eukaryota; kingdom Metazoa; phylum Chordata; class Mammalia; order Pholidota; family Manidae; genus Manis; species Manis javanica. Next base: position 32,280,112 of record NC_133161.1, on the reverse strand, counting down.
TTAAGTAATTACTTAACCTCCCAGAGTACCCTCATCTGTAAAATGGGAATGATGGCATGCATATCGGAGGGTTGTGGTGAAAATCACTACAGATGGAAGCTAGTTCTTTTGAGCCACTGGTGGAATTTGAATTCAGAGCCACTGTGTGCTTTGCAACTGACAGTTTCTCTTATTAATATTATCTATTAAAAAGCTTAATCACCCAGAACAAGTCACCTTGTAGCATTTTTAACGCTACTATTTAATGAGCATTTACTATATTACAATGTCCTAGCCCCATGCTAAACACTTTACATAAATTATCTCATGTACTCTTCACTAAACCTATTACTATTACCATCTCAAAAATGGAGGTAGAGAGAAATTTAGCTCTGTTTCTGGCTCCTTTATGCTTCCTTAACAATTCCTTGCTTTCTCTTTCTTAGTTGCATCTAATCGGCTGTACTTTTAGTATTTTAGTCACCTTAAGTTTTCAGGATGAAAGCAACTAACTGAATATATAGATATAAAATATTTTTTTGACATGTTATTGTCCACCCCTGGAGACCTGCTCTAAATTTCCTCAGATATTTGAGGATAAATCATGCTCACTGACAGGTTCTGCAAAGCAGTGAAATAGCAGCCACCCTGCAATGTTCTAAGCCATTTAAAAGAAAGCTTAGGAGTTTCCAATGTTTGTTAAAAAAAGCACTTATATTTATGCTTAGAAAAATAAAGTTATTATCAAGAAAGCTTACATATTCATGTGTTCATAGATCTTCACTAAGGACCAATTGTGTATATGATGTACATGGCCTCATTGCAACATTGCCCTCAGTGACCACACTGTGGGATTCTTACAGCTACCAGAGGGTTAAATTCAGCAAACTCTTTTTTGTTAATGTGCCTTTCAATTGTGACATACTATTATAAGCACCTTGGAGAAAATTTGTAAACTATTGAAAAAAGTGTTGTGGTACTAAAGAAAGAGCTGGTATCTCTCAGATTAGATTTGAACCTCAAATCCACCTCTTATTTATCTGGGCAATTTATTAACATATTTCTGAATCCCATATTTTCTATAAAACAGGAATAGTATTAAGAGTTGCTGTGAATTAAATGAGAACAGTCTCAAATCATAATAGCCAGTCAACAGATGCTAGTAACTATGCCTTCTCTTGGAAAAGAATCTCAAGGCAGATGTGATTAAAGTCAGCTCTGTAAACGGGCAGGAATCCTCTGCTCCAGTTAAGTGCTTCCTACCCTCCTTTGGTAATAGACTCCTTTTATTTTCTAATAAAAGTGATGGACACTCTCCAATTGTACACTCAAAACATATGCACCCATTTCATAGCATTCATGGACCAATGTTGCCCCATTCTATGACCCATATTAAATACATCTACTCTAGTATATTAATTTTTATTTCACCAAATCCACTTACAAAATAAGGTCATCTTTTAAAAATAAAATTATTTGGGTATCTTGCAATTGAATGAAGGAAAACAGCAGGATTTTATTTTTAACAGCTTCAGGAAAATGCAGTGTCAGAACAAAACCCCATGGTGGACAATTAAGTAGATTGCACAGAAACATCATCAAAGAATTAATCTGACTTGCCAAATATTTTGTACAACCTTTTAGAACACACAAGTAAATGTTTACCTCCAAGTCTAGATCTAAATGGCAAAGAAAAATTAGAATGACAATAAATCTATTTAACTTCATTGACATAATTGTGGACATGCCATTTTTACATATTGTATTATTAGGAAATTGCACAATAGATCAAAAAACAGAATGTTCCAGAAAATAAACTATTGGTAAGTATCATCTACTTTATCCAAAAGTTTTACTGTGTTGAATCAAACGTGTCTCCTTGATACTGAGAGGCTCCATGGAGTCACCCAAGTCCTCAATCCCTAATTCTGAGTTTGGCTGTATTGCTGCTGGCAGTCACCAGGTTGTTTGGATTTCAAACTATTCTAGATCCCTTCTTATAGCTACCTATGCCAAGCGGTTGAGCAGGCTGTTTCTTACTCTTACATTGGTAATTTTCTTTAATCCTATGCTTCAGTTTAGTCTACATAAATCCTTCTAGAGGGATAAAACCTCCTAAGAATTCATTGTTTAGGGAGAGAATGCTATTGGGCAAGGGGCCAAGTTTGCATTCTGGTCCCACCATTGCTCTGTACTTGACATTAGCAAGACACCTTCACTCTCTGAACCTCTGTATCTTCTTATAAAATGGCATTCTATTTCAGCTTTGGTTCTGCAATCTCAAGCTTGAGTTACAGCAATAGTCTCTCTGCCATGAGTCTCTTTCCACCACATACTGCTGTCAAATTCATCTTGACAAATGGCTGTTGTGATTTGGCTTCATTCCCCAACTCCAACATCTTCAAATAATATCAAGTCTGACCCCAACCTGTCTTTCCAGCTGTGGTGACTCAGATCTATCTACTTTTGACACTACATCCCCCTTCCTTGTTTCTGGGGTCTTGCTCACACCATTTCCAAAGTCCCTTCTTCCTTCCTCTCCAAATCATACCCCATTTTCCAAGCCCTGCCAAAATCCCCACCACCCCATGAAGACTTCTTGAGTCCTCACAGCTCACAGCAACCTAATTTCCTGAAGAAATTCTACTTCTACCAATTAAATGTTCAAAGAGTCAATAATCAACTATAAGCTAACTACCTCTTAACACTGTGTATGTAGCTGTCTTGGAGTGCAATTAACTTGGGTCGTGTCACATTTTATTGAGTGCTTTATATACTTATCCATGTTGCCTGGTTTTAGTTAAAGGCAGGAATTTTATCATATCCATTTGGTTTTCCCCAGAGCAGTGGTTCTCAACCTTTCACAGAGTAAAGAAACACCTGGGGAACACATTAAACGTTCTCCTGCATTTCAACCCCAGAGGTGCAATAAGGTCCAGGTGGGTCCCAAAAAATATCTGTGTTTCCAACAGGTGATTCCATTTCCAACAAATGACGCTGCTGCTGCTGGGTATTGTCAAGCATCTCACACAGAACTTATACATAAAAGATAATATATTTTTAAGGATACTCAGTAATAGGTCCTTTTTCTCTTTTCTTCTATTGTAAGTTCATGTTCTGTCCTCCTTTCCTTTTAGATTGATTTTGAAGATGTGATTGCAGAACCAGAAGGGACACACAGTTTCGACGGCATTTGGAAGGCCAGCTTCACCACCTTCACTGTGACAAAATACTGGTTTTACCGCTTGCTGTCTGCCCTCTTTGGCATCCCAATGGCACTCATCTGGGGCATTTACTTTGCCATTCTCTCTTTCCTGCACATCTGGGCAGTTGTACCGTGCATTAAGAGCTTCCTGATAGAGATTCAGTGCATCAGCCGTGTTTATTCCATCTACGTCCACACCTTCTGTGACCCGCTCTTTGAGGCTGTTGGCAAAATATTCAGCAATATCCGCATCAACATGCAGAAAGAAATATAAATGACATTTAAGGGATAGAAGTATACCTGATTCTTTTTTTTCCCTTTTAATTTCCTTGGTGCCAATTTCAAGTTTCCTGTTGCTAGTACAGCAACACTATATGAATGAATTTTCTTGGCTCAGAACAAAGAAATCACTCTCTCAGTTTTCATAACCATTATTTGTCTCTTCTGAGCTATTTCATCTATTTTTTTCCAGTGGTCTGAATTTTTAAACACATTTAAAATTTTTCTTTACATTTTTATTTGCATGTGGATTATTATTTTGTTGGCTGAGATATGAATCTATTCTTGAAAGATAATTTGAGGGAAATATGAAGAACTGAGGAGGAAAAAAAACCAACAACATCAACTGCCTATTCTAAAACATTGATCATTTTATGATAAGGGAAGAATTCCAGGCTATGGCCATTGAGTGTACAGGTATGTGGGCAAGTTTTAAGCAAACTCTTCCCCCACCATGTGAAGTCTTAGAGGACTGCTACCATTCACTTTAATGATCCAGTGGGATCTGGTGATCTTTATCAAGTTAGAAAACATAATCTGCATTCTTATTATCTGACTAATGCCTTACTCTTCTTGAAATTTTAACCTGTGATGGTTTCTATGCCTGAATATTTGTTACATAGATAATGAGACCTAAGTGCCTTTATGTCATTCACATTTTCCTTTTCAAATAGGGTCCAACTCATCAGTAGGTCAGCAGCCTCCCTGAAGACCAAACTTAGAAAAACTGTTACCTAGTTCTCCACGCTTGTTTCTGACTCCCAGATACCGAGTCGGGTGAAGTTCATGTTTGCATTTGATCACACAGCATCTTTATCCATATTGAATATGGTCCATATCAGCCCCATGAAACTAATTAAAGTGGACAAATGGGGCTGAGCCCTCTCTAGGCTGGCGGGAGTGGAGGCCAACTTTCTCTGCCTCTCATCAGCTGAATGAGGTCAGCTTGTCTATTCAGCTTCATTTATTTTCAAGAATAATCACGCTTTCCTGACTCCAAACTAATCCATCACAGGGGGTGGTTTAGTGGCTGAACATTGTGTTCCCTTTTTAGCTGATCAGTGGGCCTCTGGGGAGGGGCTCATAAAATGGAGGCCATTGTGTGAGACTGTCAGAGTTGTTGCAAATGTGACCCCTTCAAAGTACAGCACTTGCAACTGTCTGTTATGCTGTGACACATGGTCCCTCCCCCTGTCAGGAGCTTTGGACCTATTCCAGGCATCACTTGACTCAGAAAGAAGATGGGGGAGAAGGCAGTAATAAAAGAAGATTGAGGTAATTTTGCTGGAATAAATTCAAATTCTTCTGAACTCAAACTGAGGAATTTTACCTGTAAAACTGAGTCATAGACAAAGTGGCCTGATACATCCCAAAGCTTTTTGTTTCTCCTGCTGATATTAAGATTCTGTCCTCCAGGACTTTATTTTTAACCTTCAGTTATGCTTCTGTTTTCATTTTCATACACCTATTTGAATTCTGCTTGACTTTTTTTTGCCTCTTTAAGTTTTCCTGACACTTTAATTATCAACCTGTTACCTACTTTGATTTTTTGCATTTAAAACAGACACTGGCATGGACATAGTTTTACTTTTAAACTGTGTACATAACTGAAAATGTACTATACTGCATACTTTTTAAGTGTAAAGATATTTTTATCTTTATCTTTATATGAGGAGAATCACTTGGGAAATTCTTTTGTGATTCAATCTGTAAACTGTGTATCCCGAGACATGTCTGTTCTAGATCCTCATGCAAATCAATTGCTGGTCCAAAAGATTATGGAAATTTTATATGCTTACTGATATATTTTACACTTTTTTATCCTGCATGTCCTGTAAAGGTTATAAGCCTGCACAATAAACATGTTTAACAGTTCAACAGTCAGCTTTCTTATTTTCCCTCAAAACAGAAGTACATGTGTCAGTAACTGTGTATGTGTGTATGTGGTGACCATGCATATAGTATGTGTACATACTTTTTGTGAGCAGTAAGCGGTGATGGTCTTCCATTTTTCAATTATTGCAAATTCATTTAAGGTAGGCTTTCTTCTGAGGCCATCACCATCCATACATTACTTCAGTTAAATGTTGAAACTTAAAAAAAGATTTGTTCAGTAGTTTATGCTTTATTACATGTCATCAAATTTGAGCCCCCAACAACTTTGCATGATGGATATTAAGTATTCTCATTTGGTAAATGACACTTCCAGAGGGTGATGCCTTGAAATATGACATGCCTTAACAGAGATTTTTTTTAAGAGGCATATTTCAGTCACAATTTATTTTTCGTCTTGGCTAAGTTTACATTCAGGGCTTCTGTATTAGGGTTCTCCAGATAAACAGAACTAGTAAGAAGCACACACACACACACACACACACACACACACACACACACGTGTACAGGTATGTTGGCAAATTTTAAGCAAACTCTTCCCCCACCATTTGAAGTTGTTAGTAGACTGCTGCCATTCACTTTAATGATCTAATGATCACTTTAAAGATCTAGTTATCTTTATCAAGTTAGAAAACATAATCTGTACTCTTATGATCTGACAAATACCCCACCCTTCTTGAATTTTTTTTTAAAAAGAGTATTATGCCGAATGGAATATTCTGGCACTTGATTATTTTTCACTTAAAATTTTAAGATTCATCCATATTATTGAACATAGTTCTATATTTTCATTTTCACTGCTATATGTTAGTTCAGTGTGTAAATTTACCCTGTTTATATAGTTGTCTCTTGATGGACCCTTGGGAAGTCAATGATGCTTCTATAATCATATTTGCACATTTCTCCTGAGGGGCTCAAGGGCATAAATTCCTCTAGGGGTTATCATTAAGACTGAATTGTTCAATCCTGACATATGACACATCCCCAACTTTTCTAGATAATGACAAATGACTTCTCAAAGTAATGATAGCATTTTACAATCCCACCAGCATTTGGAACTGGAACACTTATTAAATTCTGCTTATTAAATAGGCATAAAATAGTATCTTATTTTAAGCTTGATTATAACTAATTAAAAATGAGGTTGAGCAACTCTTCATATGTTTATTGATCAGGTGGGTTTCCTCTTCTGTAAAATGACTTCCCATGTCATTTAACAACTTTTTCTTAGGATGGTTTCTCTTTTATCATTGATTCATAGAATTCTGTCAGCACCATCTCCACTATGTATCTTGCTTTTGAATTCTTGCCTCATCTACACTGTCACTACCTCACTGTGAGCAACCATCATTTAAATCCTGGACCATCCTAGCTAGTCCTGTTTCCACTCTTGCAGCCCCTAAGCCCCAAATCTAATGCATTTAGCCAATTTGCTATGCAGCAACAAAAATTGTCATACACATATGTACACACACACACACATAAACAGCTTAAACCCTCCAGTGACTTTTCATTGTATTCAATATAGAATCCAAGTCCTTTACCAAGACCTACAAAATCTTACATGACCCAGCCCCTAGTTATCTTTCCCTCTTATCTCATATCATCACCTCCTCAGTATCTGTGCTCCAGACACACTGATCTTGCGGTCCCAAGAACATGTTAAGCCCTATATGATCACAGGACTTTGTTCAGCTGTTTCCTCTACCAGAATGCTCTTACATCTTCCTCTCTATTTTGCTACCTCTTTCTCATCCTTTAGGTCTCAGCCTGAAGTATCCTCTCAGAAAGAGGTCTTCCATGTCTTGTCTATGTGAAGCAAGTCCTCCCTTCTTAATCTCTATCTTGCCTATTTCCTCACAGCACAAACATATTGAGTAATTATTTTATTTGTCAGTTTACAATGTTCTATCTTTATTCCCCTTAGGATGTAAACTAGATGAAGCAAAGATTCACCATAATGGAAACTCAATTAATATTTGTTGGGTAGCTAGATGGATGGATGGATAGTCAGTCCATCCTGGAGACTCTGAAGGCCTGAGGTGCCAAATTTCTGCCTTACCAGTAATAGTGGCATGAAGAAAGTCACTAACATATTCAGAAACAGATTATAGCATTATCAACATACTTTCCGCTTGCTTTTCTTGTTCCACTTACTTTATTTCTCTGTGATTTTGTTTCCCCAGAAAAACTTTATTGTACCCATTTCAACATTTTGATATGTCAAAACAAGAGTTTCCCCAATGAAAACTTTAGCAAGGATTACCATGGATATTTGATAATACATACTTTTCTTACTTGACTAATAGCAAACACATGTTGATACAGTTATTAAGGAAAAAAGATGATTTTTCCAACAGCTGTTGACTACATCAATTCCACTATGTGATGAGTCACTCAAAATTCCACAGAGCTAGAAAGTTACAAGTAAGAAAGAGGGAATTTTTTCTTTTTTTTCTTCTTTCGTTTTGTGTTGAAAGAAGAGTGGGAAGAGTTAGACATGGGAAAGGCAAATAAAATCAACCAGAATCAGGGCCTTGATGCTACAGAAAGTTGAATAATTTACACCTAACTAGTACTTTAACAGAGTACCTGAAAAACATGTGGAAACTGGCATAAAGGGCAGGGTATTTGCCACAGAGAGAAGGCAGTCTTAAAAAAAAAGAGACAACAACTGCCAGTCTGAGCCATTCTATGAATGGGCAACAAAGAAACCTATTCCTCTTCCTTGTTTTTATTAATATGATGCCAACTAATAATGAGATAATAACTGTCCCAGGAATTAGTCAAAGTTCTTTTTGAGAAGATATTTCTTAAATCCTTGATCGCATTGCACAACCTCTTGGAGAAGGTAAGATTTAGTTATCTGCCAACTCTAAACAAAAAGTTCTAACAACTGTATTGTATAAGTAAGTGCTCTGGGAAATGCACAGTGCCACGTTCACACTGATGGCTATAATTTGGCTTGACAGTGACTTTGTGCTTTCACAGTCACAGCTTTTGGTTCTTTGCTTCATTATTTTTCATATCCGCCTCAAAATAAAAGTAGCTTCCATTTATTGAACATATGCCATATGCCTAGCAATGTGTTAAGCACTTTATAACTATTACTCCTACAACAGCTATATGGCTTCCGTGTTATTATCTATATCAAATGGATATCATTCTCTATTTTTGAGAACAGAAAATAGAAGCTCAGCGTAACTTACTCAAGGTTACCAGTGAGCTTAACACCCATGACTACCAGCTTCAAATCTCTTCTTTATGGAAAAAACTCACTATGTTCTTGGAACAAATCACAAAAATGGCATATCATTTGGCAGTATTACAATAGCATTGTATGTAATCAAAGGGTAAAAAGAATGGTAAATGTTTAAAAGCCAGGCAGATAATCTGTTCCCTAGTCCAAGTTTCTGTTCACACAGTAGTTTATTCCTTCAACAAGCATTTATGGAGCAACTATTTGGTGTAGTAGGGAATAGAAAGATAAGACAAAAATAGGTAAGATAAAGGCCTTTGTCTTCAAGGAGGATCAGTGAAGCATCAGTGATGCAACTCCAAGATGGAATTAATATTTTGCTGTTTTTCTGCTAAGAATATTGCTTTTTGTAAAATAAAAGTTATTGACAATAAATTTCATGGTTTAATACAGCAGCTTTAAAACTGTGCTCTATAGAATCTTGAAGTGTTGATTGAGTCTCCTGAAATGACAAAAGGTGGGCTTGGGATAGAGATGATAGGATTAACATCTATCATTTTTCCCTCAGACAAGCTCCATGTCAATTTCTTTTCATATTAATTTTTGGCAAAATATTTTGTTTGACTAAATAATTCCATCCCTAAGAAAATTTTAAAACCATTGATTGACTTGGTGAAATAAGTACATATTTCATATCAACTTAGATCTTAAATGAAATGTTTTATGATTATCACTCAAATATGTTCGAATAGTACTTATTGAAAACACAGGCTCAAGTGAGGAGGTGACCAAACTCAGAAAATATCTGTCAAAACCATGAGTAAATACCAATTAAAATATATGATAGCCTTGCAAATTCTCACACTCCAGTTCTAACAGAAATGAGTAATGATTTGAGTGAGCTGAATAGGAAAAAAGTAGTAGTGCCATTTATATTCCTGAGGAGCAAATAAATTTAACAGTGAGGTTTTTGGCATTAGGACAAATATTTGGGATGATGTCAAATATTGTTTAGGCAATTTACAAATAAAATATCAGCCTTCAGTACCCAAATTGGACTAAAACAACTTCTTTAGATCTTATTTCATCTTCAACTATAAACAACAATGAATGCAAATAATAAGTCACTCTATAGCAGAGAAAACTTTGAACTTAGCAGGAATCAAATCCTCACCAACCTCAGAACCAGTTGTGACCCTGGATAACTCATGTAACTGACTAAGTTCTTTTGAACTTAGCTGTATTGCCTCCTACCTCTTTAGGCTGTAGTGTGAATGTGAATGTGAAAATACCTAAAACAGAGCAGAGCTGTACCTCATGGAATTAGAAAGTTTCAGGCAGCTCCTCACTCCATCACCTTATCTCATTCGTTTTAGTGTCACAGGGTCACCTACCTGCTTTTCTTAACATGTCCATGCCATTCTGTTGCCCATCTTCATAGACCATACTTCTTCTTGTGCTTATCAACGTGGACTGAGTCAAAATGCCCAAAATCTACCTGGCCTTTGACTTCAAGGATCCATCATTGTCTGACTTGCATTTCTGTATCTCTGTACTCACAGACTCAAGGGGGCAACTGGTTGGCTCCGACTAGCTTATAGATTGGCTCCTCCCACATTTGTTGTCTGTCCTGGTCTAACTGTGACAGCTATAGGAGCGAAGTCACCTGAAGGGTTTGAAAGGTCACTCATTCAAGGGGTTGAAGAAGGAAGCGGAAGCTAATTAGAAATAGGGATGTGATCAGCAAACCGGCAACATATCTATTACAATATAAACATCCATAAAACTCTAATCTTCCAAACTCTTCCACATCTGTGTCGTCCTGTATTCCCATGCTGTAGGAAGAGAGGTGTGCTTATAACCCCATTTTATAAAGGAAACAATAAAAGACCAAGGACAAAATGACTTACCTAGGGTTACTTAATGAGTGACTGGTGTAGCAAGAAATAAATCCAGATTATCTGAGAACTTAGGCTGTGTGGTCTCTCTTTAAACAATCAAGATTGAGGCAATTTCAAAGCATATAGCAAGTATAGTAAATGCTATATCAATATCAATTATAAAGGCAGAAATACAAGCACAGAAGATGTAATTACCCAAGGTCACTAAAGTAAGAGAATAAACTTGCTTGAAATAAAATTCTGTCTCCACAGCATTATGCTTTCACTCCTGGGGAATGTCTTCTCTGCAGAGTAACATTAATAACAGTTAGGAAAGAACCTGAGGGTTAAATCCTTGGTACCAGCCCTAGATGATGATGGAGAAGTTTCCCTGCCAGAATTCAGCCAATGAATAGATGTTTTCTTCATACAAGTCTTGGAGAATACAGTTAATATTCAGCCACTACCCATACTAAACAAGGAGTTATCTTACTGTAAAGGACATAAGTATTTCATTATTTACACAATTTAAATGAGACATAATAAAGTGAGAAGAAATACAGAATAGCTGCTGCCTGAAGTTTCAATAAAAGATTATCACTGGCCACTCTCAGAACTGTGGGACGATTATTAAATACAAATGTCTCCTGCACCTGACCCAAGGTGACAGGGAGGGGACAGGAGAGACATTCTCTCAGCTTGAAGCAGCAGAGTGCAAAATGAAGCAACACTGGCATGAAGTCTAATCTCCTGCCAAGCAAATTTGGGAGTTGTCATAGTTCCCACCCTATAGTCCAGGCTCTTTTGTAGAATAGAGCAAAGGGAGCTCAGTGCTTTGAGAACGTCAGTGCAAAATTATAATTGCTTATTACATAATACAGCTATTAAAGTATTTCCTGTGTTGTTCCAGAAATAAGGCATCTGTATATGGGTAGAGAAGACTGAAGAAATGGGCATAATTGTGTTTTCCTCTTATAACTTTTCCAGGAAGAGAAAGTTGCTCTGCCTTGAGGCATTTTACTCATATCTTCATGGACCTGAAAGCTCTGACATATAGACCAAATTTTGGCCATCATTTTGTGCACAGAGTTTAGCATAGTGACTGGCACAATAAATATCTGCTAAACTGAACTGATAATTCTGTTGTAGAATTTACCATAATTATTCTAAGTACTGCTATAGGCATATGATAATTATGAGTTCTTAAAATGGAGAGACCAAGTCTGATCCCTTTACATCTTTGCAAATACTGTCTAATAGAACTTTCTGCACTCATGGAAATGATCTTTTTTATATTATAATAAACGGAAAACTCTCAAAAGAGCTTTCCATTTATTATAATAGTAGCCACCAGCCACATGTGCCTATTTGAGCATTTGAAATGTGGCTAGTATGACTAGGGAAAGAATTTTTAAATTGCATTTAATCTCATTTAATTTAAATCTAAATCACCACTTGTGGTTCATGACTACTGTGTTGGACAGAGCAGCACTAGAGTCTAGGATGATGTCCAGCAACTAGTATGCATCAGCCACGCCTCCAAGACAGAGATTTCACATTGTGTTTCTAAAGGCCCCTTAAACAGTGATTATATGGGATCCTCTTGAAAAGAACAGAATGGAAGGAGCAAAACTAGGAGGCAATTTGGGGTGTGTCATCCAAGACTGGCAGACAGCAAAGGTGTATGGGCTCCACAAGCACTGATAGCCTCTGCCCTGATCCTACCAGTGGCCCAGATGTGACAGGACCTTAGAAGGGAATGGCCTTAGAAACCTAGGGTAGGTGTCACTGAGCTCTGAGCCTTGGAAATGACTCCAGTGCCCCAGGGGAACCCCCATCCTTGAGGAATAGTGCATCTCTGAACACTGATTACATCAACTGTGATCTCTGGGGACAAAACACAAGAGACCCTGGGGCACTCACATGCACCAAGAAAGAACCCATCATGACAGAGCTTGATTTTTGCACTAGTCAGGCCAAATGGGGTCCTAGAACATACTAAATTTATTCAGAGAAAGGAAAGAAGTGCATTTTTCATACCCTGTGTTTAAAGAAAAATCATACTGCTACCCACTTTATGATTGCCTCAAAGCAAGGCTGCCTTCCACTCTACATTTTTCACAGAGGCTGTAGTGAGGTAGGTTTCTGACTCACCCTTTGTCACAGACCCCATCTCCATAGAACCATGAGGGCTGAGGTAGAGACAAGTCCAGTTACACTCACTCGGTTATGTTTAAAACACAGTGCTTTTCTCCAAGCCACAATTTCCTTACATCGGGTGAGTATACCTAAGGAACTGACTTAAGGAAATTTGGTTGCTCATGAGTTTCAGGTTTTACTGGTAGGGACTGGTCATCGCTAGTAGCTGTGAACAGGTGAGCATTATAATTCTTCTCCCCAACAATCTCATTACCAAATAGTGTGTTATACTGAAAGCAGACTTCATACCAAAGAAGCCATATGTTCAACTACTTGTTACAAGCAGCCCAGAAACAACTAGATAACCTGAGACAATAAACACAATGAAGTTCCAAGAAAAATCATACATAAAAGAGTCACTTGAGGCAGATGCACCAGTCTCCTGGTGAAGAATTCCGCTAAACTTCTGGTCGAAAGTCAGGCCACAGGATCCTCTGTTGAGCTGTTGAAAAAAGCCTGGGTGGAACCCTGGTTCAAGAAGGAAGATCCCTGTGTGAAGGGGGCAGGCAGCAGGTATTTTGCTAGATTCTTACTCCCTGTTGTTCATAGAAAGGCAGCAGTGCTGGTACTGTATTTCCAGCTAATCCACTTAACTTCATCACCACTCATTTCATGAATAAAAAATTATTCTAGCATGCCTTATGCTAACTAACAAACTGTCTTGTGCTCATTGTAGATAAAGTTATAGTAGGATTGCTTGCTATAATCTTCTGAATACCAGTCATGGAGTATGAATCCCTTAGCCCAGTATGTCAAAAATTAACTATCCACCCCTAAGGTGTTCTGTAAAAATACACACACACACACACACACATGCACACAAACACTTATATACTTGTGTTAGCTAAAGAATTGTAAAGTAATTCATAGAGAAAATAACAGCACTGCCCTCCCTTCAGAAGAGTTCCACCCATAAATGGCTGAGAGGTCTGAATTCTTGCTTCTTCCCAGCTGTGAGACCTAACCTCGGAGTTCAGTGTTTCCCTTCATTGTCTTTCCACTAAACAAATAAGCCTACAGTGAGCCCACAGAGCTGGTTATAGATGATCACATGTGTGTGAGATAATAGTGAGCACACAGTTTGTATATGCCATGCTCCTGATTTTTCCAGCCACCAGGACCATGGCGCCATTTTTAAAAGCAAGTGCAAATCGAGGAGCCTCCCAATTTCCAGTTATCTATTTGCCCCATTTTATCCCACAGTGTTTCTTCTCACTGGACTAGGGACACCTGGAAAAATTCCCACATGGGGCCTGATCATACTAATATATGCAATGTATTGACTTTTTTTCTTTCCCCTAAGAACAGAAGATGTTAACAAAGTATGGTTTCTAATAACAAAGGTCACTGTGTAACTATCTTGAGGGAAAATAAATAATAGTTTGAAAATCCCCTCTTGAACTTTCTTCCCTTATGACTCCTGTTTGCCAGTCTCTGTTTTGAAATGTATGTCTCCTTCAGCTATTGTTTCTCAAATGTGAGTGCTGACCTATTAAAGAATTATGAAATTGATTTAGTGGCTTTCATTATTTAATGAAAATAGAATAGAATGGGATGAGATGGGACAGAAATATCAGAGTAGATCACAGATAGCAAAGGTAATAGGATGAGTTTAATAAGACTTGTTTCACTTTTGAGTGTGTGTGTAATAAGTTACAATATAGAGCACATTTCATACTGAGAACAATATCAAAAAACTGTAAGCCACTACCATAATTTATGTGGAGATAAATTTTCTTTGGGTCTCAAAATAAAGTAAAAGAAAATTCTAATGGGAATTGTCACGTGTCACCAAGATTAGTTAAGGAGGGAAGTTGGGAGTAAATTCCATCATGGTCCCAAAATATCTGCCTGAGGAAACACTCTTTTTAAAGTATCAGACTAATCCCCTCACTCAGCCCAAGCTATTTTCTGGAAAAGTAGGCTCTTAGTTTGCATTCTCTCAGAAGCAGACCCTGAGACAAAGAGTCACGGGTAAATTGTTTATTTGAGAAGAGCAGGGAACATCATTTGGGAACTAGGAAAGTGATACAGGGAAGGGAAGCAGCTGCAAGGGTCAGCTACTATGATCAGTTTATGTGCATGGGAAAACTCAGGGATGTAGTGCACAAAACACGCTTCAGAATTATTCCACCCAGGGAACAAGATAGCAGACATTTAAATCCAGTTCCCAAAGTGGCTGAAGCCTGCTGCTAAGGCTGGGGTGGAGGTGGCAGGCATTAATTCTAGCCCGCCCTGCTCCTAGGCAGAGTGAGGCAAGGAAATTTCTACTTCTCATCCCCGCAAAAAGCTCTTGGACTCTAAGATGCAGATACTAAAAGGTCCAAGGGTTGTGGGCAGAATGCTACCGACAACATCGGCTAAGGCTGCCTGATCCTGTAATGACTCACTTGAAAAGCCATGGCATCCTCTCCATTCTTGTCCACTATGCTCACCTTGAGGACAAGCCTAGTCCTGAGCGAGTACCCTGGTGTAACTGAGGATAGAAAGCAGTATGAACAATGTCACATATTATTTAGGCCCTAGTGCTTGGTAGCAAATGAAAGCTGAGTAAAACCTTTTTAAAATTTCTACTACTTGTGATGAGAGAACAAAGCCTGCATAGACCTAAAAGGAAAAACACTAATTTTGGCAAATTTAAAGTAATTTATGCTAGTTCCCCTGGCTCTGAACCATTAGCCATACACTTCAACTTTGCTTGCCATAAATCTTTCCCTCCAAGATTTAGTACATAGGCTGAAATTCTGGACCATGAGCTCCTGCATGAGTTTCTCAAGTAGCCCACTCTTCTCACCTTAGTGTTCGCAGCCAGCAGAAGGAACAATAGTGTCCAGTTGCAATCTTCTGCCTTTTAGGCTCTCTCTCCCACTTTTACCCCAGGAAAAACTGAGTTGTATCAGTCCTTTTTCCTAGACCTCTGACACCATGAAAGAAAGGGGGATTTGCTACAGTCTCATGGTCGCTCAGATTCACTGAACTGAAATGCACAGATCCAAAGCATCTCCATATCCTGTGCTAGGAAATGCCCCACCTGAGGGCAGTATTACTCAAAGGCATGCAGTGATTTCAGAGAGCTATCAGAGGGACTGTATTCCACACTTTCTCATCAGTCATGCACCTGCAGGTTCACATAGGGGTTCCTGGCTCTATCAAGTTTCCTGGCCAGGAAAATGAATGGAATCACCAAGATGGCTTTAGATCTGTAGTGAAATAGTCCTTGGAGATGCAATTACAATGTCTACTAGATTCAAGGAAAGAGAAAAAAGATACGTAACTGCATCCCTCAACTCCAACCAATTGAAGAAATTCAAGACTTTCATCCTTTTCAGCTCCAGGGTTCATTCCACTAAGTTCGGCAGTCCTCTAGAGACCCCTTTCCACCACATGGTATGGTCTAGAATTTGACTTTCTACATCATGCCCAGAACATCTATCCCAGACCCTAAGCACCTACCCAGAGCCCAGGCTACAACTTTTCCTAATATGTTGTATTGACCAAGGAATCATAACTGAGTCTCCACCTTGGATTTCCTGGAGATCACTCTGGCTTCGCCAGGGATTGAAACCTGTTTGAGCACAGATCCTCAACTCTGATCTTGTGACCAACAACCCTGCCTGTTTCTTCTAAGCCTTCTCTTCTCATCCCCAGAGAACTGAACCCTATTCTCTAGGTCTCTGCCTCTGGCCTCTTCAAACTAAAGAGACATTCTTAAAAGCATGTACATCTCATCATCTAATTTCAAGACTCCCCATTGCTAGAAGGCCAGCACCTGTGCCAGACCTACCAGGTCCCTGGCATCAACACGAGCCACTCTGGAAAGCGCGACTTCAGCCACTGTGGCAGAGACTGGCTCCTTTGTGTGTAAAACTCTTTACTTTTCCTCCCCGGCACACATTTCCCAGCCTTTCTTGCACAGCCATGTGACTCATATCTGGCACTGGAACTCAGGCAGAAAGCATGTGCTTTTTTTCCAGGCCTGAACCATAAAAACCTCCCACGTGTTCCTCCATTTGTTCATGGATGTCCAGACCAAGGGCATCTACAAAAACCATGTGTGGAAATGGCAGACCATCTTTCAGCTTGGCTCCTCCAGACACTGTAGAAGAAAATGCCATCCTCCACCCCACCCCACCCCATTCTCCAGCACTAATCGACTTTTATAGGAGAAAAAGCTGAGCTACTAAGATTTCAGGATATATCTGTTATAGCAGCTGCACTTACATTTACAGTACGGCTGCCCACGACAGAGGCTAGGCTCTCAGCCAGCTTGGTCACCCCTGTTGGCTACAGCCTGCTCAACATTCCCTCCCAGTTGTGGAGGTCCCAGCTTTCTCTACTTCAAAAGGAGACAGTTTAAGACATAAAGGGTGTGTAGATGGGTGGGAGTTAATGTCAAGGAGATGTTTCTCAAGGGAAAAACATTGGCTTTTCCATGTTTTGTAATCAAAACTTTCCACAGTCACCCAGTGAGTCAGAGGCAAAGCAAGGATTCATGTTCTCCCTCTGCTGGGGTATCTCTACTTCTGCAGGATGGGGTCTAGGCTTTGTACTTTGGAACATGGGGGATCAGTCATGAGAAGACTCCTGAAGTCAGGTGCTACTTCTGACACAGACCATTGAAAAGACTCAAAGCCTGCCAGCCTCAGACAAGGAAGGAAGCTTAAAATCAGCCAGACAATCCTTTTCTGTTTATACATTATATTGTTTAATTCCCTCTCCTAAGTGACTATCCCATCAATATTTTCATGTCATTAGAAATACACAGCCCCATTGTTTAATCTGTAACCTACATTGCCTGACTCGTTTGTATAAAGAAGCAAATTGAAAAGTTCCACCCTATGGCGTCACCACACTCTGCAGCTAAGTTCTGCCACCCAAATGCATAGCAAATTAATTTAAGAACTGGGAAGAAAACATGCTCTAACAGGGCATCCTGAGGTTCCCAAGTCTGTGCCTGGTCACCACAAACAGCTTGTTTCCCCCAGGAAAGAGTTCATGCAGCTCCCGCAGTTTCGTGTGTCCTCAGGGAATTTAGGAACGCTTCATCAGCCCTACCCTGAGGAGGAAGATTCCTCAGAGCTGTGCAAAAGGCACAGGGCAAAGAAAGGGGGAGGAGGCCCATGACTTACAGCAGGCCTCCTTCTACAAGAAACGGCTGGGCCTAGGAGTGCCTTGCTGGACCTATATTTAGTTTGCCCAGTGACATCTTTGCAGCTCAGCGCCATCTCTCACGCTAGCAAAGGCCTGTGAGACTGAACGTTTTTCTCATTGTAGCAAGGCTCTGACTCACTAGTTCAAAAAAAAAAATGAGAACAATAAAACCCAAGGGGAAAAGAGAGTTCCAAAAAATAATAATAATAATAATAAAAGAAACAGTCGAGCATTCCTGTAGACTGAATAAAAAAATGACAGTCCTGGAAACTTTTCCAGGAGGCCTCCCATAAGCACTTTTTCTACCAGAACACAAAATCCAAATTACACCTAACACTAGTTTATAATTTCCAAAGAGTTCTGAAAAACATAAGCCTATTTTTATAATGGGTGTTTGCACATTTTTCTTTTTTGAACTTATTTTTATAATGAGAGCTGCTAACGAAAAACTGTTAGCACTAATTACAGACCAACGTTGTGTCTCACTGCCAATAGATTTTGAGGGGCTGACTCCAAACAGCAGAAGTATCACATTCAAGCCAAGTAGTATCCTGTTTTGGTTTGGTCTTGACCCCCAAAAGAGGTTAGAAACAAGTTGAATATTTTTCAACCAATTCTCTTTTAAATCTATGAATAATTTATTGCAAGGGCGGCAAATTTTTCTGGGCCAGATAGTAAATATTTTTAGACTTTGCAGGACATATGGTCTTTGTCACAACCAGTCAACTTTGGCATTCCACACATGGGCTGTGTTCCAATAAAACTCTATTTTGGAAAAGAATAGGCGGCAGGCTGAACTTGGCCTGTTGCCATAATTTGATGACCCCTGACTTAGTGGTCAGAGCCAGTGTTGATGAGGCCAGGCTCACAAATACTCCCAGGGCTTCACCCTGTCCTATGGCCAGAAAAGCCTTTTCATCCCCACCCCAGCAGACTGTTTCAAAAATCCTCTTCTGGTCAAGGAAGACCAAGCAAGAGAGAATGAATCTATCCCTGTATTTATATTAGTACCACAGGATTATCAATTCAAACTTTGTAGGACACAGAAAGTTACTGAAAATCTAAAAATGCATATTTTTTTAACCTGAAGGGAGAGTGAAGTTTCTGGAAACTCCTGAATCCACTAACAGGGATTGGACTCTTAGCCAATTTATAGGATGTTGAGTCTTTGTAAGACCTGGCTTTCATAATTATAGATGGACCATGGTGTGGGGCCATTATATAGGATTTGCTTTCCAGGAAGTACTCATACCCAAAGCTGTGTGAGCAGTGTCTGTGGAACTGGGGACTTGGGTGACTCAATTGGTTCTTACCTTAGTATCAATATTAATTGATGGCTAAGTGGTCGACCCAAAGTGTGGACATTTCTGCTTTCATTGTACTTGTTTGAGGTTCTTTAGGAAAAGAACAAAAGAAATTACCTATTTGATAATGGTATGGAGCCATTTTTTTTAAACTGAAATATATATAATTGATGTACTATACAGTTGATAAATTGCTTTCCAGTATGCAACATAGTGACTTGACAGTTATATACATTATGAAATGCTTGCCATGATAAGTGAAAACTGTCTTCATACAAAGATATTATAATATTATTGACCACATTCCCTATGCTGTACTTTTCATCTCCAGTACTTATTTATTTTATGATTGGAAGTTTGTACCTCTTTATTCCCTTCACCTATTTCACCCATAACCCCAAGACCCATGCCTATGGAAACCACCAGTCTATTCTCTGTGTTCATGAATCTATTTGTTTTGTTTGTTTGTTTGCTCATTTGTTTTATTTTTCAGATTCCACATATAAGTGAAATCATATTGTCTTTCTGACTTATTTCACTTAGCATAATACCTTCTTGGTTCATCCATGTCATCGCAAATGGCAAGATGTTTCATTCTTTTTATATGACTGAGTAATAGTCAATTGTATATATATATACTACGTCTTCTTTGTCCATCTGTGGGTGGACACTTAGATTGCTTCCATATCTTGGCTATTGTAAATAACACTGTGATAAATATAGGAGTGCATATATCTTTTCAAATTAGTGATTTTGTTTTCTTCAGGTAAATTGCCAGATGTGGAATTACTGCATTGTATGGTACTTCAGTTTTTAACTTCTGAAGAGCCTCCACACTCCAGTGTCCACCTATTTACATTCCCACTAACAGTGCAAGAGCGTTCTCTTTTCTCCTCATCCTTACCAACGTTTGATATCTCTCATCTTTTTGACACTAGCCATTGTGAGTGGCGTCAGGTGATAATCTCACTGTGGTTTTGATTTGCATTGCCCTGATGATTACTGATGTTGAACATCTTTTCATGAGTCTGTTGGCCATCTGCATGCCTTCTTTGGAAAAATATTTATTCAGGCCCTCTGCCCACATTTAAATCAGATTATTTGTTTGTTTGGCGTTGAGTTGTGTGAGTTCTTTATATATTTTGGATATTAGTCCCTTATTGGACAAATCATTTGCAAATATATTCTACCATTCAGTAGGTTGCCTTTTCATTTTGTTGATGGTTAACTTTGCTGTGCAGAGCTTTTTAATTTGATGTAGTCCAATTGGTTATTTTTGCTTTTATCTCCCTTGCCTGGGAATACCATCCAGAAAAAAATTAATGATACTTATTTTTAAGAGTTTACTACCTAAGTTTTCTTCTAGGATTTTTATGGTTTCAGGTCTTATATTTAGGTCTTTAACCCATTTTGAGTTTATTTTTGTATATGGTGTGAGACAGTAGTCCAGTTTCCTTCTTGTGCATGTAGCTGTCCAGTTTTCCCAGCACCACTTATTGAAGAAATTGTCATTTCCTTGTTGTCTCCTTTGTCCTATGTTAACTGACCATGTAAGCATGGCTTTATTTCTGAACTCTCATTTCTGTTCCATTGACCTGTATCTGTTTTTGTGCCAGTACCATACTGTTTTGATTACTGTAGTTTTGAAGTATAGTTTGAAATCAGGGAGCATAATAACTCTAGCTTTGTTCTTCTTTCTCAAAATTGCCTTGGCTATTCAAGGTCTTTTGTAGTTCCATACAAATTTAAGGGTTATTTGCTCTAGTTCTGTGAAAAATGCCATTGGTATTTAGATAGGGATTGCATTGAGTTTATATATTGCTTTGGGGAATATGGCCATTTTACCAGTATTAATTCTTCCTATCTATGACCATGAAATACCCTTGCATTTATTTGGATCATCTTCAATTTCTTTCACCAATGTCTTATAGTTTTCAGTGTATAGGTTTTTCATCTCCTTAGTTAAACTTATCACTAGGTATTTTTTTTATTGGTAAGCAGGCTTTGAAATAACTCACTTAGACATGTATAGCTAAAACAATTTTCCCAAGAAAAAGGTAAACTCTTACCATCCCAAGTAAAATCTCAAAATCTAGGTCCTGGTCCTCTCTTTTCGTAGGGCAAAAAAGCAGGGAGTTGGATGAGAAAGGAAGAGTATCTTTTTTTTAAGTTAGAATAATTATTATAAGACAAAGATGCTGGAAAAGACCAGGGCCTAATTTTGATCTAGCTGTGAAGAGTGGATAAAGAGTTAGGGATACCCAGCCTCGTGCATAAGCAGGACATGACATCAGGAAGAATGTCAAAGGGCAATAAGGAGGCCGGCAGCCCTTGTCCTGACCACCATGTCCAAACCTGTCTGATACACTTATTGTTAGTAGCCAATAGAAGGAAGCAACAGCATGTGGCTGTGTCCATGGCAATCACCTAAGAATCATTCTCATTGCTCCTTCCATCCTCTCTCTCAGTCCAGCTTCCCCAGGTCTGGCTCTCTTCTGAATCTTCACCTTCACAGAAGATAGAATTGAGTAGCTATGAGAAAACTGGGCTTTAATGCCATAGTTCTAACCTCTGGGTGCACATTAAAACCATCTGGGGAATTTTTAAAACTCCCAATTCTGAACCCAGATCCCAAACCAATTAAATGAGGATTTTGAAGTGTTAAACCAGGTATCAGTCCACACAAATGGCTTAAAATCAGATGGCCTGAGTTCAAAATCTGGCAAAACCAATTACCTATTCTCTCTAAATCTGTTTCCCCATCTGTAAAATGGTGATAACCAAAGTGTCTAATTTATAAGATTGTAAGGATTAAATGAGTTGATTCACTTCGGAATCTCAGCACAGTTTTTAAACATTAACTCTTAACGTCAAGTTTCTTCTTCTTAGCTTCCAGTTTGGAACTTCAGTGCCTTCTTACTACTTAGCTTTTCCTCATCCTCTGTGCCTTCCAAGTTGCTTTAGGCAGTGTTCTGGGCACTGCCTCTAACTCCAGGCCATGTAGTTGGCACCCTGCCTAGGCTCACACCATGTTGGCTCACCCCTGCCTCCAGCTAGGGCCATGAGACAGGCATTGAAAAGTGTAACACTGAAGAACATACAAAAAGAGGATAGATACAAGTAGGATGGCCAACCATCCCAGTTTGCTCAGGACTGAGAAGTCTCCCAGGATACAGGAATTCCAGTGCTAAAACTGGGACAGTCCTGGGGAACCTGGGATAGTTGGTTACCCTAGATAGAGCATTTTTTAATTCAGGCAGGAGTTATCTTTAAGAGAGTCAACTGACAGGAAGTTAGGGTCTCAGAGTTAGACTCCCCCCTGGACATGGATGAGTATGAGAAGAGAACCGACTACTAGAGCAAGGCAAGACCCCAGTCCAAGAAACATCAGGCCAGTGCCTTTTAAGAGATATAAGAGACCAACCATCAAAAGAAAAGAAATCCTCCCATTTGCAACAATATGGGTGGATCTACAGGGTATTATGCTCGGTGACATAAGCCAGGTGTAGAAAAACAAATACCAAATGATTTCACTTACTTTTAGAGTATAAAAACAAAGCAAAACAGAAGGAACAAAATAACTGTAGACTCACTGACACAGAGAAACTAGGAGTTAAGGGGAGGGGCTGAAGAGGTGGGGAGGGAGGGAGAAGAGGATTAAGGAGCACAATAATTTGCAATCACAATATAGGTTGGTCATGGGGACGGTAGTACAGCACGGAGAATACAGTTAATGATTCTGTAACATCTTATTACCTTGATGGACAGTGACTGCACTAGAGGGGGTGAGGACTCAACAACATGGGTGAAGGTCGAACCACTGTGTTGTGTATCTGAAACCACCATAAGATTGCATACCACTGATACTTTAATTTAAAAAAAAAAGAAACCAGTTAACAAAATCAGAATTCAAAAAGGCAATATTACAAAGCCAAGGCCCAATTAGCCTATATGTGATATGAGTTTTGAGCTAAAAATGCTTAAATCTCTAAGATTTGAACAAGACTAAACTATACATGGAAATCTTAACCCCAAGGAAAAGAAAAATGCAGATGCTGGCTGAAGCACTCTGACGTGCATCATCTACTCACAACAGCTTCCTTTTTTTCTAACATTTCAAAAATACTGGTAAAATACACATAATATAAAAATGACCTTCTTTACCAGTTTTAAGTGTTCTCTGTAGCATGAAGTACCTTCGCACTGCTGTGCAACCAATATCCAGAACCTTAGGTCTTGTAACACTTAAACTCCATACCCACTGAACAAACTCCCCATCTCCCCATCTCCCCAGCCCACAGCCCCTGGCAATTACCATTCTACTTTCTGTTTCTATGATTTTGACTACTCTAGATACCTTATATAAATAGAATAATACAGAATTTGTCTTCTTGTGACTGGTTTATTTCACTTAGTATAATGTCCTCAAGATTCATCCATGTTGTAGCATGTATTAAAATGTTCTCCCTTTTTAAGGCTGAATAATATTCTATTGTTTGTTTATACCACATGTTGTTTATCCATTCATGCATCAATGGACATTTGGATTACTTCTACCTTTTGGATATGATTAATGCTGGCATGAACATGGATATACAAATATCTCTTCAAAACCCTGCTTTTAATTATTTTGGATAAATACTCAGAAGTGGAATTGCCTTGGTCTCTTTTTAAGCTCTCACTCTGACCTTCACACCTCCTTATAGGGTTCACAAAGATTCTGAGCCTTTTCTCAGGGTGGCAAGAGCCTGCTACCCTTCCCATGGAAGAGTCCTCCCCTGATACCACTACAGTGGCTATAGGTGCTGCCTCTTTTATACCTTCAAACTCTTGGGCTTGGCATATTAATTTCTCTCTGCATGATCATCCATTCATTCATTTATTGAAGAAATGTATATTATGAGTCTGAGGCATGAAGACTAAGAAGATATTGGTCTAGTGAAAAGTAGAGGGAAGGAAGAGCCTTTGAGGTCAAGCAAATGGCATATGTGAAGAATTATCCGCAGTTTACCTCCTCTCACCTTCCCTGATTTTTTACTACATGTTCTCCTACATCAGTCCATACATCTTTTGACCTTAGTCAGTGACCTCAACCTGTTACCCAGAAAATGGCTCTCCTTGGCTTTCCTCTGACCAGGACAGCCTCCCCTCCAGTAGTGTCCATCTCACGTCCTCCACTAGCCTCACATTTGCTTATAATTGACAAACTGACAATGGGTGCTCTATGAATGCATTGACTCCTGGTTACAGTGATTCTTCCTCTTTGCTCTCCTGTGGACTGGGTTAGGTTCTTTATCATGCCTCAGTCTTTTTAGTTAGACAAGAACTACTGCCAGTGCAAAGGTCCCCTTGAAACTCCTGCCCCTTGTGGGGAAAAAAAAATCCCAAGATCATTTCCTCTCTCTCTTTTTCTCCCAAAATTTCCCCTTTAACAAGTCAGATAGGCAGCCTGTATAACAGATACTTTGCAGTATTTACCATTAAAAACAATTCCTACAATCACCCATAAATTGTGTCTTTCAATGACAGAGGAAACTTTCTACAAGAACAAAGCACCAGCTGGTATGTTGCTGGTCACATTTATAGGGCAGCATCTTGGCTTAGAATCACATGCTCTAGTCTTCTCCTCTCTAACAAATCAAGAAAACTTACAGCAATTGGTTTATTACCTTTATCATTCCAGTGTTCATGGATATTTTTAACTAATGATTTTTTTATTGTGCCAAAATATTCTTCAAGCAAAATGAAACAGTAAAGCAGATATATTTTCTATTTATGGTTCTTTAAGGCTAAAAATGAAGAAGGAAGTAGTTTAAAGTTGACTTTCAACTTGCTGTGTAAAACTTCATCAAAGTTTCCAAAATGCAAATAAAATTTCAAATGGCTGCAGTTAGAATTTAAGACAATAATCTGTTCACATAAAAATACGCTCAGCATCACTAATCATCAGGGAAATGCAAATCAAAACCACAATGAGATGTCACATCACATCAGTCAGAATGGCTAGTATCAACAAGGTAAGAAATAATGTGTTGGCAAGGGTGTGGAGGAAAGGGAACCCTCATGCATTGTTGGTGGGAATGTAAATAGGTGCAGACACTATGGAAAGCAGTATGGAGGTTTTCCAAAAAACTAAAAATATTAATATCATACTAACCAGTAATTACACTTCTGGAAATTTACCTGAAGAAAACAAAATGACTAACTAGAAAAGATATATGCACTGCTATGTTTATCACAGCATTATCTACTATATCCAAGATATGGGGGCATCCTAAGTGTCCATCCATAGATGGACAAAGATGTAGTACATATATACAACTGAATATTACTCAGTTATATAAAAAGAATGAAATCTTGCCATTTGGGACAACATTGGTGGACCTACAGGGTATTATACTAATTGAAATGAGACAGAGAAAGACAAATACCATTGATTTCACTTATATATGGAATCATATAAAATAAAAGAGATATAGAACTCACATAAACACAGAGAAAGACAGGTGGTTGCCATAGGGAAAGGGTATGGGGAATGAGGAAAAAAGGTGAATGTTATAAATAAGTACAAACATCCAATTATAAAATATTTTAGTTACAGGGATGAAAGTATAACATAGGAAATATAATAAATAATATACTAATAAGTTTATATGTTGATGGCAACTACACTTAACATAGTGAACATTTCAGAATGAATATAATTGTCGAATCATTATGTTGCATGCCTGAAGCCAATATTGTATACAGCTATATTTCAGGTTAAAAAAATGTTTTTTAAATAAATTTACTTTCTCTGGGGAAAAAAGTCTGTTAATTCTAGTGCATAGACCGCCATCTACTGGACACTTGCGATATAAAACTAGTTAAGCTGCTCTAGGACTAAGGGCATTTAATAACTGGAGCAGGAATTAAAAGAAAATACATTACAAATGTTATTAATTTTGTTATAAAGATAAGTACTTATTGGATGCTTGGAATAAATAAGTAGAATATGAAGTCACATCAATATTCTACTTGGAAATACTCATTATTAAGGAGTTTTCATTTCTACCAGCATAATAATGTTTATTGCCACTCTGGTAAATATAGAACCATTGCATTTAGTCGATGACTTTCAAGTTATGTTCCTTAATATGGACAGAGAGCATAGTGAACTCATATCATGCTTCATGTGGTAGAGTAAAAGTAGATATGTGGAACTTCCTCTTTTTTCCAAAACATCATAGAATAAGACATTCTGTCTAATCACACATTCTAAAAATACACATTATAAGTGTGTGTACAATTATATACACTTATAGAAGCTTACATATTTTTAAAGAGTTGAGCTCAATCACATTCATAATACTGAACTTTTCATAAACAAAGTTTAATCTTCATTTCAGAAGTCAGTTCAGGGTTTTGCAGTACCTTTGCGATCATTACTGTAAACATTATTTTTGTACAATATTGTGAAATACACACAGTTGCAATTTGACTCAAACTTTTTTCCTCTGTATAGATAAGTGCTATCCTTTGATTGCGTGGCAGAAAAATACATGAGTTTTGCATTTTAAAACATACAAAGTAACTAGTTCTGCATATTTGACACACTTAGGGGAGTATCAAGGGTGGGGCTTTTTTGTGCAGTAATTTTGTTATAAGGCAGACATTTGGAGTAGGGCAGGCTTAAGTGTTGAAAACATAAAATTCATTACAGATATTACAACCAATCTTTATATGTTACCTGCCATTTTTCTATTTAATATGGGTTAGATCTTGCCCTGCATATGTACCTTGTTAGAGATCTTCTCAACAACACTGTAGTAAATTGCTCCCAGTCACCTTAAATCTCAAAAGGTGTGTGCATGAATGTATTTATGTATGTGTGTGAATATGTATGTATAGTGTGTGTGTGTGTGTTGTTATTGAAGGAGTCAATTATCTGGCAATAGCAGTTAAAGTGTCCTTTATGATGCCAATAATATAAATCAAGACTTTATATGCCAACGAAAAGAGTTAGTGGGTTTAATTTTAACCGCAAGAGCACAAAGGAAGGTATACTTAATGATAAATAATCTGGAGTGAATAACAATGAAATGAGGTTTCTATTAAAAAATCCTTGAGTGTTTTCAGGGTAGAATTTAAGAAAGTCTAGATTTTTAAAAAGCTAAAATTTAAGTTAAATAAAATTAAAAGAAAATGTCCAAGTACTTATCTCCATAACAAATAGAAAATAATATATTTTAGTATTTCATGAGACTTCTAGTTGTTTTTTTTTTTTTAATCTGAACTCTCAAATGTACAGAATAAGCTTAGAAAAATAACTGTAGGGGTTAGGTTTTGAAATTCACCCTTACTAAGCATTACAGTGTTCTCAATGTTTCTTCATGTCTTAATCCTTGTTTTAGAACCAAGAAAAAAATATCTTTGCTTTACCTTAATTCAACTGAACCAGACTTACTCAGCCAAAACTTGAGAGAAAACACACCTATGGAACAAATTGTAAAGCACTTGTATGGTGAATTCCAGCAAAAAAAAAAAAAAATGGAACTGATGAATGTGGAATAATAAGAGTAATATACAGCCAATCAGCATAAAAAGCAAAAGTATACTGGTAAATACAACCCCAAATTCATCAAGAAATGCCCATGTTCCCATACTCTGTAAATGTTTACTGTCCAAGATGGTAGCCACTACACACATGTGGCTATTTAAATTTAAACTAATCTTACACTAGGTATAAAATTAAAATTTAGTTCATTAGTCTCACTAGCTACATTTCAAGTGCCACAGTTATTGAACAGTGCAGATATAAACATTGCCATCATCATAGAAGCTTTATTAGACAATTCTACATAAATCATTAAAATCCTATTTTAGTTCTGTTATAACATTAGATTTTGTAAATATAAGAATACCCATACTCTTCCAATTAACAACCGTTTTATTTGCTAGTTTATTGAGTGACCATATTGCAAACATCAAAATAAAATTGGTATATATATTCATTGCTTTACAAAGATATCTCATGGGTTGCTAGAGTTAGAAAGGACCTAGAGATAAGTAAGATATGCCATCACCCTCATTTACCAATGAGGGCTCTCAGAGAGATTCAAAGAGGAAAACACCTCACACAAGGTCACTGGAGCTATTTGACTCCACGACTAGAAATCAGCCTCCGACACCAAGTGCTATTTTGCAGTCTGCATACCAAAGAGTAAGCTATTGCTACCCCAAGACTATATTGTAACCAGTATGAATCTTACAAGGTTACAAGAAACTACACCAAATAAAAACATGGAGACTCTCTTAATACACTTCGTGAAACATTTAGCAGTACTCAAAATTAACACTAGGTGTCAGATCATGAGATTTGAAAAGTTAAACCTGATGAACTCAGAGTTTTTATGTATTTGATAAAATATTGTCTCTCTTCCTAAATTCATTACAAAATTATATTGCATAGTAAAGGAGTTTTGCTTGGCTTGGCTGTCTCTGTAGATTGAAGCAATATAATCAGTCAGTCCCTACTTCTGATTTGTGATACAAGATAAAAGTAATACTTATTCTTCATAAGTCTAAACTGATTTTTGTTAATTACTTGGGGGCATTTTTTTATTTTTCTGCTCTGCATTTGAGAAAAAAACAAAATATTCAATGCTTAACTGTAAAGAGACTCAAAGTAGCATTATGCCACTTTGTAAAAGTATGTAAGATACTCATCTTAGGATGTGTGCTTAATGTTTGAAAAGTGACACAGTTCCAATGCAAATATGAAAGTCTTTCCTTTAGATAATCTAAAGAAAAAGACACAAATGTAAGTCCAAAAATAGAGATTTTATCCCATCTAGCCAAAGACAACATAGCAGGAAGACTAGGGAAACAAGAAACATTGCAACAAAGAAAGGAGAGAGCCCATGGCAGTGCACATTAGGAGATGGGTTCCAACATGAGGGGCAAGTGGCAGAAAAGACTGAATCCAAAGCCAGCTCAGGTTCTGAAGGGCAGAGTGAAGAGGCTCTTGGCAAGAGAAGGTAACAGGAAGGAGTGTGGGTAGAGATAAGGGCTACAATCTAGCTAGCCATGACTCTGCTCCTCCCTCTGAAGATGAGAACTTGATATAAAAGAAATCAGAGGACAAAGTCAAGGAAAGAGGCAATAGAATTAGAAGACCTTGAAAGGAAAATTAACCCACTGTTTAAGTCTGGGGAATATGGGAAGAGTGAGACTAAAGAAATTAGAGTTCAGAGCATAAGAGAAATTCAAATGAAAATATTCAAACCAAAATACGTACATATGATCTCACTTTAGTGTTTGAGAAGAAAGGGAATTCCACAACCAGTGACAAAGTCAACTTGACTTGATAACTTTTGCAGCAGATCATGCCACTCATGCCCCTATTCTCCGATGGCAGGCTTCCTGGAAACAGTGCAGGCACCTCAAGCATATCACACAAGCTGCTTGGGCTTGGGCTTATGTCCCAGTTGCCTGACAGCCTACATGATCTCCTGAGCCATTGCAGGTATTGCAGGAAACAGGTAATGCAGTTCAAAAGAGCAAGTGAACAAAGCTTGCGTTGTGGGTTATTGTTTAATGCCCTCTCACCTCTTTTAGGAGCCCATCCAAAGTCTGTCGATCATTTCAATGGGCCTTTCCATAGCTACTACTATCCACACATGACCACATCCCACCAAATCTTATTCCCTCTCGGTTTCAAGTTTCTAGACTAACAAAGAAAAAACAAGGTAATATGCTAAAGCAAAGGTTTGGGGTGCCCTTACAACATGTGAACTTCTGACTACAAATAAGGCTGGCCCTGTATCACAAGAGAAAACTCACAATCACATTAAGAACATTTACAAATCGAGGAAACCCAGTTTCCTATGTACAGTTCTTGTATTTATGGGAATCGGATTTCCAATGTTCTTAAATTCATCCCTTTGGCATTGCATTTTAAAAACAATCTCATAAAACTCAGGGAAACCCTGCTGTTTTATGTCTGTGTTCCTAGATTTAGGAAAAGGAAAATAATGTTTAAAAGAATACAGTCATAGCATGAGCAGAATATATTATTTTTCCAGAAGTTTTTAAATTCTATGGAGTGACAGGGTGCCACAGAGGTGCCTTAAGGCCTTTTAGGGGGAAGAATGTGCACTGGCAAGGGGGGAAGTTAAGTAGGTATGGCTTAGGGCCCCATTCCTCCAGTTTCATTCTTCTTTTGTCTGTTTTATGTGCTATAGTTCATATACTGCTACGTGTTTAACAACTGGCTCTCCAGAGACTACAAAAAAGCCCTCACTTGTAATGTTTCCCAATTTCTGTGGTGTTAGTGCTCCACTATAACTAATTTCAAGCTGCCAACATAAGCCTCTGAGTGTAAAATAAGAAGGAGGTGCGCACAGTCAGCTCACACAAGTTGGTGCGAGCTGGTTTTCTCCAGCATGCTTTTCACAGCTCATCAATGGATGGACAAAAACTGGAACTCAGGACCACTACAGTAAAATGCAATCCCATTACATCTTCCAAACTACCAACAATCTTGGGCTAAATTACCCACATAATGTTTAAATCTCATGTGCAAAAATCTGAGTTTGGATCTTCTTTATCAAGATGATTCCAAGGTTTCACAAGTAACAAATAAATGTTCAATTAGACGTGGAATCACATACTCAGGATTTCCAATTTCAGTAGGAGCTTAGAGTTTATGAGTCCGACCATGATTCTTATGCCTAGATCCCTACTGTTTTGATCTTTTACCTTATGAGTAAATACTTACAATGACAAAAAATGTATTACCTCTCAGATTACTCATTACATCTCAGTTAAGAAACACCGTTTCTTAGAGTAAACCAAGGATCTATCACCTTGATGCTGTATTTTTTGATCATCAACTACATGGGGCCAAACTGAAAAAGTCAAATATACTTCCACCTTCACATGCTCATGGTGGGGACACTGACATTTCATGGCTTCCCTCCCAGCCCAAGCTCTCCTAGTGTCCTTGACTGTTGCCATGACATGATCTCAAGCCCTGTCAGTACCTAGTCACTCTCAGCTGAGCTTGCTTCAACTGGCTTCTCTCTCTGCTTCTCCAGGCTTGTGGTAAGTGTCACAAGCACCAAAATCAGGACCAGTCCCTCCTGTTTACTTACTTTCTACATGGCTGCCACATTAATATACTTTCCACACAAAAGACTTCCTCACACATGCCATTGCCAAGACATACCTACTTCAAACAACCCCCTTTCAATCAGGTTCTTGAACCCAAGCACAGAATTTTACATTTATCACCATCTCCTTTAATCTTGTGATATTTGATTCATCAATTCCTCCTGTCAGTACCCATTTGGTTCCTGATTCTTTCAGCCAAGGCATCCCTATTTATTTTCCTGAGATCCAGGCAAAGGACAAAATCATGTGGTACTGTCTGAAACTTCTCTTCTAGGTGCTATCACTCTATTAATCAACATCATTTGGGTATCATTATTCCAAATCCCCTTTGGAGAATTAAAAATTACAGATGGATTTAGTCTTTGCTGTGGGCTCCCAAATGACCTGCAGCTGATCATTATTACAAGCACATAAGGGAGCCAGAACCCACACAGGGGACTGAACTCAAAGCATGTGCCCCCTTGTATCAGTGGGACACTCTTCCTTCATTCATAGTGTCAGAAAAAGAAAGGAAAGGGGAGAGAAGACAGGTTTTCTGCTGCCTAATCTCCATCTAAGTGTGTGTGTGTTTCTTATTTCTAGTACCTGAACTCTGTAATTTTAAGAAAAGCCTAGATAAGTCCCAGATAAATGAAATCATCCATTCACAATGCAGAGCAGTTTCTATCATGCCAATATCATTCTAGCACCTTTTATAAACCACAACTTTTCATTTGAATATTTAGAAGACTCTTTGAGATCAACACCAAACAGAATAACTGTTAGGGTAAGTCAGCAATTTGCACTGCCTCAGGGGAGTCGCATATGGCCAGCAGCTAGAATGAAGGCAGCAGTTTGAATTCCCATTAGTATCAAGTACACGCTACACAATAGATCTGATCCAATGGTAGAGTAGCTATACAAAGCTCTAAAACTACTCAAGGGTTTCAGCTAGAGAATTCAAAAGTCTGAGTGGATTTTCTACCACTTGGTAGCACTGTTTCTACAGCAGAGTTGCCCTCAGTTCAAGAAAGCTCTTGTGTTTGGGGGTTGGGGCCAGGTAAACTCTGAGACTAGTCTGAGGCCTTGGGTTCAAATGCCTTGTTCATAGGAGTCCTTCAGATCCTACACAGCCAATAAATACAGGCTGTGGCTTATGCTGAGAAACTGGGTACTCTTTACAGGATACCTAATTAATTGTTCTACTGTCTCTAATGGTAATAATACTTTGCCATCTAAGTGAAAAGAAAAGTTAAAAACCTAAAGCTTAACCCTGTGACCTATCTAGCTCTCTAAAGTGGAAGTTGAATGATGAGCATAAAGGCAGAGTAATCCTCATATGGACACATTTCAAAAGTTACAGGAGGTAATGTTGTTCCTGGATAAAGGAAGGAAGTGAGTATAGCCCCTTGGGGGCTCAATCAGGGAGATTTGGGGAAATTCAGTCTAGGAAACATGGGTAGTCCCAGAGAAATGCTTGTCAAGGCCAGTGCCAATCTGGAGAGGTAAAGAGGAACACATTTGAAATTCCCCTGGAAGTTGGAACTATAAAATAGCCACAGATTTTTGTTGAGTGTGTAGTAAAGGGGAGATAAGGAAAAGTTTAGGAAAGGATGGAAGTATCATTTTATTCAGTTTTCATATTTTCACTAAACTCATGAAGTAATTATTTTTTAACCATTTTACTAATGATAAAACTTAAGCCTCTGGAAGGTTGAGAGACTGGCTCAAGATCACAACTAGCAAATAAAGAGTCAGAATTCAAAAATTGAGGTATTTTCCATTCCCTAAATCCATGCTTTCCCCAAACAAGAAAGAAGAGAGATATGAGGAAAGGAGAATGGGAAGGACACTAAATGTTAGTTGAGTTCTTAACATAGACCAAGTACTATATTAGGCACTTCACATGTATATTTATTATGTAGTCTTTACAACAACAGATATGGTTGGTTTTTTTGTTCTGCTTTACATCTGTACCTGGTTTCTTCTGTAAGTCTGAGGGTCCCACAGCACAATAACCCCCACCTGTCACTGTTCACTCAGTCCCAGAATTTCCTCCCTGATCCGCTCATGATTGTTGGCCAGTATCTAAAATATTCAAAACCCAGACTCATGGATGTCTGTAGCACAACAACTCTGGAGAGCCATCTTAAGGCTAGGAAATATCACAATTGATACCAGAAGCACATTGCTCCTGGTGCTGCATTGAAGATTGGAGGCCATGAACAACTGAAGCAGGCAGCCCAAAGGGCTTCTCCCCCACCACTACAGGGTATTGTTCCTGTTTCATCTAAGGCTGTATTTCTGCCACCACCATGCTGCACATCCCTGAGCTCAATCAAGCAAGAGCAGAGATATCTCCCTCCTCTCTCCTAGTGCAAAAGTTCAGACAAGGTTCAGGCTAACCTTACAGCCCTTTGAAGTGGTTCACATAGAAATCTTACTAAAGCAAAAGCAAACTCCTCTTCATTTCCCCCAACCAGGAATCATGATCAGCCCGGTGGTCCTCTCTGTCTAGCTCATCATTATTTTAGGAGTCGTATCATCTATCCTTGTCCTTGGGCCTTGCTCAAGGCAAGCCTGGTCCAGTCTAATAGGTTTGCTGACTTGAATCATAGAAAGAATGAAATTGACTCACTCCCCTCCCAGAAGTCTTCTGGGCTCATTATATAAAATTAAAATTACCTTCTCTATTCCCAAAGAGTTAATTGCTCATCTCAAAGGCGAAGGAAAAAAAGCTTGCTTCCCATATGTGTCTCCCTATACAGATGAAGAAACTGAAGCTCAGAGAAATTTTAACAAAGAAAGAAGAGGAGAAAGGAGAAAACATACTTAAAGTTCTGTCAGTTAACAAGTGAGAAAGCAGAGATTCAAAACCATGTCTGATTCCATGATGCCATGTGCCTCAAAGAAAGCAATTCTCTGAGGTTTAAAATGTGGAACATCCATTCTCAGGGTGCTTCCCCTGGGAATCCAGCCTCCATGATGTGAGCAGCCCTAGCTGCATGGAGAGGCCACAGGTGGGTGTTGTGAGTTCACAGTCCCAGCTGAGCCCAGCCTCAGTCATCCCAGCCTGAGTGCCAGGCATGGTCCCTGCACAGGATTCCAGTCATCCTCAGCTGTGCGCATCTTCCCACCTGAGGTCCCAGACACCATCCCTGCTTGTGCCCTGAATTCCTGACCACAGAACCAGTGAGCACAGAACGAGTGAGATGGCTGCTACTTCACCCCCACTCCCTGAAGGTTGGTGTGACTTGTTACGCAGCAACAGATACTGGAGAAATTCTTCAGGAGGGCTAGGAGATCAAAGACCTAAAAAGCAAAGTTTTTGGTCACCTTATACAAACAGCATCAAAATGCTGGAAAGTGCATTCTGTCATATAAGTAATTCAAGTGTGGCGCTTTCCCATAATTTTTGGCTGAGAGACTCAAAATACACATTACTAGGTTATTGTTAACTGAGTATTGTTCATGGATGGGCTGGGAAAACCTTTACTGGCAACAGTAGAACATTTGGATATGGAATTCTCTGCCATGGAAAATATACAAAAAATTCTTTAATGAAAAACACTGATCATCTGCAAAAAGCTTTATCAGTATCTTACTGAGGCTTTCCATCTTCTTAGGGGTAAAAAGTTTTCTCTTAGGTCTCAGTTACATCCAGAACTTTCAATAAGTAGTCCCTTATGCAGAAAACAGAAAACAGCACAGAAAAGAAACAGTGCAAATTGTGGAAAGGAGTAGATGAATCTATGACATGTAAGATAGTGACCCATATACATGAGACTGAAGTTCACATTTCATGTTTCAACATAGTGTGTCACACATATATGTTATGTGTGTGTACATGTGTGTGCCTGAATTTATGATTATGAAGCAAAATAAACAAAATGGCCTTCTACTATTAAATCTCTTGGTTTTGTAGAACTAAAACATATAGATAATATTTTTGGTAGCCCTATTTTCATTTTCTCTATCACAGTAGCAAGCAGTTTAAATCAAGCAGCACATAAAACCTTGTACATTTATAGACTTGTAACCATTTATAGACTAGTTTAATTCATTCAGTCTGCTATAATAATACCATAGATTGGGTAGCTTATAACAACAAAAACTTATTTATCACTGTTCTGGAGGCTGGAAAGTCCAAAATCAAGGTGACAGCAGATGTGGTATCCCATGAAAGCCCACTTCCTAGTTCACAGATGGCCATCTTTTCATTGTGTCCTCACACAGAGGAACGAGTAAGGGTGTTCTCTGGGTTGTCTTTTATAAGGGCACTAATATTCCTGAGGGTTCCACTCTAATAATCTAATCAAGATTGCCTGAAGGCCTCACCTTTAAATACCTTCACATTGAGGATTAGATTTCATCATATAAAGTTGGGGGATACACAAAAATTTCAGTCTATAGCACAGACTATCTGTTTTCCATAGCCAAATACTTATTCATGTATTCATTTATTGACAAGATATATGTTGAGCACCAATTATGTGTCAGGCATGGTTCTAGGTATGGAGATAAAAATGGTGGATCCCTCACGTCATTAAGCTTATGTTTTAAGGGACAGAGTTAAGTGATAAGTGAATAACAGAATCTCTGGCCTCTGAGGATTCAAGTTAAAAATAGGTTAGACCTAAAGAATGCTGACATATGGGCTCACACACCAGTGATGAACACATTTGCCCCTCAGCTGTCTAGACTATTACCTGTCTTCTCCTGAGCACCTTGGTCTCCCTTTAAGTGCAACCCCTTCATGAAGTTCCTGCCAACCTCTTTTCATGGAAACCAGGAGGCGAGAGAGCCTCCTCTTCTTCACCATGCTGCAGTTGGGGATGTGGTAATATGACTAAGATGTAGCAAATCAGGACTTTGATTCTTGATTGACAGACTCCTCGAAGGTCTCAATTCCTCACAGGTCTCAATAGTGGCAGGCTAACCAGGACAGAACTACAAAGAGGATCTTGCCATGTGTGATGGTTAATTTTATACGTCAACTTGGCTAGCTTATGGTAGCCAGATATTGGGTCAAACATTATTCTAGATGTTTCTGGGAAGGTTTTTTTGATGAGATTAATATTTAAATGAGTAGAGTTTGAGTAAAGCAGATTATCCTCCATAATGTGGGTGTACCTCATCTAATCAGTAGAAGACCTTAATAGAAAGAAAAACCTTCTCAGGGCCTGACGTCTCCCAAAGAAAGAGGGAATTATGCCAGCAGACTGCCTTTAGACTCAAACTGCAACGTCAGCTCTTCCCTAGGTCTCCAGCCTGCCAGAACACTCTGATTTGAACTTGTAGCCTCCACAATCATGTAAATCGATCTCTTAAAGTAAATCTTTCTATAGACACACAGATGATGTATAGATAGATAGATAGATAGATAGATAGATAGATAGATAGATAGATAGATAGATAGTAGATAGATAGATAGTAGATAGATAGATAGTAGATAGATAGATCTCCATCTCTCTCTCCCTTCCTCCATCCCTCCCTCTCTGTCTCTCTATCTCTCTCCCCTACTGGTTTGTTTCTCTAGAGAACCCTGACTAATACTCCATGGTTTCTTCAACCTAGACTTTCAAAGTCCCATGTTTCTTCCTCTTCCAAGCGTGCATTGACATGCCCACCTCTCAAATTTTGATAACATGATAGTCCTAATTAAAGAAAAAAGCTGATGATCAATCACACAGACTGGTATCATAAAAATATAAATTGTATTTTACAAAATCCACCCATTTCAACTTATACACCAGTCCAATGAACTTCCTTCTGCTCATGATGGACAGAGGAGCCTGCAGCCATGCACCTCGGCTGACACAGGAAAACTGTAGCTTTTGTAACTTGTGGTCTCTCCAATATTTTTTGCTTAATATCTTTTGCCTTTTCTTCCCTGAAGCTTTTCCCAGTCTCTTTATGCCTCCAGTAAATCACATACCTACTCAGAACATTTTTGGAATCCTTTCATTAATTCTGGTTAGATTTATGTGTTATGATTAAAGCTTCCCCGTCTCCCCAGCTAGGTCCTTCAGAGCAGAGATTATGCTTTACACTCCCTCATGCCACGCACAGTGACCCTTTGGGGCCCTGCCTGTGATGGCTGCTCAGTGATGGTTTCTTGAGGGGTAGAAGTGCAATGCCTTATGCAAGACCAACTTCCAGTTTGAGAATTATATTACCTGTGGTAGTAGTGACTAATTGATTTATAGAGCATCTTTCTCCCAATGAATTCTAAACATTTGAACACATTATTTCATACATGCAAGGTAATTTTTGTCTGTTTACAAGTAGAAATTCCACAAAAACTAAACATTGCAGTGACTTTTCCATGGTCAGAGTCAGTTAAAGGTAATCCAAGAAAAGGGAACACACTTGTCCTTATTTTTAGTAAGTTGTGTTCTTCTGATACTAGTCTGTGCAGTTGACTTACAGCCTTTTTCTTTAATTGGGACATGCGGGTTTTTTTGTCAATATGTGGAATGAAGATTGAAAAAGAGGCTGGAATGTCTGCCCCTGTATCCCTGACTGATGAGAGGAGAAAGAGGCAGGTGAGGGGGAGTGCAAAACATAGGCCAGGCATTCGAAGCTATCCAAATCTGTCCAGGCCAGGAGACAGACATCACCACAGCAGCCAGAAGGAGACTAGGTGCATCCTCTCTCTCACTTCAACTCCATGTATTGCTATGCATTAAGGAAATCAGGCAAAGGACTGAGGCAAGTGGTAAAGGTTTATGAGCTGACCACAGACAGCTAA
This sequence comes from Manis javanica, assembly GCF_040802235.1. NCBI lineage: Eukaryota > Metazoa > Chordata > Mammalia > Pholidota > Manidae > Manis > Manis javanica. The sequence goes on along the minus strand of NC_133161.1, from coordinate 32,242,134 downwards.
GATGTGATATTTATTCAGCACATCAATAATTACGACCTCTTTTTCAATTCCTCTTAAGCAAAATGGTAGTTTTAAAGCATTCCTAATCAGGCAAAAATGTTTCCAAGGCAGCTCCCATTTTTCAATACTTTCCATGAGGCTGAAGTTTAGTAATCACAGAACAAGAGGTTGCAGATATGAATATGTTTTTTACTTGAATTTGTATTTTTTTAAGTTTTAGAGCTGGTAAGGGGAAGTAGCAACCAAACAGGAAACAGAGCTAAGAGACTTTAATTTAAATTTTAAGTGTAAATTGCTACCTGCTGTTGACACACAATTTAAATTTTAATTAACAATTTATTAATTATACAAATTATTAATTATATGGCAAAAAGATAAAAGGATCAAGTTGATGAAAATTGCTAGGGCAGAAGCTAAGTAATAATGCCATGATGCTTTTATGAAGACACAAAAAATGAAAACTCAGCACTCATTGTTTTTAAACTCTCTTCATTGAATTTATTATAGAGACCATTAACTGTCAAGCTCAGTTGCAAAAGGCAATGAGCAATAAAGGTAAAATTCAAGGCAGCTGAAAGGGAACTTGGCTTCAAGTGTAACTTTTCCATTAAATTACTATCATCACAAACTCATCTTCACCACAGTTCAAGTTACTGGCTTTTACTATGAGACTAATGGGCAATGCAGGAAAATTCTTGTTCCACCACAAAGCTCAAAACATGGTGATTATGCTATTTGAATGCCTCATGCACATGAAGAGCAGGCATAAAACCCCATTATGAACAGCTATCTGCATGTGGTGCCTAATAAGTTCTAAACAATGCTGAGTTTCTGTTGCTGCTTAGAACAGGGCCAAAATGAGGCCCTCAAATGAAATCCAGCTCTTAAAAATGCCACTTCCAATTCTTATTTAGGAAATAGAATTTGTACCTGGAATTCAGGTATGTAAGAGCCGCTGGGATCTTGCACAAGTCACTTCACATGAGATTCACTTGTTCTCACATGCCAAATGAAGATGGTGGTGAGGATAACAATAACAAAAAAATAGTAACAATAGCCAACACTTACATAACCATCTCTGTCTGTCAGGCACAGTTATCAGCAATTCACATGTATAACTCATTACTGCTCAGAACAAACCTAGAGGCAGGAACTAGTATCAATTGCCCTCCCACTTACGGTCTTAGGTCTCAGGCCAACTTAACCTCCAATCTTATAAATACATGGAGCTGATCTCAAGTGGTGGCAGCTAAGAGAATAGGTCTTAAAATATAAGATAGAAAACAGCAGCAGAACTCTAAGAGCAGAATGTACATACAATAAAAAACATGTAATTTGGTCTTTTCCCCTGGTTTCTGGTACAGAGTTCCTAAAAAACCCTTGGAATTTCCTTAGGTACTTGGTGATAAGTACCTGTTGTTACTCACAGCCAGCTCCTTTCTACCATACCCATACCTGAGTCGATAATGAGGTGATGACTCACAGTGTGGCCCTTAGATAGCTTCAGGGTCAGAGCTTCACACCAGAATTCCAAGTACTTGATTAGAGGGTTGGCATTTCAGCCCCACCCCTCACCCTCTGGGGAAGGGACTGGGGGCTGAAGTTCAGGCACCAGTGGCCAGTGATTTAATCAGTCATGTTTACACAATGAAACTGGTAAAAACTCTTGAACAATAAGATCTGGGGAACTTCCTGACTGTTGAACACATGGAGGTGCTGGGAGGGTGAGGCACCCAGAACAGGTGTAGAAGCTCCATACCACCCACCCCGATAACTCGCCCTGTGCATCTCCTCCATTTGGCTATTTCTGAGCTGTGTCTTTGACAATAAAACTGTAATTTTAAGAATAGCACTTTCCTGAGCTCCATGAGTAGTTCCATTAAATTGCTGAACCTGAGGAGGAATCACGGGAACTTTTGGATTTACAGTTGACCAGATAGAAGTGTAGGTAGCCTGGGGACCCCATTTGCAGCTGGTGCCTGAAGTGAAGGCAGTCTTGTGACACTGAGCCCTTGCCTTGTGTGGTCACCACTAACTCCACGTGATGAGCGCCAGAATTGACTTGAATTCTAGGATATCCAGTTGGTGTCAGAGAAGTGGAAAATTGATTGTTGGAGAAAAACAAAGAATATTCCCCATGGATAACTAATTGGCTAACTCAAGTTCAGGGTCAGGGATGGATTACTCTAAATTGGAGTGGTAAAATTTGCTCTGTTACTTATGAAATAACCTGTATTTCTAGCAGTTAGAAAAAAATCACAGAAATTTCTTATTTATGACATACTATAGGACTTTCCCCAATCTTCTTTGTCAAGGTCATCTAACCCTACTTTGAATGAGAGGATACATCACTAATTATAAAGGCCATATTTGACATTTTGATGAGGATCCTGCATCTTTTGAAAAGTTTATTTAAAGACTCTTCCCTTGGGAGAAAAAAAGTATATATATATGTATGTATGTATGTATGTATATTTGCGTGGTGGGGGTAACAAAGATTTCGTGTAACCATAAAAATCTACTATAAAATGTATTTTAAAGGTGTTCTGTTTACCAACTTATTTAGCTTATTACCAACTGCAGTATTTAGCACTCTAAATGTTTAGTAAAAGATAAAATACACTTGGCCTTAAGTCAATACTTCTGTTGCTAAAATATTTTGGCCAAAGTGGAAAATAAATGTAGGAATGGAGACAAAAAGAAAATGACAGAGCAAAGGTGGGAGAGAGGCAGGGAAAGACAGGGAAAGGCAGGGAGGAGAAAGTCTGCCTCCCCAAAAAAGAAGGCTTCCTCACTGACCTGTAGTCAATCTTTCTGTCAGGTATTAATGTGATCTAACGAAACATCAACCTCTGTTTTGATCTGTTGCTACTGTTGCACCCTGAATTTATTAGGTACTTGCTTGCATTTCAAAACAAAACAATGCTTTGAAGGATGATTGGCCTCCCCTAATCAAAGCAAATTTCATTAGCAGAAATCGCTTGACTTATAGCTGACCTATAAGACAGAACTGGGAAAAAATGTTTAATGTCTGTATAAAAATACCTGCCAAAGGGCTTTCTATAATGTTTATTTTGCTTCAAAAGACAAAAGAAACACTGGGTAGCTCAATAATTCCCTATCTGATTGAAAAACCTGGTACCCAAAAACCATTCAGAAAATTTTCATATAGACCAAAATAAAAACCTTTGAAATGCTACCACAAAAACTGTTAAATTTTACTTGTTAGAACTGAAAATTGTTTAGAAAAACAAGCAGACTACATAGTTAATTCTTCAAAAGCTCACAATTGATAGGATTTTAAATACAGTCAATTCTTGTGATTTGGCAACTGACAATCCAAATCATAGATTTTTTTAAAGGACCTTGTTTTTCTGAAATCTTCTTTCCTTGGCTGTACTTTGGGTATTTTCCTGCATTTAGTCTCAACCACTGAGTTTGGGTGAATAGTGCAAGAAAAAGTCCAGTTCAAATTTCCTACTCAGTCTTTATTTAAATACTTGGTTACTTGATTGGAAAAGTCCAAACCATGGACTAACATGGGTTCCAGATTCTCTGTCTTTATTTTATGTTATTTTGCTACTCTTCTGTTACTGTTTGTTAAGAAAAAAAATGTTGGAGTTATTTGTAATGACTCTACAATGGAAAATCTTAGATATTTTCCTACTGAGGCAAAATGCAAGTGACTTTCAAATAACTTTATAAAATAGTCAATCAGGATAAATTAAAAAGAAACAAATTCATCAATACAAATGCTGTTTTGCCTAAAATATTCTAGCACTTGCAGTTTTCTGTAATTTTGTCTTAGTCCTGTACTTTATTTTACCTATTAAAATACAAAGTCTGCTATAAAAATGTTTAGGGTTTGTCTCATTTTATCAACTTTTGCTATATGAACTGTAAATTATCAGTAATAGGAAAGTCAATGACATTTGCATTCAAGTCACTTAATATAATTGTATAAAGAACAAATTTGAGAATTCATAACTGGATAAATTCATTTAAAGATTTCCCACTGCTCCAATAATTAAATTTAACTCAAATTGTAGACCATTAAGAACTCTGAGACCAAAGAAGAAGAAATTCTGCCTGTGGACTTCAGCATCAGCTCCTGCCTGAGAATTTCCAGCCAGCCTGCCTACTGATCTGGGACTTTCCCAGCCAGCTCCACAATGCATTAGGTCAATCCCTTTTGATAAACTAGGCTATGTATCTCCTATTGGTTCTGTTTCTCTGGTTGAACCCTGACTGACACACTCCCCAACACTTGCTATCTGCCTCCCGACCCCTTCTCATCTAACACACCCCTTTTTCTCTCTAAAAATATTTCCCTTACATCCCACTTTCCAGTCTTACCTGGCACCAAAAAGGTAAGTATATCATTAAAAAAATCCATTCCTAATAAACTATAAAGCACAACACATTTTAATCTTTCCTACCTGGACTTCCCCCTACCCAACATTTTATTATAGAAAATTTTAAACTACAGAAATTTGAAAATCTCTATACAACCTAGATTCTATTATTAAACTGTCCATCCATGTATCCATCTACTCATCTATCAATGCATCTTATTTTTTATACATTTCAAAATAAGTTGCCAACATCAATACCTTTCTTCCTGTTTCAACATGCACTTCTCTAGAATTTAATATTTGTTCATAGCTTTTTTTTAAAGAAAATTTCATATAACAAAATGCCCAAATCTTAAGTGTTCATTCAATGAGGGGTTTCTTTGTTGTTGTTTCTTAAGACTTTATTTTTTTAGAGTAGTTTAAGGTTCAGTGCAAAATGGAGAGGAAGATACAGGTATATTCCCACATAATCTCATATATATACACGCATAAATAGCCTCCCCCATTACCAATTTCCCCCACTGGAATGGCACATTTGTTACAACTGAGGAATCTACATTGACGCATAATCACCCAAAGTAAACAGTTTACATTAAGGTTCACTCTTGGAGTTGTACATTCTGTGGGTTTAGACAAATGTATAACAACTATCCATCAGTATGTATCCATCTTTATGTATCCACCATTATGGTATCACACAGAGTATTTTCACTGCCCTAAAAATCCTCTATGCTCTGCCTATCCCCTACCCAGCCCCTGGAAAACACTGATTTTTTCATTGTCTCCATAATTCTGCCTTCCATTCCATGAGTTTTGACAAATGCACCCAACTGTATGGCCCAAATTTATCAATAGGACATTTACATTACCCTAGAGTTCCCCTATATTCCTTCCTCATCTCACCCCACCAGAAGCATCCACTGATGTGATTTGTTTTCCTCCATAGGTTAGTATTGCCTGTTCAAGAAATTTTTAAGTATGAAATCATAAACTCTTTTGTGTCTGGCTTCTTTCATGCAGTATAACGTTCCTGAGATTCATCCATGTTGCTGGGTGTTATCACTTGTTTGTTCTGTTTTGCTGTTGGGAAGAATTTCATTGCATGAATATACCACAATCTGTTTTTACATTCTCCTGTTGATGGATAATCTGGGCTGTTTTTGCTATTATACATAAAGCTTCTATGGGCATTCTTGTGTTAAAAATAAATAAATAGAAATCCAAGACTAGATTGCAAGTTCCGTTCCTCACATAAGCAAATATTTATTGGACAACTATGTGAAAAGCACTGTTCTAGGTACTGAATTCAAGGAGCTTGAAATCCAATAGCAGAACAAACCAAGACAGTAATATTTAAATTATTACTGTCAAAAGTAGAAGTGCTTTTGAGTGTACCTGGAGAGCCTTCAGGAAAGAAGAGTATCAATGTATAAGTCAACAAAAGTGTGTATGGACTGTATTTCAGAGACTTTTTAACAGTGGAACAGGAGGGAAAGGTCCTCTGTTGAGCAAATAATGAAAAGGTTAAATCACTGAAGGATTTTGAGCAGGGAAGTAATGACCAGAGCTGTATTTTAGCTAGATTATTCCAGAAGTTGTGATGGATTGAAGAGAGGATAGCCTGTAATTAAGATACCAGTTAGATAACTCTGTAACATCTTTCTATGTTGACAGTTAACTTGACAGTTGACAGTAGTTAGAGTGAGCATTTAATAATGTATGTAACTGTTGAATCTATGTTGTATACTTGAAACCAATATAATATTGTATATCAACTATACTTCAATTTAAAAAATCAAAAAAGAAAAGATACCAATTAGAAAGCCAATATACCTGGATGAGGTAGCAAAGAACCTGTCCACAGATGGGGGCAGTAAGAATGAAAGGAAATAGTAGATATGTTACAAATGAACCTGTAGAGTTTGATCACCAACTACTTTTTTTAATGCATCCTTTAATTACATAGTAATTCAACACATACACATATGCATAAATAATTGAAAGAGAAGTCTCACAAAAAGCCCCCCTTACTATATGTGATACAACCTAATATTTTCTATTTTTATCCTCTTATTTAAAACCTGAAAGAAAACCACTAAAATGATTTCATAATCTGTTGGGTCATGACCTGTGGTTTCAAAAAAAATACTAGACTGGATAATGGTAATAAAAATGATGACTCAGATTCAAACCTGGGCAATCGGGAGAATGGTAGTTTCATGCATTGAAAACTTTTATTAAGAAGTCTCAACTTGTTGGGCAATAAATGTATGACAACTTAATTTTTTCCAGAAACTGGCTTCAGTTATGCTTTGTCACTCACCTAATCCCCACCTGATTTCTTAACTTTTCATTTATTTTTTTAATGGACTTCAGCATTGGATAAAGCATACTACTTGTTTCATTACATACTCTCATTATTCATGGTCCTCTTTTATTTATTATCTATTAATAATGTAATCAACACCCATGAAACCACCACCCAACTGGAAAATTAGAACAGTGACAAAAGTTTACATCTACCTATGCTCACCTCCCCATTGTATCTCTTGCATCCTCTTACCTTTTATGACTATAATTCCAAATCATGTTTATCATTCCCCTGCTTTTTAAAAAGAAACTTACTACAATTGCTGGTTTAGAACAAAGTAATCAGCTCTATATAATTTTCCAGGGCTGCCTTTTATTTTTAACTCAACATGTATTGTTACTATTCATCTCCATTTTTGGATATAACTGTAATTAATTCCTTTTTGCTTCTGTATAATATTCCATTGTATGAACAACTGTCATTTATTTATCTTTTTTACTTTTTTTTTTACATTGGACATTTTGGCTATCCACAGAGTTTTGTTCATTTGTTTTTGCTAGTACTAATGGTATTGCTACAAACATCTTTGTACAAGTGATGTGGTGCATATATTCATGAGTTTATATTGGTTCCCTACCTAAGAGTAGAATTACTGGGTCATAGGGCATGCACATCTTCAATATCAAGATAATTTCAAAAACAGTTTATCAATTCGCCTCCCTCTAGCAAGATGTTGGAGATATTGTTGCTTCATATTCTCCCCAACATTTGGTATTGGACTTTCTCCCAACACTTTTTATTCTACTTTTTAAATTCAGTCCTGTTAATTTAGAAACCTCAGTATCACATGGATTTGCAGCTCTCTTCTGAATGTCCCTTTCCCACCATGCCATTACAGACCTACACCTTCAGCAGCTTGGGGTGGAGACTGTGGCATCACCTCTTTCACACACATCTCCCACCCCCATTGTCTGAACTTCCTCTCTGGTCTTAGTCAGGAAGAAGAGACAGAGGAGGCAGAAGTATCCTTACTTGATGGCTCTAGACCAGAGTCTGCAATTTTCCAATGTGCTAGGACCAGGATGGAGAAAGAGGTTGGAAAGAGATGGAGGCAGGTGAAACAGTGAGGAGCTGGAGAGGGCTGGGCACACAGTGGATTCAACTGAAACTATTCTTCAAGCTCTGAGGGAAAGTTTCTGACTCCTACAATAGTATGCTCTCTGCCTTTTGGATGCAAATTACTTAGAATCTTCTGTTGTTCCAGCTTTGGGCTGTTCACAGTTTTGAAATAAAGTCCCATTTAAGCACCTAATACCACCTGCTACAGAGAAGCAGCAGCAGTTGGAGAGAAGATTCGCCTTCAGAACATTTTGAGTTTAAGTTGTTAGTGAGACATCCAGGTAGGGTTTCCTAGTAAGCATATACATTTTATGTCAAGTAAGGAATCACTAAAGATGGCCAAAGTACTTTTACAAAGGAAAACAGAGTTCTGGACCTCAGGAGAATGATGGGGGCTAGGGATGAGAACTTGGAAATTAGCCACATTGGGAAAGTCATTAAAGGGTAGATATTATTATAATCCATTTTACTAATTTCAAAAATTGGTGAAAAAAAATTTTTTTATTTCCAAGCTGAAGCTTAGTTGCTATAAATAACTTACCCAAGATCTCATAGCTAGCCAGAAGCAGAGAGGACATCTTGGCATCTGAAATTTTGTGACTGCAAAATCTATGCTCCATTGACCACACAGCAGTACCGCATGAAGGACAGCATGAAGACAGAAAGGAAGAGTGCACCTAAGACAAACATTATTTCCTTTGGAAATCATGGAAACAGGATTGCACATGAGAGTTCTATAAATTTAATTAATTATTCTTTATACAATCTACTTCTAATAATTCAGAGGATAAAAGGATTCCCTTATATCTGTTAAGACATTACTGTATCCCTAAGAAAAGCCACTCATAAGGAACAATGAGGGTGTGGGGATACGTACAAAGTGTGAGGGGAGCATAAGGTGGGACATGGTATAGTAAGAATCAGCTAAAGAAGCAGAGATGAAAGAGAGGCACAGAGACAAATAGTGACAGTGCTCATCCACATTCCAAGGACTCCCCATAGGGAGAAGGAACACTGGCCCATGAACTCATCCTTTCCAAATCCAGACCAAGAATATACATTCTCATCATTAAGACCAATTATGTAATCTGCTCCTCATTTTCCGGCCCAGGCTCACTATGCAACCTGCTGATGGAAACTTGGCTTCCTCACACTTTGCCTTAACGACAGAACACACTGACCCGAAGATGGGACCTTATCAAGTTACTAAGCACATTCTGGTGAAATTTTCCATGATGGTAAAGTTTGCTGAGTCAGTTTGGGAAGCTGGTATCAGACTTCTTACGCCACAAGTCTGTGGGCAATGATCACTCAACCATGGTCAGTATTTGGTAAGCCTCTATAACCAGTACCTTCCATCCCACCACCCATCTCAGCTTGGACTTCTGTGTCAGGTACAGAACTACCAAAGAATGGCCAAATTGATTTACAAAGGAAAAATAAGGGAGGAGCCAAGATCGGCATGGCACGGGATGGAAAATATAATGGTTAAATGAGCGGCAGGTGGGTGTCCACTGTGACAAATGTTACCAAGGCAGCAGGACCGGAGCAAGAAGAAGAGACTTTAACCATTTTCTATATGTAAGTACATTGTGATGACTAAAAGATATATATAAAAAGCTAATGGATAGCAATGGAAGAGCTGTTTCAGCATGAGGATGTTAAAGTGGCTTATTTAAATGTAGCAGGTAACATAGAAAAATATTAGTTACAATCTTTGAAAGAACAAGTAAAAAGGAGTAAAATTAAGTGCTTTGACTTTTTTAAAGTATAGGTTATTAATTCATTCAGTTATAAATGGCCTATGCTTGCAGGTTTAAGAATTTCAATGTGAAACCAGTTCTACAAAAGGAAAAGAAACTAAGATGTTCTTCTGAATATTTGTCTATGTACAGAGCTGTAATGTTAAGAAATGATACACTGTTAAAACTGCACACATTGATCACAAATGTGAATGGCTGGAGGAAAAATTATTTTTATTTTCAAATTACTGATTTTAAGTCACAAAACACAGCTTTCTCCTAAATAACTTTTTTTTTAAATAAAAAGCTGCCTTCTCCCGTTCAGCTTCAAATTTTTCAATGGAATAGCATCTCAAATGCAACTAAAAACATATCCAGAAGACCCTTGATAAATGATAATGGGACAGATGCCATCATCCCTTCTGTATCCAGTACTGAGCTCATGTTCAAATTATACATTAGTTTGAATAGGAGAGTTAAATTTTCAGCCCTGGTTTCCCTTCCCACTGTACTTGTGTGATTCTCTCAGATAATCCTTAGAGTGGAGACATGAATATGAAAAAGGTCACAGAAAAACAAGAAAAGGTCTCAATTAAATAAGAAACTTGCATAAAGCCATACTTCATTTGCCTAAACATGTGGTTTAGACTACCACATTATCCAGGTTTCAGTGGCAAAACTGTGCCTCCTTCCCTGCCAGGTAGGAATAACTAAATTGGGAACGGCTATGCTCCCTTCCCCAGCTGAGGTTGCAGGTACTCACTAAGAGCAAGCAGGGAGTAGAATAGCAGGAGAGAATCCTTTGTGAGCCCAGTGTTTCTTTTGTGACCAGACAGGATTGTTTGTTAGGAGTCTCCTCTATCATCCCAGGATAGACTAAGGGAAAAAAGTATATTTAAATGATAAAGGTAGCATCAAGATTTGAGCTTACTAGTAATCAGAAAGAACTCAATTCTAGATCCAGTATGGAGTCCCATAGACTGTTCATTTAAGGGGAATACATGTGTATATCGAAAAGGAATCTCTGTGATGTCTTGTTCCCTGGAGTCTGAGACCTACACAACAGACAAGTCAAATGGCTGGCAACCCTGCAGTGTTTCTTTCATTTCATTTGATTGATGTACTCTCAATATTGACTTCTGAGCTTTATCTTGACTTTCTTTTATTGGCATGACCTTATACCAAGGAGCTGGTTGTCTAGGTGATGAACACTACCCACTATAATAAAAGAAAATACTTCTGAAATAAACAGTAATTAATACACTTGCTTTGTAAGTTTAGCCTTTTCCCTGATGAGAGAATAGGAGTTCAGGTACCTTCCTCATCAAGAGTAAAAATGAGATTTGGAGTTAATTCACCCATGTGCTTGTTCAACTATGATGGGCTGTAATTTGTCCACATTATGAAAATACTTTTAGTAAGCTCAATTTTTAAAAAGGAAAAGAAAAGAATACTACATCATCTCTTGCCAAGTGGTATATGAGGTATGTAACCCATTTCTTCACAATTCTTTTCATAACTTAGCAAACTCACATTCCAAGAATTTCCAGGAAGTATATATGTAGTTAGGTTTAGATGATTATGCCTTTTTCAGTTTCAACACAGGTTTCAGTCTTGCCCCATCCTGAGACCTGATGTACTAGTCCCTGATTATCAACAGTTCCATCAAGTTGACAGTGATTCAGTGACAAGCAGCAGCTTGAGAGAGAGGTGGGAATGCACAGCAATTCCATTGCTAATCTTTTTATACTTCTACAGAACATAACAAAATAAAGAAAAACAAAAATCATCTATAAAAGAGTGAAAGTGTTAATAGGAAAAAAGTCGCTCATTAGGCTAGCACAGTGAGTTTTTATGTTTGGGAAAATAGTATTTGAAGACCTGGGAATAAATGAAAAGGAATTGTTCTGAATACTCATGCTATTATCCAACTAGAAGAATATACACACATGTAACCCCTCCATGCACACACACATTCAGGCACTCACACATTCACACCTATGGCCATGCCAAAGAACTTAGTAAATGGGTGTGCTGTGTCCAAGAAAGGAAAGGGTGGGGAACAGCAGGAGCAGGTTAGTTGGCAGAGTGACATAACAAAAGACAAATACACACAGCATGTAGTATGTGTGCTTGGCTCAAGTCTGCATAATTAGTACTGCTATTTACAGCAGACTTCTTGTACCAGCACTTTAAAAGTAAATGACAACTAGATTGAAATTGTTTAATCAGAATGCAAAATTGAACCACAGTAGGTTCCAAAGCTGATTAACTAGCTCACTTTTTTTCCTCCTGCTAATTGCTAAGTACATTTGCTGGTTCCTGGCATTGATTTGCTGGATTCTAATTCAGGGTATGAGTTTAAAATATTAATCCACAAACTTCTAATTTTCTTTATTGGTCAATATAACTCATGATAAATTGTATTCCATAAATTCTTTATCTTAATGCTTCCACTTTGATTTTTTTCTGATTCTTCCATTTATTTCATACATTTGTCCCCATCTCTTCCCAGCCCCAGACTACATTTTTATTCTTTCTGCTGCGAAAATCCTTAGACAAGAGCAACATCAGTCAGAAAAATGAGAATACAAGTAACAGAGATTAATAGATACCACTTAAAGCCTAAGGGCTCAGTACAATATGTGTTCTGTGCTGAAGAATGTAAACATATTAGAAACCTAGAGAGACAGTGCCCAAAGGTAGACGGGGACTGATTCCTTCCTTTCTCTGAATATTTCCAAATGTCTTCTTTAGGAAGCACTAGGTCTTTTTTTAATCAATACGTTTTCCTTTGGAGTTTGTGACTAATTTAATTTTACAAAATTTCTAATTTGCCTGTTTGTTATGGAAAATAATATTGGTGCTACAAAGCGAGCATTTGACCCCAGATATCATAAAATGCCTGATTCTGAAGTCTGTTCTTTATAGACAAAAATGAACTAAACTCTGCACTGTAGGAAGACTTCAGTGATGATTCTTCTAGAAGATAATATCATAAAAATTTATATATTCCACAAGCCCTTTTGAGAAGTTATTGTTCCTCAAAGGATCTACCATTTTAATTGCAATTCCATGTATACTATATCAGAAAAAAATAAAATTCACCTTTGCCAAAGAAAATGCAAAATTATTATTACAGGAAGTTGTACTTCCTTATTTCTAAAGCAAATATTTCCCAGAGAACATGAACCAACTAAAACAAAAATTTCTTAGAAAAGTTCATCAACATTTTTAAAGATATATTTGATGCTAATATAACACAGAATTTTTAATGCTACCATTTTATTTACAACAATTTCTCATTATTCATACCACTTAAACTTCAGAGAAATATACTCAGAAAAGTTTTGAGAAATAAAGAGCAAAGGGAACAATATTTTTAAGGACCTCCTGTACACAGAGTGTTTTACACATACATTTCACTGGGTCATCAGAAAAACCCTATAGGATCCATAAGATTATCTGACAAGCAAAAAACAGACTCAGAGAGTAAGCTGTCCCAGATCACACAGACAGTAAGTTGTATGTTCAGTAAGTTGCATATAAACCCAGAAATATCTGCCTTAAACAGCCATTGTAACCTTTCTACCACAATACATCATTCCCTAAAGTTGTCTTTCTTCCTTTTCTCTTTTATCCAAAAGCATATTTCTTGAATCACTGTGACTAGAGAACTATTCAGGAATAGATCACTTACCTTAGTAAAGGTATGCTTATGTATAAATAAACTATTTTTGAAAGAAGCAAAAAGTATTTTTTCTATTATAAATTCATTGGCAGATAATTTTAATAATGTTTTGTTTAAATTATTAAATTCTCTTATATTTAAGGTACATGTCCTAATTTGGACTTCAGTATAATAAGTTCAAGCAGGCCACAAATAATTACAAACAATTCTTCACACATAAACATAAATGGCACCAGTGACCAGCCACATGTAGGCAATATTATTCAAGGTGTTTTCCCAATAGCAATGATGGATTTGCACTGATTTATTCTTTCTCCTGTCTTTTGCTGGTTCCCTTGGGACCATGTGTATGTATTTGCCTTTTCTAGAAAGTCTGTTTAAGATTGAGAGCATGAAAATAGTGCAAACTGAACTGACCCACAAGGGAAATAAACCTATGACCTTGGCCTCATTAGTATCATGTGCAACTTAACTGAGTTCACCAGCTGTATTTTCTTAAGTCCAAGCACATATTTATTTGGTAAATATGAGAGTCTGAACTTCTTCAAGCCCCTCGGGGACCATTAAGTGGACTTCAGCATTCATTCATTCAGCAGATAACTAATTGAATAGACTGGGCAAGCCTTGTCCTTAGCAATCTGAGACCTATCAAGCAGGGCAAGATGTGGCTCCTGATCACTCAGAATTAGAAGTTAGTTGATTAAGAAGAGGAGACATATGCACAAGTAGACTCTTATGTAACATTTAAGAGCCTGGCCCTGGAGACAGAAAATCCTGACCTTGAAACCTGGCTCTGCCACTTACTGGCTGTAGGACATCTGTCATACAAACTTCTCCAAGTCTCCACTTTCTTACTGTGGTAAAACAGTAACACTGAAAGAATACTGTCACAGGTGGTCCTGAAAACTAGATGAGAGCCCATTCTTAGAGCCCTCTGCACAGTTTACAGCATATATTGAACACCAAGTAGGTTGTAACTACTATGTTAAATATGAGAACCAAAATTTTATAATCTCCTAAGACGAGTCATTTTGTCAGGAACTAAAGCTCCTCCCATTCCAAACTACCTATATTTTTCTTCTCCATTTCTACTAATGGTGTCACCATTCCCCAAAACAATCTCTGCAAACCCCAGTGTCTTTCCCACTTAACTGCTGAACTGGATTCCAGCATCTCAACACTACTACTTATCACTTCTTCTGCAGAATCCTTTAGTTTCCATCTGAGCTCCTCCCCCATTAAAGCTCTTGGTTCCTGGGCTGGGTTAGTCCCCAGCTGAGCTCAGTAGCCCTCTGATCTGGTATATTTCTTTCCAGTTTATCATTCATCCAATCAGTTCTCCAGGCATCTGTCTCAATGTGGGGAAGTTGGTGTTCCTATGGCCAGGATCCTCACTGAACTTAAACCACCTGATGATGTAACTGGCCTGTTGCTAGACTACTGCTTCCACACCCGTAGGTAATAAACTATTATTGCACTACACAGAGAGTTCGGCCCAGTGCTCTAGGCAGAGGCAGAGACGCTAATGCTCGACCTACTGCAGGGAGAACAAGCCGAGTAATAAATCCTTTCACCCCAAGAACGTTCTACTGTCATTTCTTTGGTCACACTGAATCCATAGCAAACTTGCCCAGGGCTGAAACCCACTGACAAGACACCCACCAATCTTACTAAGCACAGTGCTAAAGCAAGCCCTGACTTAACATTCATTGGCCTACTGAGTATGCACTAAATGGTCAACATACATGTAAATATTCCTTTCTTTTTACCTCCATTTCCTGTAGTACATTCAACATCTGTCGCTAGATAATTATCACACAGAGGTCAAACTTCACAATCTTCCTACCTGTCCTGCACCTCAGTGTCCCTGCTTGTTCCATTCTCTACCTCCTGAAACTCTGCCTACCCTGCAAAGCCCAACTTAAATACATTTCCCTTCAAATCAAGCCTGTTATGACACTCTCAGCATGAGACAAGTTCTCCCTTCCTTGTGTTCCAATTACATTTCATTTGTAGTTCCATATAATGTTCACTGCAGTATACCTGGTATTGGAGTTATTTGTATATGCTTTTCCTCCATTTCCAAAATAAGTTCCTTGAAAATTGTCATAGCATCTTCTACATCTCTCCATCTTAGAAAATTCTAGAGCAATGGCTTGTTGAACCTGAATGGTCCAGTCCCCTTATTCCTTTATCCACTTTTAACACTTATACTAAGGTTCTACACAAGAGTTCCAACTCCTAAATCCTACTGACACACTTCAGTTCTTATTTTTACTTGGCCTGTCTGCAGCACTTGGTGCTAGACAATTCTTTTCTTTCTTTAAAGCTCTCTTCTGATGGCTTCCATAACACCACTCCCTCCTAGTTTTGCCTCCAATAAACTTACTTCTTCTCAGTCTCTTTCATAGTGGTCTCTCCTTACCTATTCTTAGAATACTGGCATTCAGTTATCATTCATGTTCCCTTTTCATTCTACATGTAATCCTACTGACTGACTGACAGAATTTACCTGGATCCATCAAAGTCTTCCCCTAACCTCCTATTCCTACCTTATTGAAAAGCATCAACATAAAACTCAATCACTCAAGCTAAAAACCTACAAATCATCTCAGTGTTTCCCCAACCTGATACCAGCTAACAACTTATGTCTCTGAGCTCCAAAACCACCCTTCATTGCCCTACTTATGATACTGAAGATGGACCCTGTAAACGTTTCTTCTTTAACAGCTGGCCCAAAGTTAAGCTTTGGGAATGGAAGAAGCTGGAGAAACACTGCAGAAAGAAGGGGCTTCTCTTCCTGGTTGCAGTTTTCTTTTTTCTCTTCTTGCTCCTGTGTTGCCTGTCCAGTGTGAAAGATACTGTGGTGCTCCCTCTCAGAGTTTCAGCAGCCTCTCCATGGACCATGATTTCCACTGGTGCCACAACCAGCTTCCCAGCAAGGTCAGCCATGAAGCTGCCCCCCTGAAAAGTTCAACACCCCTCCAGGCAGCTTCCCCACAAATTCCACCAGCACCTGAGACCAGTTTTATGTCAAATTTTACCAACACCCTGGCAGATGGTTTTCTGCTTGCCAGTCACAGGCTGCTACATGTCAGCAGACCTCACCAACCAGTGGGCTACAGAAACCCTATCCACTGAGATAAGAATCTTGACCTTGGGGAATGGGGAGAAACAAGATTTCCAAATTTGTTCCTTCTTTGAATGCTCTGCCTTATCCCCAGGGGCAGTGGCTGCTCCTTATATCTGTTAGTCCTGTATCCTTTAGAGTTCTCCTTACCCCTTAATAGTTGCCTGTCATTAGTTAATAATTCCTTGGATTAAACTTCCCTCATTCAAATCCCTGGGTGATTTCTCTCTCCTGAATGAAACCCCTCCCTTTCTCAATTCCATCTCCTGAAGATGATCTATCAACTTCTCTCCATCCCAGAGTCTCTGCCTGAGTTTAGACCCTTGCCATTCTTAGTTTGGTTTTCAGTATAAGCCTCCTAAGCAATTTCCTTCTTCCAGTTTAGCTATTATCTAGTACTTCTCCCTCAACACCAGAGAAAAAATCCTATAATGTACAATGGGTGTGAATTTGGATCCACCAAATCAAGTGGATGAAATGTCAAATTACTTTTCCTAAAACCTAATTAGATCAAACTATGAAAAGAAAATCTAATTCTTAGTTATAATTGAGTTTCTTCTAATCTACCCAACTCTATCCCTCCAGGACTCTGTGGGGATCACAAGAATCTCATGTACATTAAAATACAATCCCTCGATAGTGAGTGGTACAGCTAGTTCTCCCAAAGCACAGGCATCTTGACTGAAGATGGTTGACCCACTACCATGAGCTCAACTTTCTAAGGAATCCATCCTTTTCCCCTCCTAAATTGTGCCAGCTTCCTGGGGCTCTATAAAAGCATCGAGCACAGGTCTGCATAGGCCCTGAAGACTTTCATCTCTTCCCAGGTTGGAGGACCTCTTGCTTCTCTCCTCTCCCTTCCCTTAACAAGATGAAGTTTCTCCCAGTAAAATTATTTCTTCTGGCAACTCCACTTTTAGACACTAAGACCCAGAACTCCCACAGGCCAAGAAACACAAAATCCTGGTCCCTTTCTAGAAATGGAAAAGGAGATAGAAATACATGGAGAACAAAACAGAAATTAGCATCTCACACAGGGTCAGAATCTTTTTAGTTTAGAAAAAAAATCTTCAATCTTTTATGTTTCTGGCCAAGACATCTTGAATATATGCTGATCCTCTTAAGCTCTTTCTTTTACCTTTTCCACAAATCCTTTAAAACTTACAATAAAAGGTTTAGGTTTCAGAGACACAATTTCTCATTTTTGGTGCTTTATTTCTTACTACAACTCTATGACAATGAGTATAGGGCTAGCAGTCTGAATTTGGCAGGTTGAGGCAGGCAAACAGTAGAGAAAAGGGGGAAATGCAGGGAGAAAATAAGGGATCTGCTAATCTCTCCCCAAAGGACATTCAATAAGACATCCTTCCACAAATACAAATTTAACTTGTCCCTCCCCTGCTTGTTATCTTTCCTTATTTCTCAATTAACCCTAGACAAAATTCCCTCTCCCTGCATCTGGGCAACATGCTTCCCAATGTGGCTCTTGATGACTTCTCCAGGATCACTCCCCTTCTAAAGACATTACTCCAGGCATACCTAAACACTGGTTGTTCCCCACTGGCACTTTCCTCCCTCTTCCTTTGTATTTTTTACTAAGTCTTCCATCTATAGAAACACCTAGATTTGTATTTCAAATCTGTTCAGGTGACAACGCCACCAAAAAAAACTGTAGCTATGCCCCACACTACATTAGCTGCTCCTTGGTGTTTCTGCATACCCTGTGCATTCTGCAGCCATAGCACCTGCATTGTGTTTTATTATAATCTGGGTTTTACATTTCTGTTAGCTTTTTTTCCTGCTTCCCCATTTAGATTGTGTTACTTGAGCAGCAGCCACACTATCTTTCATCTTTATATCCCAGAGCTAAGAACGAAGACTGTTCTTGAATGTTTCCTTCTTTGTTCAAATCATTTAACTAATTCCTTACAGGTGCTACAAATTAATCTAATGACAGGAGCTCCTTGAAAGATACATTGTTCCCTTATGTGTCAGAATATTCTTTCTAAGAACTGAACTCATCTTTAATTTGAGCTATAAAGAAGGGCTATTTAATTACTTCATCTTTTATATGCTACTTATAACATCTGCTGTGATGTAGTCTTTGTAACCTCCTGAATATGGAAAAACATGGAACTTCTCATTCTCTGCATTTTTGGAAATCAGGTGTGTGTTTTGGAATATGATATTTGAAAGGGGGTATGTCTTTCTGAGGACCAGTCGGTGAAACTGCTGATGATTTGCATATGTAGGCTTCCAGAATTTGAATTATTGAGTTTTCAGAAGGAAGAGATATTTTTTCCCTTAAAAATAAGGTGTTAATATTTTTATGTTGTGTATTTTGGCAGTCTCAAGAAATGCCATCTGGATTAACAAAATGAGGTATATTCTTAAGGGCTGAAAAATAGCTCACAATTTATAAAATGTTAGTGCAGAAAATGCAGTTACTTTGAAAAATAACAACTAAGGCTACTAAGTTAATTCAGCATGTGGCAAAAATATGGTAAAGGATTCAATATAATTTGTTCAATTCTTGTTTATCCAAAAGTGAGGTTATCCAAGGGTATTTCATTTTACATACAGCCCAACCTTCTTTTGTGATTATATAAACTGATTTACATTTTTGTAAAGTACCAGTTCTGCCTGGTTCAAAACTTGGCTCTGCCACTTGCAGCTGTGAAACCTTGACAAGTGATTTAAGAACTCTGTGGCTCAGTTTTCTTGTCAGTAAAATGAAAAGAATAATAGTCTCCACCTCCAATGGTTATAGTGATAACTTAATAAATAATATCATTCAAAAAATATTTATTGATTGCCTTCTGAGGACCAGGTGCTGTGCTAGGCACTTGGGATAAACAGTGAATAAAAACAGGCAAAAATCTCTGTCCTCACAGAGCTTATCTTGTAATTAAAATGCTTAGAACAGTGCCTTGCACTTGAAGGAAGAAAGAATTATCACTATTATTAATACTGCAACCAGAAAGTAAGTACGTGCTGACAGGGAAGTACTCCCAGTCCTGAAGCAATGCCCAGCATCTCATGTCACTCCTCTGCAGCCCACCACACCCAAGGTGGCTTGGGGAAAGGTTGCAGACCACAACCGAGCTAAGCCCTGACCTGGTTGGGAGAGTGGGGAGGAAGTGTAAGAAGAGAGTTCCATCAAGATACTTAATATTAGCACTAGCAAATGGACCATGGGATATAATTTTCCCCTTCACAAAAGCCTAGGAAAGAAAGGATGGAAACATAAAAACCTCAGCTCAGGGCTCAGAGACTGAATCAATCCTGAGAGAGTCTACTTTTGCCAATAGCACTTGCAGAGACACTGTAAAGAGGTTTCAACATGTGATACATGAACCTGAAAGGCAGTGTCAGGAGAGGTGTGGAAGCTTTGGGAATAAACAGATCCACCCTAATGCTCCATTTCCTCCAGAGCTTTGTACCCATTTGAGTATCACATAAAGTACTTTTTCACAGAGAATGAATGATAGATACAGGCAACCTGCAATTTGCATGCTACTCTCTTAGGTTGATTCTGCCTTTGTCATTATTTTATCTTTCCTTTCACAGCTTTTACCTGTCTCTTCCTCCTCCCCAATGTTTGCTTTACTGACTCTCACCTACACATGTAATTATTCAATAGATCATGATTTTGGAGAAGCTTGATGAAATGATTTTGCAAAAATCTTCTAAACTGTTTTGAAGACAGGCATAAATAAGAGGAGCATAAGCAATGGTGATCTTTTCAGCTTGAACTGTACTGCATCGGCAAGATTCAGACATGATTTGGTGAGCTCTCAGTTCCACCTGCACACTACCATGGAGGTGTTCTTTCTGCCTCCAGGCTCCTTCTTGTAAGAGGCCAAATGGACAAGACCACTAACTAGTCACTGTGCCCACACAATCCATCCAGACCTTGGTTGACCATTTAAAGAGGTGGGAACCTCCCATATGAGACCAGGTATCTCTCAAAAATAATTCAACCAGCCCCTCCTCCTCAATTTTCCAGAGGGATCTGAATGCCTCTGCGCCCCATATTCCTGAAAATCTTAGTCACCTTCCAAGATAGATGCCACTCCTACCATTTCTCTGCCCCAGCACACTTATCCCCAAAATATTCTTCACTCCCTCTCCACTGACCCAACTTTACACTGCTCTTCTCCCTCCCATGCCTTCCTTGTGTGTGCCTACAATTCCTATCAATGGTTAAAAACTTCAAAAGCCTCCTCACTAAACATTCCTTCCACCTTCTGGTATGCCCAGAGAACAGTGTTTTTTCTATGCCCTCTCAAGCTCAGTTGGGAGGTAGGGTCAGTTTCCTCAGGAGACCTTCTCGCTCCTTTGAGACTCATGAATTTTGCTACCTCTTCTGGTTCCTTTCATCTACCAGCTTCCAGTCACTTCCCCCTTTCCACCAAAGTCCTGGGCACTCTGTCTCCATTCACACTGAGAATCATAATTCTGGGAAAAATCAATGCTCTTAAAAGCTAGCTAGCCAATGCTTCAGCCACTCAACACTTGAATCTGGTCACCAGCCAGAGCAGATTCATCTTTTTAAACTATAAATGTGGTTGTATTATAACCTGTACCTCCCCAGTCACAGTGCTTAAGACTATAAACTCCATGAGGGCAGGGATTTTTGTCTAACTTACTGCTATATTCCTAATCTCTACCACAGTGCCTGGTATAGAGAAAATTTCAAATAAATACTTGTTAAATGAACAAACAATGGCCTGTGTCTGCCTCAAAGGATAAAATGGATTCCCAGAGGCAACAGTTTGAGAAATTCATGATATCCATGAAACTTCAGCTAATATGCATTCAGTTATGTGAAAGAAATGGGTGCCAAGCCAACCATGTATTAGCTGTCCTTGCAGCAGTTAATAACTAGTGGTTGAAAAGGGCCAGAGGACATTTTGCTAGTCTAATGAGCATAAAGGGGGTTTCCAATAATGCTTTCCTGATGGTGTTTATGGCTATTTGTTACCTTTTTTAATATTCATGCAAATTTTCCTGATTGGCAAAGAAATGACTTTCTTGTGGACTAAGACAAGACTGATCTTGTTGGAAATGGCCATACTAGAGACTGCACTGGCTACATGCTAGCTATGCCCTGGACACAAACCCAATCACACCTTACCTGTAAGACAAGTAGGAAAGCTAACTACTTAGCAAAGTAAATTAATTTAGCACATATTTTTGGGGTTTGAACTGCTGAGTTGTTCTAATACCACAAAGGGAAAAAAAAGCAGTAATAATGAGGCCACCAAACTATACTTCTTGAATTATTTGACCTTGTAACTTAATTTTTGAAATAGTTTTATTAATTAGGATACATATTTTTAATTGTGATTTTTTAAAATTATAATTACAGTCCAGGGCATTGACGAAAGGTCATGTGAACCCATGGTTACAGAAGTAAACTGAGATCCAGGGTTCCTAGGATTCCAGTGCCAACTTCAAAGTTGTAGGCAAATATTTGGAAAAGTTTCTCATACAGGAAAAGCATGAGCCTCCTTATCAACCTTTCTCTGCAGCCTTCAGGAACACCACAGAGATCCTCTAAAATTAATATTTACCTACAATGTAATAAATATGCAGTAACACTTAAGCTACCCACTTGGATCAAGAAATAGGTATTCTAATCAAGTAGCTTTTTGGAAGTAACCTATTTTTATTATACAATCAACCAAGGCAAGAATATCTCTACACAGGATTTGTACAACAGTGATCAGAACAATTCTGTTAAATGCTTGGCATGATATTAGTGCATGCCCCAGTTAGGTGTCTTGAAAAACACACAATTTTACAACCATAGACCTTCAGTCTTATAAACAGACTTTTAAATTTCAGAGTAAAAATAATCTCAAATTTTTATAAAAATGCATAGGTATTTCAAGCCAAATAAAATCAAATTATTGCAAAAGCTACCATTTATTGAACACTTATTAGGTGTCAAGCTCTGTGCTCAGCTCTTTACAATGCATAATCCCTAATGTAGAAAGCTTTAGAAGTCCATGAAAAATGACAGGCATTTAAAAGAGAAAATTTGATTACAAAATAGAAGCATGGAATGTTAGCTCTGAAAAACAGCGGACGTCTGGGAGGTATTATTAAGGGAATAGACTTTAGAGACACAATCATAAAAATGTAAATGTAGGACTTAAATCAATTCTTCCTTTCAGATTAAAACTACCATCTCTCTAGGTCAAGCGCACAGAACTCTTGAAGAGCTCTTGGGAAATGTCAGGGCAGGTTTATCGACTTCATCCTCAGACTCTCCTTTAAGAGATTTCTCTGTGTTTTTGGTAGAGTTCCCAGTGTGCTTTTAGAGTAGTGGATAAATCTGGAGGGACTGAAGTATTATTGTATTATTATTATTATCAAATAGGTGCTAAGAAAGTAAAATAATAAAAAGCAAAAATGAAACATAAATCACAAGTGAGTTTTGAAGACCCCAGGAGGAAATTAAATACAACTTTTAAAAAATACTTATTTAATAAAAAACTTTAAAACTCAAATGTGAAGTATTTCCATTATTAGGCACGAACCAAATCAGTATAAAACCAACTACACAAAATCAACAATAAAATAAGTATAGTGACATTTAAAAAGGACAAACAAAAAGAATTTACTTTCATGGCCCCAGAAGATGACTGGTTAGCCAGAGATGGGTAAGATTCCTCAAGGGAGGAACAACCTAAGACAGGCACAGTCGCAGGGGGGCCATCAGGTGAGAAATTGAGGATCAACAGAGGTGAGGCTTAGAACCTCACCCCCCCTGTTTTGAGAGAAATCTTCTGCATCTGTGGATGTTTTGTTGCCCTTGTCTAGCTTGGATTAACACATAGTCTACAGGCACACACCTGATCATCTACATTTGCCCTCTTACAGCACTAAACTATGTTTTCTACCTTTATCTTGCATCTACCTACCACTTAAGCATTTTATTAAAAATAATAATAATAATAATAATAACAATAATAATAAGGGAGAAATGTGGGATTCACATATAAATCAAGTATAAAAATCAAACGAATATTCATATTTGACCTGATTGTTTATAGTTCATAATGCGTGATCAAAACCGAAAGTTTCTGTGATGACTGCCCTTGTACTGTTCACCATGTAAGAACTTATTCAGTATGTAAGAATTTGTTCACCATGTAAGAACTCGTTCGTTATGCTTCAGAAGATTGGAGACTGACGAGAATTAGGCTTGGGGTTGATTAATGATTGTGCATTGAGGCCCCTATACAGAATTTTATTGTTGTTAATAACCATTTGATCAATAAATATGAGAGATGCCCTCTCAAAAAATAAAATAAAATAACTAATCAAAATATTAAAAAAAAAATTTACTTTCATCACAATGAAGACCAATCTACATTTAAATGGATGAAAGTGTGATGTGAAAAGTGGAAACAAAACACATTTCACTGCTTGGAATACTAAAAGGAAATATGAGTAATTAAGGAAAAATTAAAGCACAGCGTACCTAGTAATTACCACAACTAACTGAAATGATAAAATATGAACAGTGATTAGGAAAAAAAATAACAGCCACAAAAGAGATTACCTGAAGTCATATGCTGAAAAGAGTTTAATTCCCATTGTAAATTAGTTCAGGTGCTCTTTTAAACTATTTTCTACTTAAGTGATATGAACCATGCCTGACTGGGCATTTGGAGTTTATTTCTAACTACAGTTTAGCTGGGCACACATTAACTTCCTTAGCACAACAATGTGAGCAGCAGCTCAATGAAGTAGTCCAGTTTACATTTTCCAGAAGAAAGCTTTGATAAGAATAGTAAAAAGCACACGGAGATTTATGATAACTCTTTGGCATTGATTTTTCTCTAAAATTGCTCTGGAAACAAAGACTATCCTTTCTCAATGATAGAAAAAGGAGGAGAGTTATTTTCTGAGTAGTTTGCCTCTTTGTCATGTGTAGAACAGAGATGTCTCTTAGCATAGCAATTGAGAGCTTCATACCTTATGGCAGGGGTCAGCAAACCTTTTCTGGAAAGGGCCAGGGATTTAATATTTTAGCTTTTATGAGACAAGAAGCAAAATCAAGGATAGCATGTTGATAGTTACGTGATAAGAGAGAAAACATATTTCCACACAATTTGTATTAGTAAAAATTACAATGATTATAATTACAGTGATAATTGAGTGATTAGGGAAAAAAATTACAAATTTTTGTAATATGTCTACTAATGAGAAGAGTGAGATTCTCCTTTAGGGGAATAATTCATTTAATTAGGGGATAAGAGAGTTCCCTAACATCAAATTGATGGCAAATACTCATCTGTAAAAACCATTATTAGCTCAAGGGCCATACAAAATCAGATGATCAGATTTTGCCTGCAAGCCAAAGCTGACTGAGAGACTTCCCACTGGTGCCAGGAAGACTAAAGCTAGACTGCCCAGGCCTGCACTCCTGGATCAGGCTTATGGCCTAAACAAGGGGCTCTGAAAATGAACCTAAGGGACTGGGAGTGGGGGGAGCAGAGGAAGCAAGGGAAGGTGGGGATTTTCCCTCAGCCCCATAAAAAATCACAATGCCCTAAAGAAAGACGAGAACCAGTACCAATGGCAATGAAGCCAGCAAGAAAGAGGGGTACTGCAATCTATCCCCATGGACAAGATTTATGGCTCTTTTTTTGATCATTAGCTGTGACCCCAGCTATCTAGCCAGTTCAGCTGCTTTAACAGCCTGATTCCAGAGGGGGGCATAACATCCTTCATCACTAGTGGGGATGCCTGAAACTCACCCAAACATAATAAAGCCAGAGAGCTTCTAGCAGTTATCTCAGGAGGATTTTCTTGCCCTCCCCCCACTCTCTAAGTCTCTCTGTCTCTCTCCCTCCCTCCCTCCCTCTCTCCCTCTCCTCTCTCTGCAAGATGGAAACTCAAGGTAGAACTAACTACCTTGTGCTGAACACCAACATGGACAGGAGGGCCTCCACAGTAGGAGAAAAGAGAAGGATTTTATGTCCTTACTAATCTTTCTCCCCCAATGAAGAGAAGAAACAACTCCTCATATCTTCTTATTTATATAAATAACAGCATAAATTTCAATTTTGTTTCTGGAGAGCATGAGTTTATAATATTTTAATTGTGATTACAGTTCACCTTGGTCTTTAACTCTTAAAATCTTTTGGATAATAATGATGAAGATTTTAAACAGGGTTCAGTAGGGCTTAGTTTATGGAAAATAAACTTTATATTAATTGACTTCAGCAATGCTTTTGCATCTCAATTTCACATTTTCCAGAGGAATAACTGGAAATAATCATGAAGAATTTCCAGGAATGACTTCCTCTAATTATCTTCTCCAATAAATGTGAGGAAGTTGCCATTCTGCAACAACACCGTCACCCGTCAATATGATGACACTGTCAGGGAACAGGAGGGGGAAAGAAAGAGACTGAGAGAGAGAGAGGGAGTGAAAAAATAAGTTAAAAGAGAAAGACTGCAGAGGAAAGGAGAAAGGAATAGACTCCACAGTCTGCCTCCAATATTCTAAAAACAAGGAAGAGGAAGGACATATAGCAGAAGCACATTATAGAAGTTCAAACCTCAGATCTTCCTACTTATTAGCTGGGTGACATTGGATGTTATCTGAGTCCCCTAAACCTCAGTCTCTTTATCTGTAAGGTGGAAATAACAGTTCCTGCTTCATATGGTTATAATGATGATTAGAAGACCTAATAGATAGAAAGCACTTTCCAGAATGTCTAGCAGTAGTGCTCGGTAAACATTAAGTGCTATTAATATAGTAAATAAATGAATCAGTTCATCTCTACTCATTACTTAATGGATATCCATTATATCAGATGAAATCTATAAAATGGGTTCTTCCTTAAAGGGATTTACTCTCTTCATAACTACTTGGAGTTGATTTTTCCATCCATCCCTTATACAAAGCTTATTATCCTGTTTCCTCACAAGGTCCTCTTTTACCCAGTTCCTCATTTACAGCCTCCCCATTCCCACCTCTCCAAGAATCAGAGCTGGTTCTGCCACAAAGAAGGCAGTGCTCACTGCCTGCTCCTCTCCAGCCCTTGAATCAGCATGGACATTTTCATGGGCTCCTCCAAGATACAGAATCCAGTCAGCCAAGCAGAGCCACCAGCCTGGCCACTTGGCCCTTGTGACAGCCCTTCCCCTTGGGTCTTTCAGTAGTCACAACACTTGTACGTGTAGGGAGAGGGGAGCTCTTGAGCTGGGCTCATCAGCAAGGATCTTCCTTCCCCTACAGTCATTTCAGAGACTCATGTTTAAAAATTTCTTGTCTGGTAAAGAAAAATTGCCTCATACATGGAGAACTTTGCTACCTAAGCAGTTTCCTCTGGCTGAAGATCCAAAAGAGACTATGAGCCTACTGACAGTCACTTCTCATAGAACTGTAACATTGTAGAACAGAACATGGTGCAGTCCCCTCATTTCAAAGAAGAGGAAACAGGGGCCCAGAGGCTGGTGGCTTGTCTGAGGTCACAGTGCAGCTGGGAAAGACCTGATTCCTGGTCCAGTATCTTTCCATTAGATCCTACTATTCTCTTCCTGCTTGACCCAGGGGTGAAAAGAGTGTGTTGGATTATGTCACACACGCCCTTTTAAATAATACAATCTAAGCTACTAACATATTATAGGAATTGTTCACGAAAAGAGGAAATCTCCTCCTCTGAGATCTGCATACATTGAAATATGCAAATGACTTACATTAAAGTTGATCAATTAAAAATTGAATATATACCTCTAGGAGCACATTTGAATTATGATGGGAGCAATTCTCACCAAAAAAATCTGACTTTTATCTATAGAATTTACTTTTAGGATCCTGAATTGGGACATGGAAAAATCTAAGATATTGTCAACTCTTACCCACCTAGTGTGTGTGTGTGTGTGTCTGTGTCTGTGTGTGTGTGTGTGTGTGTGTGTGTGTGTGTGTGTGTGTGTGTGTGTGCAGGTGTGTGTTTATCCTGACAGTATATGACAGGTCAAAATTTTCAACTAGTGAAGTTTCCTGCAAACAAGGAAAGGGCTGGCCCTGTTGTGAGTTTGCCCTAATGACTGCCCCTTCCTTTCCATCTGCCGTTGGTCAAGCTGCAGCTCCAGCTGGGACGAAATCCAGTGCCATGGGCTCTGCAATCGATGTTGTTTAGGCTGAGCACAGATTATCAGGACACTGAGTCTATCTAGGCTTTGGTTAAATATAAAGGTTATAACACAAAGGAAGAATACATCATGTCAGGTCTGGTCAGATCCATTTCAACTCAAACCTGCTCAGCCTACACATTCTAAACTATAAACTGTAAACCTTAGTTGACAGATTAGTCTTCAACTTCACTACTGAGTGGGTTACAGAAGAGAGTCAATCTGAAACTTTGGGTAGGAAGTCTTTAATTCAGTTTCCACATATATGCAAACATTGGATGCAGCTTAAAATAAAGAAACATAAAAGAAGGCTATAAAGGTTACAAAGAAGGGGGAGAAAAGGAAAAGGACACAGATAATTTTATCAGAAACTTAGGATGAGGCAGTTGCCTTAACTGAACACAAAATTTATTGTAGGCTTCCTGAGCACAAATAATGTTATCAAAACTGAGCTCCTTATTTCTATATATTTGCCTCCACATAATAACACTCTGGTTATCTCATTTAATTCTCAGTGATTCATATACTTTGAACCAAAGGGAATCATATATGTAAAGGCCTTTCTGAGTTGCCTGGTTCTAAGCCAAAACTGTCTAAACAAATGTAATGAAATTACATTACAGACTAATTGAAGATTCACAGTTACTTATTCAAAACCTTTGGGGCCAGACTTCAAATTTATCAGGGTTTGAAAATGTAATAAATTACATGGAGCATGGGTTATGTATCATTTCCAAAGTTTGGGGAAAATGCCCTATAATCAAACACATGACTATTTCAAAAATGAAATGCTTGAGGAGTCACATTCACTGGTAAATATGAAGTCTATAAACAACCTCATGTCAGTTCACATTAGGTTTTGCCACCAATGGAGTTTTCTTCTAGTTTTCAGAGCTTCTTGGATTTGGTAACAGTGGATAAGTGATTGTTCACATATACACATGCACGCACACACACTCAGAAATACCCCATATGCATACATGTGAAAGCTTTGCCTTTTTTCTTAATATGTGTTTGACCTAGAGCAAATTATATCATTCTGGGCTATTTTTGCAGCCATAAAAAATTGGAGTAAATGAGGAATCAACCAAAAGATAAACTGTGACTAAAAGTTGTAAACACTCTTTGAAGTACTTTTTTATTTTAATATGTTGGTGAATGAGCATAGCCAGGAGATTAGGAGATCTGAGTGCCATCACAGCTCTGCTGTTGACTTTCACTGTGACCCCAGGAAAGTCAGTTCATTTTCCTGGTCCTCAGATTTCTCCCCTGTCAAAAGACGTGATTGGAAATGATCTCTAAGGACTTTTCCAGTTTCACAATCTATGCTCCTAAAGCTTTTCATTTTGCTCATGTAAACACACTTAATTTTTTAAATTAATAGTCATTAATAATGTGTTTTAAATCATCTCTTGCTCACTAGTCAATTTTTACATGATTGTATATGTTAATCATCCTTTAGTCATTGAATTACAAGAGTTTTGAGCCAATTATTTCTCTTACCGTTTCTAAGTATGTTGTTTTATATGCAAGTAACATGGAACAACTAAGCATGATAGTAAAAGCAGAATGCTCCAAATCCCTTCAGTGGGACTTTGCAAACCTCTTTGTATTATTTTACATGCTTTGATGTCCTTAAAATAAGAACAGAAAGTGCCACAAGATTATTTCCCAACTCTGGAAATATTTGTGAGTAATTATGCCAAAGTATTAGTCAGAAATGCTAATTGAAAACTCCAGATGGCAGTATCACAGTTACCTTGCTTTGCTAATTTTCCTCTTTGAAATCTTGCCCTCCTAAGAAAACACACTGGAAAGAAATCTCTTTGAAACATTATCTTAGGCATGGAAATTAGCTTCTTAAGGGTTTTAAAGAGCATACACACACTTACAGCTTCTCTATCATGTCTTCTTTGTAGTCACTGTTTTCATTTATAAAAAGAAAATTTTGTAGTAGCCCAATAGGAAACAGTATAATTGAGTTTTATAAAAAATATTTACTAGTTTTGAATCTTACTAAACTTTTGGCAGTCAAGGGACAATTATTGTGTTATCCAATGTATTCCTGAAGACAATTCAAGTTCAAAGTTTCCAGTGACCTTGAATGGGACTTTGTACTCATGTCAGCTGCTTGGTTATAAGAATAAAATAAGAATCTAGGTCAGTATTCCTTGTGCTGACAGGATAACACTTTTCAAATTGTTGTCATATGTATTTCTCCATAACTTATATTCTTGCACATGTAAAAGCAGAATGCTCCAATACATCACATGTGCATTTTTCTTATCTGCAAAATATCTAATATTGTATGTATGTATGTGTGTACGTGCATGTGTACATACACACAGTAACCTCTCTACCTTCTGTCTTTAAAACTGGTGACTCACGTCACTATAATTACTTATTATATTGATTAAAATGCTGAAGAGCTTAAATATTTATTTAATAGTTTAGGGATAGGTCCTCCATATCCTCACTTAACTTCCACTTCTAATATGTATGCTTCCTATGCTACTCTTGTCTCAGTAGGTTCAGATGGAAGTTGGAAAGTATAAAGATTAGAATGTCTTATCTTTTTACCCCTTTTAACTCTTGTCCTAAGCTCTGCCATACACTCTTATTGTGTCTTGAACAGTGACTTGAATATATTAGTGTATTTTTATATATATTTTTGACTATAGAAACACAATTTGATTCATAGTACATCTAAATGCATATTATTGTAGGAATCTACTTGTAGTTTTTCTTGTTTTTTTCCTCTTAGTTAAGGAACATGTTCCTTAATATATGTAAGGAATATTTTTATGGTCCTTTTTAGATTTTTGCACATTGCAACTCACTTCCTGATTCAGCTTTTTTAAACTTTTTAACAACAGCCATCACCATCTACTCATTGTTCTACTTTTTTAAAGCAATAATCTCACTTTATTAATTTCTTTTAAAGTTTAGTGAGCAAAGTTTCTGTACAACTTCTCTTCCTTTTCTTCAAAGAATATGGCCTTGAAAATATAAACAAAATTATATATACTTATGATGACTATAAAACATATGAAGAAACATTTTGATAAGTTCAGAGGCTTAAATGGGAAGATAAAATGAACACAGCCTTTTTCTCCCAGCTCCACTCCTGACCATAACATAGCATTTATACAGCCTTCACCTCTATTACCACCTCCGCCTACCTCCCAATGCTTGTTGATAATGCCTACAGTCTACTGCCAATGCAGGGTAAAGGAGAGGCAGGGAACAACTGTTACAGGGAGGTGGAAACAGGCTAAAACATCAGAGATAGATGAGAGAGGTTTGGCTGGTGAGTTAGCGGGTTCATTGTACTCTTGATACTGACTCAAAAGTACTGTTTGAAATGAATATAAAATTGTGTACCAACTATATTTCAATTTTTTTAAGCCAAAAAAATTAAAATTAAAATAGCAAGTACTGTATGGACTTTAAAACAGACCAAAAAAATTTTTTTCAGCATTTGTGTTCTCTATCCAACAACAGCCATCCCCTCTTCTCCAAACTTAAACACACAATTTCTTTATATAAATTTTCCTATAAAAAAGAACCAAATAAGCAACTATGAATACAGTCTAACCCAGACTGTTTTTACAAATTAGGCTAATAGATCTGATCATGCTTAACTGTGATTATAGATTTTGGTGGAAGAAATGGTATATTGCTAATAATTTACAGTCTCTCCAGTGTATACTCATAATAATATATAATAGCTAATACCTATAATATACTTCTACGTGTCATATATTTTCATATACTTAAACACTTTACACAAATTAAATTAAGTTAATAGCCACAAGAATCCTACTAGCATCCCTGTTTTACAGATGAGAAAATAGACACTGAATGGTTAAATAACTTATCCTAGGTCACCTGGCTCATAAGTGGCAGCCTCCAGGTCACGCAAGAAATTTTCACTAACTTGAGAAACTTGACTTACTGAAAACAGATAATGGTGCAAATGAAAAACTAAATAACAATATATTTCATCAAATGGAAATTGCCTTTATATACCATATTTAATTAGTTCTATTGTAACTTCTGGCAGGAGGGGGTTAGATTAATCAAACAAAAGAAATTTCAACAACATAGTAAATAAACAGTCATGAAGCAACAATTTTTTGCCAAGAATTAGCCTATGGAGTGAAATGCTTTTATTATTTCCTTAAACTTAGACAACATATGAGTTGAATATTCCCATGCTCCAGCAAAAAAATTATAAACATGTGAGCATTATATATAAAATTGAAGCTGTATTAAGCTTTCTAATACTGAAAATATTTATTGGATTCCCACATTAGTCCTCAGATGCCCCTTGTCAGCAGTATATTAAATTTACAGCCCTTCATGACTTTATATTGAGAATTTATACTACATGTGTTATTTAGCTCTAATCTTACTACCACCTCAGATGTTATGTTTGTAAACTTATACCTCCTGGTTCATTTTATACGATGCCATTAAGTGGATAGCTGTAAGCAGTTGTGACACAGTAATATATTTTAGCATGGTAGTTTGACTTAAGGCTATTGATACGTTTGTTCAAAGGACTGAAGACTGAGCATTATACAAGACATTTAAAGGAGCTACCATAAAATCAAAATGCAGAAAAGTACAATGGTCTATATGCCCATCATAAACGCTCTGTCTTACTGTATATTTTGAAGAGAACTTACAGAAAATTTAATGGTATTAATTCTCTCCAAACAGTTAAGCAAAATAACTGTACTAAGCCTCAGGTAAATATTATAAGCACAATATTAGAGTTTAAACACTTAAATAGACAGACTGGAATGAAAAGTTTAACTCAAAAAAATTTTAAAGAAGCTGTTTAGAATTATTTCAACAGAGTTAGGAAAATAATAATGTAATACAAACAGAGGATGAAAATGAATTCCACAAAACACTGAGAGACTCCTACAGGCATTACACTTACCATCCAAAAACATTCATTTTGGTATCAGATAATTTGGAGAGATACAAAGTTTCTTTGCTGTAACTCAGTTTTTTTTTCTGTAACTTACTTTGAAAGTTTTCACATGTTGATTGCTTTATGGATCTCCAAGAAGGGAAGGGAATATGAAATACAGCATTTCCTAAAATATTTGACTGTAAAACCCCTTTTTCACAGAACATCTTGGAGGACTCAAGTTACACAGAAATCATTTGGGGATTTTTGATGCAGAAATAAAGAACTCTTGCCACAAATACATTTGTTGGCCTCTAATGGAAAGATATGCCTGAGTCTGGACTTTCCCCTCTTACAAGATTTCCACTTGACTCTTAGCACCTTTAAGGTAGAGGCAGTGTCATCCAGCATTGACTCTCCAGCCTAGCACATTGCTGGATACATATTAAGGACTCAATTAATATTTCCTAAACATTTGTATTAAATATATTGTCATTATGCTGCTATCCCATTATCCTTTTCCTTTTTTTCTCCCATGCAGCTCCCTGAAGTTGATTCACTGATTGACCGTTTAAGTCCAGGCCTTTCTAATTTCTGAATTAGTGTTTCCAGAGCCAAGACATGATTAGTGGTCCAAACGTAGCTTCCAAGTACCCACAATCTCCTTGATAGACTGGGTGCCAGAGCCAGGGTTTTGTGTGCACAAGGACCTTAGTTATACCCTCTAATCCCCTTCCAGATTTTCATAGCCCAGAGATCTGGTTCTCTTCCTTAGAATTTTTTCTCTTGATTTCTTATGCATAAAATATTGCAAATATACAGAAAATTGAAGTGAATGCTATTTTTTAAACATACCCAAGAAAAAAGCATTACAGATACACCGGAAGTCCCATTTGTATCCCTTCTAACCCTGTTCCTATTTTTACATTCTGACAGGTAACCACTCTTCCAACAAAGTCAAGGTGAAACCACAATTTAATACCTTTACTATATATTATGCAACCATAGCAACACAGTGTGTTATTAATATACATAAATGATACCACTTGTATGTACAATTCAACTTGCTTTTTTCATTCAACATTATGCTTTCAAGATTTATTCATGTAATACATGTAAATCTTGTCCATTCATTTTAACTTCTATATAGAATTCCACTATATGCATTTGCCATAACTTTTTACCCATTCTCCTATCTGTGAGCATTAGGTTTTGTTGTATTGCATTTCTTAGGTCATCCCTTTTCCCCAGGCTGAGCATCCACCCCTGGCTGCTCTAAGTGTTGGCTACTGATGGATCACAGTTGGATCCTATTTATCCTATTGGATATGCCTCTTGGCTAACAGGAGCTACCTTGCTACCTTGCTCTGGAGGTGACACCACTCCTTCCCAGGGATGACAGATGTGGGATACGAAATGATCCCCTAACTTCAAAGGAGGTACTCCTCGATGTGATTTAAGTCCTAGAGCCCTTCATGAATCTGACCAAACTGGACTACCTTACCTGAGACCAACATCTTCACCTGGCACTTCTCCATCCTGCCCCTGTCTCCCTCCTTCCCTCACAGGCTTCTCCTGAAGAGCATGCTACAATAAATGGTACACACCTTCATCACTGTCTCATCAGACTCTGCTCCTGAGGAACCCAACCTAAGATAAGATACCTACCATAGACCCTATTACAAAATGCTGTGACCAGTCTCACATGTCTGCGTGTGCAGATTTGCCAGGGACTTGCTTGGATATACACCAAAATTGCCTCCCAATAGGATAGGCTTATCTACAACTCAGTTAGATGTTGCCAAGTTGCTTTAGAAAGTAATATCAATTTACACAACTACTCCTACATATGAGAGTACCCATTTTCCCACAGTATTTCCAGCACTTGCTGTTGTCTGGTATGTTAAATTTTGCTACCAAGTTAGGAGTGAAATGATTCATCTATCCCACTTCTTCATATGGGTTATTTCCTTTTTATTTTGTTATTTAACATACTTTAATACAGCACTCACCATGAGCCTTATAGACGTTTGAAGCACTTTACTAATACTCATTCATTTAATTCTCATAAGAAGCCCATAAGGTAGGTACCACTATGATTATTTCCATTTTACAGATGAGAAAACTGAATCACAGGGGTCACAGGGAGGTAAGTAACTTGCTCAGAGTTGCACAGATAGAAACTAGAAAAACCTGAAATTGAGCTAAGGCAGTCCATATGCTTAATCACTATACTGTTATTACCTATCAACTACATCCTTTGGTAGTTTTCAGTATAGTATTGATCTCTGTCTAGTAAGTTTCTTGAACTTTGATTCTTTTTAAAAATCTACCTGTTAAAAATAAATAAATAAAAATAAAACCCAATATAGCAACTGTGGTCTCCTGAATAAAACCCACTCCCCAAGACATCCACATCCAAATATCCAGAGCCTGTGAATGTTCCCTTATATGACAAAAGGGACTTTACAGATGTGAATAAATTAAGGTTCTTGAGATGGGAAGATCATCCTGAATTATCCGGGTAGGCCCAACATGCAATCTCTAGTGTCCTTATAAGAAGAAGGTAGAAAGAGATTTGACTACAGAAATAGGAGATGTGACAACAGAAGCAAAAGATTAGCACACCCGAGGAAAAGGGTCCTGAGCCAAGGGATAAAGGTAAACCCCAGAAGCTAGAAAGTCAAGGAACATTCCCGTGGCACCTCCAGAAAAAACAGCCCTGTCAACCCTTTGATTTTAGCCTGGATGACTCATTTTGGACCTCTAGAACAGTAGGGGAATAAATTTGTGTTGTTTAAGCCACAGAGTTTGTGTTAATTTGTCACATCGGCAATACAAAAATAATGCAAGTCTATCTCAAACTCAACAACTTAAAAAATAATGATTTATTCTTATAGATATGTGGTTCAGCTTAACTCAACTCCTCAGTTTGGAGTGGCTCTGTTCATGTCTCTCATCCTCCTCCTGGAATTAGAGGGGCAGCCCAGGTATGATCTTCCCCAAGGTGAGGGGTCAGCCCAACAGAAACACAACTGAGGCCTAGGTTGGAAATTGGACACTCACCTTTTCCTCTCATTCTATTGGCAACAGCAAGTCACATGGCTGGGCCCAGCATCAAGCAGCATAGAAATAAACTCCACCCTTTTTTACTTCAACATTTAAAAATGTGTTCCACTGCTTCCTGCATCTACTTTTTCATTGAGAAAATCACTTTCAGTCTAATTGTCATTTCTTTTAGGTTTCCTTCCATTTTTCTGATAGCCTTTACGACTTTTTTTGTTTTTGAGGCACTTAGATTTGAATTTGCTTCCATTTATCTTACTCAGATATTGGTATGTTCTGTCAAACTGAGGACTCTTGTCTTGTTTTGTCTAGAAAATGTGCAGCTATACAACCTCTTTCTTATTATCTCATTTTTATGCTTCTGAAATTCCTGCGCCGCGCCTTATCTAGCCTTTATTGCTCGTCATCATTTTCTTATCGCTTTGTATGTCTGCGCTATATTCTGATTAAATTTTTTTTTTCCAGAATAGCTCCCAATTCATTAATCCTCTCTTTGGCTGGCCCTAATCTGCTACTTAACATTTGTTGAGTCTTCATTTCACTTACTACATGTGCTTTATTATAACTCTACCCTTTCTTTTTCCATACTACTTTGCTTATATTTTTATTGTTTTTTTTTCTTTCTTTTTATCTTTCAGCTTTTTTAATGTGCCTATTATGTTTCAGATCATTTTATAATCTCCAATTATCAGAGTGAAAATTATCAGGGTTATTGCAGCTGTTTTCTCTTCATCATAGAGTTTTGTTTTCTAATTACTATTTTTTTTAATTCCCATGTGCTCCATTTTGTGAGATAATCCTTTCAGAGTTGTTTAACTCCTGTTTCTTCCAGAATCCTGGGAGGTTCAGATGAGTTCTAGGGCCAATATTGGTGTTAGTTTCTCAATTTGGGAGTCCTGAGCCCCAGGAGTGGCATAAATTCAGGACTCACACCTGTTTGTGCTGACTTAAGTTTCCAGTTCCTTGCAGATTTCTTTACCCAACCCACTCCAGGCCTGCCCAGAGGGGAGAGTTTCTGCAGTCCCGTTTTACACAAGGGGCAGCCTTTAAGACCCTCACTGAGGGGGAGACTGTCACAGCGTCGGTCTCATATGAGTCTGGGGCTTTATCTCCTGTCTCTGAACTGGACTCCAGTCCCAACTCTCAAATCTCAGCCTGGCTGGAAAACTTCTGCGAGCCTCCATGACTTCATATTCTCCTTGTAAATGTGACTTTATATTCTGTCCTCATTTCTGGTAACAGGGATTTTTACTTTCTTTCTTTCAAGCTTGTTTATTTGCTTTTTTTAAATGTATATACTTCATAGTATTTCCACATCTAGGAGGATTCACTTTCTCAGTCCTGCTTTAGCACTAGGGCCCTATTCAAAATCTAGTTCATACCTGTGGGTGGTCCTGTCTCTTAGCTTTCTTTTCCAGGATTGACTCCTCACAAGCACCATTATTCAAAAGTCTTCCACAAACCAACTACTGTCCATCTGGTTAGGCTTCCTAGTTGTAGCCATCCTACCATATCTGAACTCCTGTTTCCAAAGTCAAGCCAGAGGTTGTGACAGTGCTTGGATGATGCTAAGCAGACTGTCTTCACTCAAGGCCTATCCCTATATCCAAGTTACTTCCTCCTACCCATTTCCCCACTGTAAGCTATACCCTACTGAGTGAATCACTGCCAGTACATGGACGGAGCCTCAACAGTCTACTCCTGCACTCACCAAAAGCCCACCAAGAATACAGTTAAGTCCTATTTTAACAACATCTAACTACCTAGAGCCTCTGATTAAAAATTTCCAATCTCAAACCATTGCTAGAAATTTATTTTGAGGAGAAAGCAAAAGGAGCACATCTTGAAAAGGGGAGTTCATATCAAGATTTCTTCAAGTAATACATTCCCTGGTTATGTGCTGACACTATACACATTCATCCCAATCTCTGGCTGTACAATGATTACTGACACTCAGAAAGATCAATATCAGACACTGGAAATTCACTGTGGCCAAAAAAAGATTAATACACTTTCTGTACTTCCCAGGACATTAAAGATTGTGAATACATTTCCTAAAAAATTTTTGGTAAGAATTGGAAGCAAAGCATTTAATCATAAATTAAAAACAAAAAGGTAAACAAAACATCATATTACCCAAATGTTCCCATCAATTGAGGCATTTCTGTACAATATTTCTATTAAGGTAAAGTATCATTTAATGAAATTTTTTAGTTTCCTAAAATTGTATCCTTTAGATGTTTTAAAATTAGATTATAGATTTAATTCACATTGTAAAAATTTGCAGAAAGTACTGTCTTTTGACATGGCAAAAAAAATCAACAATGACATTTGAAGTTGACTTTTTAAGAATATTGTGACCTGTATCAGGATAGGTACTTTGAAAAAATTTTGGGAGTTCTAAAAAAAGAAAAAAGAATGTACATAAACTCTAACAATATTCTTCTTGAATGTTACCTCTTTTGAAGTGGACAACTTATCTACAGAATAATTAACACAAATGAAAAACCTATCCCTAAGCTTTTTCCCCTAGAATTCTTAGAAATGTTTGCTTACTCATGTGTTTTCCAAGTCATGTCAGCTGTGCCCCTTTCAGATTTTTTAAAAAATAAACTCCCTAAATAACTTTCTAATAAAGAATCTCCTTATGTATGCTATGCCATGTTTTCTATTTGATTATTTTTAAAGAGTTATCCCACAAAATGTTTAACAACATGAAATGTTTAACAACATTTTGCTGGGAGGTGGAACATGATTAGAACTAAAGGATTTCCAGTAGTGAATACTAACTATTCTATATTTCTTACAGCTGATCTGCATAATTAAAAGTACTTCTATATACAGTTTAAGATGGCCAAAGATGTGATTTAATACAAAATAAAACTAAACCATGAAATTGGCTCTATGCTAAAAATGGGTCTATGTTACTCCTAAAGATATGGAAGAAAGAATAATATAGGTAATTTATGAAGCATCTGTTATAATATTCCTAACTTCATTAAAATTCAGCTTCCTAAGTATTTGACTGTCCAATTTCTCTGGATTAGAAAGCATCTAACATAACTTATTCTTACTGTAGAATAAATCTAGTAATATTTGCAGAGCATTGACATTTATGGACCAAAAAGAATGCTACAAAGGTATCTAATTATGCTTTGCTTTTAACTAGGATATTTCTAATACCAACATAGGACTGGATTAGCTTAGAAAGCCCCAGAGGTTGGTTAGTCTTTCCTTCTAGGTCAGTTTATTACAGTAGCTTCCCTTAATGATAGTGCTCATTTGTGACTAAGTTTCCAGGAGTTCAAGTTGCTTGCTGCAATGGTAGAGTCCCTCAGACTTCTGATAGCCAAGACTTCATGATTCTTCCCTTAAACTGAGCATATATAGTTCTCATCCTTTCTCCTACTCTAGTGAGTGTCCCCACCATATAAAAAGATGTTTCTTTAGCTAGACCTTGTTCTTTGCAATGTGACTTTGTTAAAACCAAATTTGTTTTTGAGGGGCTTTGCCCTTTTTTCTTGCCTAAATACAATCAAACTTTGAATAGACAGTACTAAATAATTTTAAACAATTTCACTGATATTGCCTCATTTTAATTTTTTAATGTTTTCTGAACTTCCAAAGCAAGTACGTATTAGAGTAGTGATAAAACAGTGAATTTCTTAGAAAGAAAATACCATAAAGATTTTCTTGCCATTCAAGGATAGACAGCCTAAGCATTCGAAGAACATTTGATAAAGTGACACAGCTCAGGCTTTAGAGCCTGACAGACCAGCATCAAATGAATACTTACTAACTTTACAAGTTGCTTAACTTGTAAAGCTTCACTTTCCTCATCTACCTTACAGGGTCAATAATTAGCAACTCTTACAATTAAAGGAGACAAGAATGTACAAAAAAGATAAATTCTCTTTCTTGGAATCTAAGGATGTCCATGCTTTATGTGTCAGAAAAGAAATAATTGATATACTATAGATAATCAGTCTATCTTCTAAAACAATAGCATGTTTGACATTCACTGTGGCAGTTACTTGCAATAAGAGCTGCCAGGAGCACATGGGAGACAACTTATAACATAAACTAAGGAGAAAGCGGATCTTTATCAGTCTTACCTTAAATTAGCTCATGTTAATTAACTAAGCATCAAGCAATTGCTCAGGTCCATGTTTTACCCCATGTCTGCACCTCAAAGAACAAGCTGGAAAACAAAAGCCAAGGGCTCCAAAAAAAGAAGGAAGAAAGGCTTAGGAGAACCATGGTCTGTGCTGACTCCACAGTGCTCTCTCTTTAACAGGAATCTACTCTAAGTCATTGAGATTTTTCCAGAAGATTAAGTTCTTTTTCTTTAAATTTCTTTTTACTTGGCATACGGAATTGCTGTTCTTCATTATTCTTCAAACCTCTAACCCTGGGACACTAATTCCCTGGAAATCTAGAGAGACCCAGAAAGCATATATAAAAGGCTTATTGTTTAAAAGGAATCTTGTCTTCAATTTCCAAGTGTCCTAGCCAGATGCTTTTACTGCTACCCTGACCTTGACCAGGTGTATCAGCCTGTGGCTTTGTGCTCATGAATTCTAATCCCGACCTGCGTTCTGGACCCTGATGACTGGTCTCATTTCAGAGCATCTATTAGGTTCTCCCCCAAGTCTCTGTGATATCTTTTTTTTTTTTTACATATGTGGTTAAACTATTTATTTATTTATTTATTTATTGAGAAGGCATCTCTCATATTTATTGATCAAATGGTTAACAACAATAAAATTCTGTATAGGGGACTCAATGCTCAATGCACAATCATTAATCCACTCCAAGCCTAATTCTCGTCAGTCTCCAATCTTCTGAAGCATAACGAACAAGTTCTTACATGGTGAACAAATTCTTAAATAGTGAATAAGTTCTTACATGGTGAACAGTACAAGGGCAGTCATCACAGAAACTTTTGGTTTTGATCACGCATTATGAACTATAAACAATCAGGTCAAATATGAATATTCGTTTGATTTTTATACTTGATTTATATGTGAATCCCACATTTCTCTATTATTATTATTATTATTATTTTTAATAAAATGCTGAAGTGTTAGGTAGATGCAAGATAAAGGTAGAAAACATAGTTTAGTGTTGTAAGAGAGCAAATGTAGATGATCAGGTGTGTGCCTGTAGACTAAGTGTTAATCCAAGCTAGACAAGGGCAATAAAACATCCATGGATGCAGAAGATTTCTCTCAAAACAGGGGGGTGTGAGGTCCTAAGCCTCACCTCTGTTGATCCCCAATTTCTCATCTGATGGCCCCCCTGTGACTGTGCCTGTCTTAGGTTGTTCCTCCCTTGAGGAATCTTACCCGTCTCTGTCTAACCAGTCATCTTCTGGGGCCATACAGGGAAAAAAGTTGCTAAGTGAGAGAGAAGCAATATTGTTTGAAAAGGTTAGCTTTTTACTTCTTTGCAGATTTATGCCCTGTGGCTTCTATGCCCAGCATTTATCTTGAGGTATCTTTACCACTTGGAAGAATTATGATACTCGGTAAATTTGATATGAGACACAAATTCTATTTAAGGGTTGTAATTAGGAAGGAAGAGGAAAAGCTACAGAAGTAGCAGATGGAAGAAAACATGGGAAGATTGATTATTTCTTTGACGTATCTTCTTGTAGAGTAACTTAAGCATGTATAGGTTTTAAACTACTAATTAAATTGCGCACACACATTAACATAATAGGAATACAGTTACATAACCAAAGCATCTCCAGTGAAACCAAGAAAACCAATTAGGCACCCTAGGCATTTGTGAAAACTTATCTATGACATGATGGATATTGTCCAACTGAACTTGAACAGTCTGAGAGAAATCAGACAAATTAAAACAACCCATTCCTGGGAACTGTTCACATCCCATATGTTCTTTTAACAGTAGATAGTCTGTAGTCGTAAGATTTTGGAGTGCTACAACTTGCACTTCTCCTAATTCTTGGTTGAGTTCCAACAGTATAGATCCAGTCAAATTTGTTGTTTTACTGTATGCACAGGCCAGCTTAGATATCTCCTTCTTCATTCCCATGGCAAGTCCAGGAACCGGTGGGATG
Source organism: Manis javanica (assembly GCF_040802235.1). Lineage (NCBI taxonomy): Eukaryota > Metazoa > Chordata > Mammalia > Pholidota > Manidae > Manis > Manis javanica. The sequence continues at coordinate 32,200,539 of NC_133161.1, read as the reverse complement.
AATGCAGGTACAACTGTAGCAGCACCTGGATCTTTGTTGAGGTTTTTTGATGATCATCTTCTGGTATGACTCTTCCAGAGAGTGCTGATGTTGGAAGTTCTTCTTCATATCATATCTTAGTTCATTTTCTGGGTAGCCAAATTAGGCTTTGATCCTCTGTATAAACACAAACAGACCCTTTGCCCCCACTTTGATATGCCCTTTATACCATTGTGTAGAACTCATTAGAGGTCACCATACAGGAACTGCTTTTTTTTTTTTAAGAGAAAGGAATATTATCAGAAAAATGTACCTCCATAGCCAATCATCTGACACCCTTTAAGTGATCAAAATTAAGGATATTTCTCTCTGTGATATCTTAATCCTGATTATTCCCATAAACTGCATTCACAGTCTTGCTTTAACTAACCCACTCCAAGTTTCCAACCCTGTCATTCCAATCTGCTGATGGATTCCAGTCCATCCCAGCTCCAATGTGATAACTTGTCCCCAGCAAAAACAGCAATAAAAATTGCTGCCCCAGAGCTAATTGCCTTCTTAGAATTCCTACTGAGAATTTTGGATAGTTCAGCAGTACTTTTCAAATACCCATCATCAATAAGTGTTGTTAGAAAACTGAATTATATAATTTGTCCAAAAAATTCTAGCTCTAGAACCTTGAAAGCTCTTTAAGACTATTTTTGATGAAATCCTGTGGATCAGTGATTCTCAGAGAATTGTGTGCAGTCTTATAGTGGGTGGGCAATAAGCATTCTCTTCATGGGCCAAAAAAGGACAAAAATCCTTCCTTGGTCTCTTTCAGTGCAATGATGTTGTTTCCATATATTCTCATTTGTACCTATTACCAAGGGCCAGTTTTGAAAACCTACTATCTTGGCCATATTCCCCAGAAAGTAGACAAAGAAACTAAAGTATGTACAGCTGCTTTATTACCGAGTGCAATCCAGCAAAGCAGGAGACTTAAAGTAAGAAAGTTAGGAAATCAGCTTTCCATATGTATTACTGGTCCCATAATAGGCCATAATTGATATTCTTTATCTTACCTTCCCCTTTCCACCATCCATTCTAGATTCCTCATTCTTGGCCAGCACTTTGGATGGCCTGGTATGCTTGCCTAGTGAACCAACCACAGGGTGTTTGCGCCTCCTCACTTCTAGGTCATACATATGTGGACACCAACCAGATCCTATAGTGTCTTCTTCCTCACCATCAACAAGGAAGCCCCAGAGCAGAAGGTGCTTTAACAGAGACCTTATTCCACTCCAGGTGACACTACAGTGACTATCTTGGTAGGGGTTTCAATTGATTTCAAGAGAGTACAAATCAATAGCACCTCTCCTTATGCCTGCCCATCAATTGAAATCAATTGAAATTCTTATTAAGATAGTCACTGTAGTGTCAACTGGAGTGGAACAAGGTCTCTGTTCAAGCAGCCAAATCCATATCCTTTACTTAGAATATATATTCATTTATTGATACTACTCTACTCTTTGGGTGCAGACCTTAAAATTAGGTAGCATGGGCAGGCATACAGAGAGGTGCGATTGATTTCTACTCTCTTGAAATCAATTGAAACCCTTACCAAGATAGTCACTGTAGTGTCAACTGGAGTGGAACAAGAGACCAAAAACTCTTGGAGACAAGTGAACATCTAAAGGGTCTAAAGTGGTATCACTGCTGTGCCTAGCAAGTGAGTTATTAAGCATTAAATTTTTTAATTTTTCGTTCTTACTCTAAAGGTAGCATATTCACTGAGTGATTTTTCTCTAGGAAAATGGGAATAAGTAGGGTAGGTGGACCTAGGGCCTTCTGCCTTGTCTAAGTAGTTGAGGGAAGGGAGGGAATGTCAAAACTACTACATACTATTGCCTTAGATGACCTCTAAGCTGCTTATTTACTTCACTTATTAACAATTAACTTATTTTCATCGACTCTTTTTTAAAAGGAAGTGAAATGGCTTATAACATTTTAAACCAATATAACAGATATATAAAAAGGCCTGAGCAATGAGGGAAATACAAATATACTAATTGTGTGTTTAACATAATTGCAATGATAGAGCTGCAAATTTGGCTCACAGTTGTAAGGTTCAGAAAGTGTAAGTTATGCAGCTCTCGTTATCAGAAAGGAGGAAGCACACTTTAGGAGAAGCAAAGTTTTTTCTGGCACTGAAATCCAAAAGAACTTTCTGATATGGAGCTTTATAAAGGGGAAATACAGTGATGTAATGGACATTGTCCTCAACAACATTTTTACAGCAAATGCATAGGTTGATTTCACTTTATAATGAGGTGGGGAAATTATTATTTCAACAACTGGTACTGTAATTCCTTTGAGGGAGAAAACAACTATTGCTGGGAATAATACTTGGGGTATACACAGAACCTCGGAGGGTCTGGTATGTGCTTTGAAGGCTTGAGAGAAACAGGAAAATAGTTCTAACAGAGCAAAAGGAATTTGAAGGTCTATGGGGCAATTTGGAAAGGAGCAGGTGAAGAGCTGAGGTCAGAGGGGAAAGAGGGAGAGCAAAAACCACCAGAAAGAACCAAGGCTCTGTGGATGAGTGACCCCTCACCAGCTACCAACACCCCAGTCTTCAGTAAAGCTTGCTAACCTCTTAATTGCTTTGGGTACTCCAACATGTGTATTGAGAAAGCAAAAGTGCTAAGTTTTGGTCAAGATGGCAGTGAGGAAAGATGGTGACAGAATGTGGGGAACCCAGAAGCCAATAAAAAGAGAAAAATCAAAAGATTGTAAGCCATCTCGCATTACTGGGAACTGGAAAGCAAAAACAATGCTGTTTGATGGCGTGTCCACAGGTTGTCACCGTCAGATGACCAAGTGTTCACTTTAACATCCTCATAAAAGCCAAAAACCTAACAGCACCGCATGATAGACCATCCCTCCTGTGAAAGCAGGTGACATACTTACCAAGAAAAAGGCAGGTAATTGTCACCCAGCACCCATTTCCCCCTTCTTTTAAGTTAAAGAACCTCCCCCTTTTTAGATGGATACATGGGCCCCCACCTACAGTCATTTCCTAACAGACCATTCAGCTGGTTGTGGCTCATTAACAAATAGCCAATGAGTTGTAATCAGAAAGGATGTAGACAATTTCTGGGTCAGATTCTATGGGAGGCTACTTGCCCAGTGCTTCCAACTTCTCCCATTCCTGAAGTGCTAAATGTGGACATGGGGGTAGTGAGCCAGGTTTGACCATGTGAATAAGGACAACACTCTAGTCTAAGAGATGGCCTAGCAATGATGTAGAAGGAAACTGGATTTCCTGGTGAACTAGAACTGCCTACCCTCCTTCCCCTGACCACCTACTAACAATATTTTACATGAGAGAAAAATGAACTCTCTTGTGCTTAAGCTACTGCTACTTGGTCTCTGTTAAAGCAGCCAACTCCATATCCTTTACTTAGAATATATATTCATTTATTGATACTATTCTACTCTTTGGGTGTGGACCTTAAAATTAGGTAGTATAAAATACCTTCCAAACTTAGCCAAAATTGTACCTCATTAGTTATAACAATGGTCCCATCAAGGATATACTGCAAACACTTCACTGGGTTTATTTTTGCTGTGACCAAGTGTAGTATTGTCTGTTAGATGGAATGTTTTGCTGAGCAGACCATGTTGCTCATTACAGAGCAGGTTTCAATATGCTGCAAATAAGAGGTAAGAAGCATGTCATGATGTCATGCTAGCACAAAGAGCCACACTTACTGAACATGCCAAAACCGTCCCTCATGAATATTGGAGAGGAGGCAGGCAGGGTAGTAACAGCTCTATTCATACAGAAACACAGTGAACAGAGGAGAATCAGTGGATGCTTTTACAGAGTCTGCGATATATTGTAATCTTTAGCAATGATCATGTTATAATTATTGCTGAGTTTTTTGAGCAATAATTCCATTAGAAACTGGATCTGATTTTATGCACCAGAATCCTAACTGCTGTGGTTTAACCATATGAAGGATATTTATATCAAGTTTCAAGAAATCTAGAGTAGATGGCCCAAGACTGCTACAGTGATTCCACAGGGCCATCAAGGACCCGGCCTTCCAGCTTTCCCCTCACTGATCCTTAACATGTTACCTCTTCTTTGTGATCACTGTTGTTGAGTCACCAGGCTGTTACAACAGAGACATCACATCCACAATGGGTAAAGTATGAAGTCAGGACGATGGGTAAAGTATGAAGAACAAAAGAAAAAGCTGAGTTTTTTCTCTTAAAGTGTTCCTACAATTAGTACCTAATGACTTCTGATTATAGTAAATCAGAACTGTGTCCCATAGCAATGCTTAGATGCAAGGGGATCCGGGGAAGTGTGAACTACCCTGGCACTTTGCTGACATGAATGAATGAAGAGACCCATTAGTAAGGAAGGAGAGAGTGAAACGGGGTAGGCCACCATCCATGCCTGTCACATACTGCCACTAAAAATTCTGCTACTCAACCAGATCTCATGAACTCAAAAAGATTAGAGCTACTGGAATACAAGATTCCCAACATTTCTGAAACATTCATTAATCCATTTTATTACTTCTTTCAAGGGTATTTTGTAACTTTTTATAGGAAGAATGACTACTACTGCTCATTATCCTGACTTTTTTTTCTGGTATTGTGTCTTCATTGTTAGTTGGAAAATGTTTAATACTGGAGAGGATGAAAGATGATCACAACTCTTTTGACACTCATGAGGTCCAATTTGTGAGGTTTCTGCCCATTTCCTGAATATGAGTGGGCTCTGTGACTACCTAACCAATCGAACATGGCAGACATGGTTTTGGGGCCCAGGCCTTCAGACACTAAAATCTTCCTCTTCCTGTCTTTTCCATTACATGCTCTTGAAAATTGTTGCCATGTTGAAAATTCAAGCAGGACTGAGGAGAGGCCAACAGGGAAATAAATGAACCAAGGCCACTAACTTACAGCTCAGAGCTGGCACCAACTTGCCAGCCACTTTAGTGAACTATTCTAGAAGTAGATCCTCCAGCTTCAGTTGAGTTGTCTTAACTGATGCTTTATGAAACAGAAATAAGCTGTCCTTTCTGAACACAAATTTCAGATTCATGAACAAAATAATTGTTATGTCTTTAAACTTACTGAAGTTTGGGGTAGTTTTTTACATAACAACAGACTACTTTCAGTGAAGGAAATTAATGCTGCCTTCATGAAATGTAAATACAATAGTTCCCCTTATCTGTGGTCTCACTACCATGGTTTCAGTTAACCCACAATAAACTGTGATGTGCTCTGGAAGCAGCTGACCCTCCTACCATACTGTCAGGAAGTCAGTAGTAGCCTAATAGCTACATCACAATGCCCACATCATTCACCTCACTTCATCTCATCACACAGGCATTTGACCATCTCCCATCATCACAAGAAGAAGGGTGAGTACAGTAAACTGTGAGTGAAGAGATCATACTCACATAACTTTTATTACCATGTACTGTTATAATTGTTATAAATTATTATTGTTATTAATCTGTCACTATGCTTAATTTATAAATTAAACTTGTCATAGGTATGTATAATATAGGGAAAAACATAGTGTATATAGGGTTTGGTACTATCCATGGTTGCAGACATCCCCTGGGGGTCTTGGAATATATACTCTGCAGCTAAGGGGGGAACATTTTATAGATGAATTTCCATGAGTAAAAAATTATGAATATTATAAATATCATCATGAACATATACTTATCTTTACTTAGCATAATAAGCCAGACATGTATTTATTAATAATACTTGGCTTTGTAATTTATCTTACAATATGCACAGAGCCATTGACACAAATATTTGGTCAAAAAATTAAGGATGTATTCCCCATTTACAGGAAAGCAAAAAGTATTTAACAAGCAAATGAAAATAATACCTGTAAAGCATCTGATATAGCATCATCTCTCTGAATAACATTGTAAACTCTAAAAGAATTATAACAATGTACAGCTAGCTCTGTTGGGTTTTATCATTTAGCAGAATCAGTTACTGCCACTAAGCCACTCAGCTGATAAGTACCAGAATGAGATAGAGTAGGACAGAGTGCAATGGTCAGTCAGGATGGTTTATCTCTCTAATATATCAGAATTGTGTAATTTTAGTTTATATATTTTTTCTGTTTTACTGCTTTTATAATATTTAGAGCTTTAAGAGGATGAAGTCATTTCAAAGTAGAACTCTCTAGACTGTTCATAGCTGCAACTAAAGAAATTTTTCCTATCCATTTTAGGATGAGGAGTCACAATTGCAAATTAAAATTTTCAATGTACTCAGCACATAAATAAAAATTACAGTTGATTTTTCAATGAGACTTGATCCATGAGTGGGCCATTTGGTGTAAGATCTGAGAACTGAATCACTTTTTTCCCTCTTAAGTTAGAACATAGTCAGTGATTCATAACCAAGACTCAAACTACTTGTTCCTTAAGCATGTTCATGGGCACACGGCTGTTATGGCAGTTCTGTTCTGTGAGTTGTTGTGAGGCATTCACTGGGGGTTAAGGGACCCAAATTCCTCATCTTGCTGCTCCTCCATCTTTAAGTTGTTTTCTTCACCCACCTGTCCAAGGTGGCTTGTCACCACCTCTACATTCCAAACAGTACAATGAAAGCAGGGAGAAAGAAGAGCATGCTCTCCCTTTAAGGATGAAAACTAGAAGTTTCACAGATAAATTCTGCTCACATCCTCTTGGCTCGAACCTAGTAACCATGGGTCACATCCAGCTCTAAGAAAGGTGGACAATATAGAGACTTTATTCAGGATGTACCCAGCAAAATGTTAGGTATTCTATTGCTATGAGAGAGAAATAGAGATTACATGTTGGAGAACAAATTAGAATGCCTACCACAGGTACACTCACTTGGGAGCAAGACTGACTCTTTCAGCTAATATTTTATCTTTCATGAGACCTTTGTTTTGAATGTTATGCCTGAATGAACACTAGACAAATGCTTTACCTAAACCTCTTGGATGAAAATTTCATAAAGAATTCTTCATCATGAAAAGAGATGATGCATCTTTAAGTCATCTTTATGCACCAGCCATAAAATACCATAATAAATTAAAGAGACCAGAAGTCACTGGTTCAGACATGGCTAGTAGATATTTCAGGGCACTTTTATCTTTGCTAAGCAACAATTTCTAGAGTGCTCTACACGTTTGCTTTTTATACAGTTTTAACTCATGTAATATCTTTTAGCAGACTATCTCAAGAAGCTTTTATAAACATTAATTAACTGAAACTCACAACACTCTTGAGAACTGAGTATTAATACATGCATTTACATGGCAGGAATCCAGATGAACTTTACAATCAAGTAATATGGGGCTTATTCAGCTTCAGCTGTGTAAGGACATCAACCAGGCAGTATGGAAATTCAATGCTAATCTGAAAATAGGGTATTTAGCTACTTTTAGACTAGCAAATGAATATTACTCTATATTCAATACAAGCAAAGCCATATTACTAAAACAAACATGAAAGAAAACCCTTTATTTTAAAAGACTACTTCAATTTAAATATGACTAATGTGCAATCTTCTATCTATAATCTAAATATAAAAATAAAATTAGAAAGATTCTCATCAGATAAACTTTCAGCACCAAGCTTGATGCAATTTATTTCTAGATAAGCTTGAAAAAACAGCTGCTAAAAAAAAGTAATTTAATTCATGTGTCAGATATCTGTGAATGAAATAATCAAATTATATTAAGAATGTATATTATGTGTACTTTCTGAACCTATCGTAGAGCTGCTGTATTGAATAAATAATGAAAATGATGATGAAACACATGATTACTGTGAATGCACTTATTTCTGGTAATCTGATCTTTGAAAAAAAAGAGGCCTAAGTCTCAGTTTATTGGAAACTAAAATACAGAAATAAAGGCAACAATTATTTTTATAGGACTGGACAAGTGTCCAATGCAAGATTTACTGATGACAAACAGCAAGGACTAATGAAATATGAACCAGTGACTTTAAGCTCAGACTTTCATCAGTAATCTTCCCAAAAATCTCCTTAAATAGATTTTTTTTAATCCTTCAAATAAGGACAATCTAAAGCTTAGATATAGGACAATAAGCTGAAAGATCTTTTGAAGCTGCTCATTTTCCAAATCGCAAGAAACTTAAAATAAATGTTTGGAAAACTTCTCCTAGGGCATTTATCCTGGTCAGTCTAATAAAGAGGGGGAAGTAGGCTTCTATTTCACCTGGCTCACCCTTTCTTGTGGACTGACATGCTCAAAACATTAGAGTTTTAAGCCAGCTAACTAACGAAAGCCATTCAAAGCTAATAGTTTAACCTTATGGGTTATTTTGTTTGGTTGTGGGGGTGTATGTGTGTCGGGGGTACTTTTCCAAAGGAATATCACATTTAACTTTAATGATTTATCCAAGGAAAAGAATCCTGGTCTTCAAAACCTGATAAACATGGAAAGTTTCTGCTAATAATAAAGGTGGAGTAGAAAAGATAGCAATAAAGAATGGGAAATAGCTTTATCCTGGAATATAACTGTTTTTAAGAAGGACACATACATGTTTTCCTATTTACATTAGAAAGGTTTTGTGGGGGTTTTGTTTGTTTTTTTAAAAAGAAGTGGAATTTTGCCTGCAGATGTGTTATGTGAAATTCATTTTAACAACAGTTACTGAGTATCTCCTACAGAACAGAGAATTAGACATGCAGGTAAGCAAGACATGGCTTCTGCCTTCAACAAGCTTACAAAGTAGAAAGAAGATAGGGAGGTATATTTCCAAAGAGAATAAAATAAGTATCATTAGAAAGGTACAAATAACATGTTATGAACTTAAAAGGAGAAACACATTGAGTTTCTTGGGAGAATCAGGAAAGGCTGCGTGAGCAAGTTAATATTTAATACGGGCCTTGATGGATGGGTGGTGTTTTGGCAATTAGAGTCTGGTGACATGAGGGATGGAGTTTGGTAGTGGTGGAAGGATTCCAGGTAACAGAAACAGAAGACATAGGACAGATAAAAGTCTAAAATATACTGAACACTATAAAGTAGAATGTAGAGAGTCAAGTAACAGAATATGAATTCAAAAAGATAGGTCAGGGTAAATACTGTTCTCTATTTCAGCTTACAATATATGCATTAAAAGTGTTAGGTTTAAACTCCTAAGATTGGATTTATTTTAAGAACTTCTTCCATACACTCTTTATTACTAAGAGTATTTATTCAATGTTGGTAGTAATGAGCTATGCCATATAATTGTACATTAAATGTTCCAAATGTTTTATTGTATACTTGAAGGATCATAGCTATATTAAAACCTTAATTATATTCATCAAATGAGGACCACACTGGCTGCATAGCATCTGTGATCCTTTTCGCTTTGAATATAATAAACACAGAACTTCAGAATCTATGAATGGACCTTAAGGTATGGGTCTCTTCTAAACAACTCTTCTCCTAGAGATGCTGAATGAGCATCAGTATTAACTAATTTAAGTTTCTCTTCTCCATGTCTCAGGCCCTCTCCTAATAGAAGTACCCACTAGTATTGAGATAACACAATGCAAGACCAGCTTTTAGAACCAAATGTGATATGAAAGATTATGCACTCAATTGCTTGTTTTACATCCAGGAAATAAAAATCCATAGGTTAGTGACTTATCCAAAGTTACCCAATAAGTTACCTTAGCATATTTTCAGAGCTACGGATGAAAAAAATAATATTCAGAGCAAGGGACAAAAATTATTGAATTTGCCAAAAACATTTTTCTTTCTACTTCTATTGTCAAAGATCATTTACTAAATTAAAACCTCCTGACTTATTTAAAATGATTAGGACAAATATATTTGAGAATGTTACCCTCACTTATCTTTGTCCATACTCAAAGATGTGAAGATGCCTAGCATGGTACCTAGTTCATATATATATGTACATATTTCATATACATATGAACAAAATTAGAAGTTAAGTCCTGCAGGTTTAACATCTCAGTTCAGGAGTCCCAAAAGAGAGATCAGAGAAAATGAATGGGGGAAGAGGAGAATTGAAAATAGTATCAAATTCTTCAAGAACAAGAGTGAGGCTAGAAGATACTGGATATTTGTCTTTCATAAACTATCTAGAATTCTATATTCCCATAAACTAGCAATCAAGCAATAAGAATAAAATAAAAACTCATTTAAATTAACAAGGTCTCAAAAAATTCTCATGATATTCACCCTTCTTTAAGAAGCTACAGGAGGAAGTGCTCCACCAAAAATGAAAGGGTAAACCAAGAAAGAGGAAAAAGAGGACCAGGGAAACAGGTGAGAGGTGACGGAAATGCCAATCATTCTGCTTTGACCTCTTGGTTTATTCCTCGGAAATGGCCTTGCTTCATCCCTCAGCCCTGACACAACATGCTACTTCTTAATTTTCACCTTTGTCTTCCCCCACTCAATCTTAATTCAGATACTCTGGTTATGTTACCATGACCATCACAGGTAAGTGAGTAAACTTTTCATTTGTGCTGTCTTGGCCTATCGAACCTTATGATGTGCCCAGTCTCCTGGGGGTGGACTTTTTGTTAGGAGTTACTTTAGCCCAGTGACCAAGGTCTGGACCAGGTCCATGGGACTGATTCATATGACCATAAAAGACTTTGCAGCAATTGTGCTATAGCTGCAAAGATAATGCTGTCCTTCAAAAACCAAGGCCTGTTACATGTTTTAGCATATTGCTAAAATTAAGGATTCCCCCTAAGTAAGGCTTCATTTTAATTCTTTTCATTATAATGAGAAAGTAATTTCAAGACCCCAGGTGCTAAACACAAGCTAATGTGTGGTCTTGTCTGCCTGAGCAGTCCAGAACCCTGGCAGGCATGGCTCATTTGGTCTTAGAGTAGCAAGAGGGCTCCTCTCACTCTACAGCTAAGAGCCATGGGCATGATAAGCAAGCACTTTCAAGGGGACAGGTGCACTGTGAGTCCTGGGTGACATCCAGGCACAACTCTCTTCCCCCCAGGCACATGAGACGCATTTAGTGGTACCTTCTAATCACATGCTTTACCTCTGTTTGTGACAGGTTTAATGGACACATCCAATGTCAACTTTTTGCCTTATTCAAGGCACTAAATGGATAGCTTTCAAATATCTAATAGAAAATAGTAAGCATATTATCCATACAAAGAGAAAATCATCCCAAGAATTTTACACATATTTCATGACTCTCCCTTTGTGTAGTATATATAATATGTTCTTTGGGGAGGAAACACCAATCTCACTGTGACTTCCTTAAGAATCTTAGACTTTGTCACAGTTTGCTAAACTCATTTGTTTCCCAGAAGAAGGGAAAGATTCTTAATTATGTGGCATGGGTTGAGGGTCATCAGGCACATAAAATGGGTTGCATGTGAGGGTTCTACCCCCAGAGTACCATCTCCAACACCTTCTATGTCTGCAGAGTGGTCTGTAGAGGACATAGCCCAATTCCAGACTTGCTCATGCATCTGTAAAACTTTGTAAATACATAGGTATCAGGGATTATAGGCAAATGGACTGAAAGGGTATTATTTCTGGTGCCTTGCCTAATCAAGGAAAAGCAAAGTTGGGTTACACTGCATTTGCAGCAAGGCAGCCCCTTCTGAATATCCACCACTCTAAGACCTCCTACTTCCCCCAGCCCCCAGTGACAGCTTTTCTCATTTTCTTTGCCTTAATGCTTTCTAATCCACACAGAACACAGAAAAAAAAAAACCCACACATGCACAAACTAATATATCATTGGGTTATGCTGACAACAAAAAAGGCTAGTTGTAATACAGTGTGAAAGATACTAAATTAGGAATATGAAGTGTCACTGAAAAACAGATGAAGCAACCTGTCAGCCTGCCCATGATGTGGAACCGGGGTGGGATGGGAGAGGGCCAGTCATGGAGACCTTCCAATATTAGGTCAGGACCTTGAGGGATGAGTCAGAATTAGCCATGCAAATGTAAGGAGGAAGGCCATTCCCACCAAGGGAGTAAATGATGCCAGTACCATCGCCTTACCAGCAAGGTTGCCAACACTGCCTCCTTCACCACCCTCTTCTTGGAATAGGAGATACCCATGTTCTCCTTTGCTGGCTTTGGAAGAAAGGCAAAATGCAGAACAAAAACAGGAAAGTAATCCCCAGTGCCCAGCGCACATACCATTCCAGGTTGTCTCATTTCCCAGTACTGAAAATAAAATACCTCTTTGTTACCATTCTTGGAGTTAAACTCTACTCAATTCCCAGAGCAGGGTGGTCCAAGAAGAGCAACCCAAACTAAACTTAGAGTCCTGGACAGCACCTCCCATTCGCTTCTGTTCTTGACCTCCTTGTAACGGGATCCTCACTGAGCCAATAGCACCAGGAACCTCTGTTCCACATCTGCTGTTTCAAGAAGGGCCTATACCCTGCACACTTCATCCCAGGGATGGCTTCACCGGTCAACATGAGGAAAGCCTCTTTTCCTGCCACAATCTGCCCTGGTCCTTCCTCCCCATCTCCAAGGCATCTGAGATCTTTCATGCCTAAGTCTCTTTGGCTTAGATTGTTCCAGGGTGCTAGATTATACTAAAATGTTCACATACAAATAGTAATCAGATTGTTTCAGGGTGCTAGATTATACTAAAATGTTCACATACAAATAGTAATCATGATGATTTCTTTCACCAGCATAAAAAACAAATGTTGAATTTTCTTGTACCCCTCTTAGCTTTCTAGACAATTTTTCATGTTTAGACACATTAAGATCATCATTCTGCACTAGTGATCAGTATGAAGAAGTCAGGAGAAAACCAAACTCTCAAAATCAAAACAACTTCAAGCAATAATTTTGAGTATAAAATGCAGTGTTTTTAAGGAGTACCGTTTGAAAATACACTTTGGTTGTAGCTTCAAAAAGATTCAATCAGGGAAGCAGAACCACTGTGAGTGATAAGGAAGAAGGGGTTTATGAAAGGAATTAGTACTTACACAATGGTGGGAAGAGCTTGGGAGATAAAGATCCAAAAAATGTAGTTGAAGGAATGAGAAAAGTCACAGACAAGTCAGAACTTGCAGGGAGCTCTGGAAGCCAGCACAGCCGGCTGCTGAGGCAGGAATGAGTCTATGAACGGTTATTGATTCTTCCTCATTGATTCTCCATAGTTGTCAGCAAAGCATCAGTGGAAGTCTGGGGTCACTTTGGGTGGGCAAGGCCAGCATCAGGAAGGAGGGAAGAGCAAGAACAAACTGGCACCTAGCAGCAGCCCTGGGTCCAGTGATAACCTTCACAATATAACAGCTGCTTCTCTTCTGCATCCCAGAACTCACATAGCTTGCCTCTGGGCCAGCTCTAGTCTGGAATTATATGGAGAAGGAGAGTCTGAAAAACGCAGTTCCCAACATAACAAAGTAGACAATAGGGCATCTGGACATTGGTATTTTGACTTAACTACCAGACCATCAACAACTCATTACACAAGGACATCTATTTAGTCCAGCTCGAACTCAACAGGTCCAAATGCATTACAGTGCATTGAAGTGTCCCAGACTTCCATGAGGCAATCAAAAATACATAAAACAAATAAAAAATAATCTGAGTATTACTCAACTTCTCTTCCAAGCAGTCCTACATATTCCACACCCTCGGCACTTACCGAACTTTCCTCCCCACCCTGCATCCCAGCAGACCCTACCCTACACCAAGTTTACAGCACTGTTCCCCAGAACTAGAGACATAGCCTTCCCTCTTGCCATCCTGCCTCACCTTCTCTAAACTTACCCTGCTCCAAACCTTGTATTAAACCAGAGTGATCATTCTAAAATACAAAATTCTAATTTTTTTACTTAAAAAATAGCTTAGTGACTCCTTATCATCTACCATACAGATTTTCTTTCTTGGTATGATATACAAGACTCCTCATATACTGATCCTCACCTATTATTTTAGCCTCCTTTTCTGGCCCATCTGCAAACACATTGTGCCCCCAACTATTCTGAATTACTTGCAGATCTTGAATATGTAATTATTTCAAGCCTGTGTGCCTGCTCCTTCTGTCAAGAATTCATTTCCTCCGTCCCTGCGAACACAATCACCTGGGAAACTGCTCATCTTTTTAGATGTGCCTCAGATGCAGCATCTCCTGTAGTGTCTTCTGTGTTTTCTTACCTCCTGATCTTTAAAGGTAGTCCGTGACACTCTCCTAATAGTGTATAGCACTTGCCATGTTGTACTGGGGCTGCTGATTTACATGCTGGTTTTCCATACTGGACTATGAGCATCTCATTCATCTTTACAGCCCCCGCACTAACACTTCCCTGGCACATGGTAACAGCTCAATAAACATTTGGTTAGGAAATTAATTGATGGATTATAAGACATGGCATGTTTAAATATTTTATTCCCTATTTAGAACTGCTTCCATACAAATTGATTCCCATAAAATATAGGTTTATATTTACAAAAAAAAACCTGATTAATTTGGAAGTAATCTGATAAGTGTAGATGGCCAAATATTGAAATTCAGTCTAAATCTTGAAAGGACACTAAATCATATGACCTCATTGACCAGATTAATAAGATCTCAATTTCTAAATCTCAATTTCACTGGTGCTGTTTAAACATGTTCTTGACCTGCCATCAGAATATAGAACAACAAAGGAAACATCTGTTTTTTCTTAACTTTGGGATGACAAATCCATTTGTTAACAGTAGCAATGGGAGAGCCAACACTACCCGATAACAGCTCTAACATGGCGAGCTTGGGGCAAAACAGACGGCCCAGACACTTCAAGGAAATCTTTAGAAAGATCTCTTTTCTAATTCAGGTCACACACTCCTTGAAACATAAGCATAATGTTTGCAGATGATTTTATTGACTCTGACAGTTCTGTCTAGAGGTTAGTTTGCAATTGCCTCTTGGGGGTAGTTTGGTTGGATTCTTTACTTACTTACTTACACAGTAAGTAAAGGCAGAAGTTATAGCAAACCAAGAAACTGGAAGTCTAAAGCAGTTTGCATCACTGCTCACTTTCTGAACATGACCCTTGAGTGGTCACAGTATGTCTACACTCTTAATTTTTTAATTCTCAGAAAATCAAGGTTAACCCAGAGTTATTGTGACTTCTTCTATGTACAACATTAATAATAATTATGTTTAGACTCTGAGGTTGTTAAACAAAAGGTGGAAATCTGGCCAATAAAAAAAAGTGTTGGAATCATTTTACTTATATTTCAGAACACATTAGTTATAGTAATAGTTATAGTTATTCTAAAAAAACCTTTTAAACATTCTACCCTATTCCCATGCCACTAAGACCTATGTTCCCTCTTAAACTGTTAAATTTTGTAGCCATTTCTAAATTGCCTAATTTACTTTTGGACACACACCAAATATACTATCTCTAAATTGATTATTAGAATAGTAAAAAAATTTTATCATATTTGAATGAGGCAGTAGTTAATAAGAACCACATGCTGGAGAACTTTCTTTCTAATATAATGTTCTTTTATATACAATATAATTAGCAAATTGGTCTATTTGCTCCAAATGGACTGGTCTCAATAAAACTTTGGTTCTTAATTTTTAAAATCATTTTCATCAGACTTTATAACTATTTTTATAGCTGAAGAAACTGATCCACCAGGGTTAAGTGCCAAAGCAGTCAGGTTAGTGGTAAAAACTAGAATTGTGATAATTACACAAATACAAATTCTCACATACACATTTTTAAAGGTCTAGTCATAAAGAAATGCTGATCAGTAAAGGAAACATTCTTTTTTTTTTTTGGTGCATTATTTCCCAGCACAGGGTAATCCATTTCTAGTAGTGCCAAACAGTTTAAATTAACAGATTAAGTGGATAAGCTACTTGGGAAATAATGCTATACTATGCTGTACAGAAATGAAATATTTTTTTCCCATTTTCCTTTCCAAAGTGTTTTTATCAATTTACCACCAGGTAAAAGACATCAAAGAAAGGAAAAGAAAGAAAGAAAAAAACAAAGAAAAGAAAAGAAAATTAACACAGCTTCAGGAAAGTAGGTATTGATAGGCAAAAGAATTATGCAGGTGGCTTTCTGGGATTTTCTGCAAATCAATAGCTTTATTTCTCATCTTCTGAGAGGACAGACTTTCCAAAAGACCCTCTCTTAGGACTCCTGACTCTCTGTCATCTGGTTCTTCCCTTTCTGTATCACATTCCCTAAATTCCCAAAGGACTACTCAGGGATTGTGAAAACAGAGACATTGGGGAAAGAGCATTTCAGTTCCTTTTCATAACTGCGAGGTCTTGGTCCTGTGCACCTACAGCCCAACACACCTAGGCCACCCTGATTGCCCAGGACCCTTTCTCCAACCTCTTCAGTGTTTTACAGATGGACAATGTAGGTGGTGCCTTTATTACAGTTGGCAACATCCAGTCCCCAAGGGTTGGCCAGGCCTAAAGTTTTGGCTGACTTTGTGTACAGAGAAGAAAGGAAAATGGGAGAAAGCTTTCAGTTCTGCTGTTCAATGTTAAATGACTGCTTCATTCACCACAGGACCAGAGAGAGTTTGTAATAGTTACAATGGGAAGAGTAGGAGTTCTGGAAAGTGAGAGACTTAAGCCAGTTGCATGATCTTGGATAAGTTACACGATCTCTCTGAGCTTCATTTCTTTGTACATAACCTGAAAAGGATGGTAACTTTTCCTGCAGTTTTGTTATGAGGATATCAGTAGAACTCAGATGCATGAGTGATACATGGTAGTGATACATTTAATAAATGAGAGCTAAATACATTATACCTTTGACTGATTTTAGGAGAAAGACAATAAGCTGGATGTGAAAATGAAGCGAATCACTAATAAAATTGCAGCACCCTGATGGACATGATAATTTATTTTTATTTTTTCTGCGTTTCCTAGGCCTTCTGATTAAAATCCTGATACTTGAAGCTTCAAGAGCCTAGCAGTCATATATTTGTCCTCACTATTGACTATACTTAGTCATAATTTTAGATAAGTTAATATTCCATGTTTTATTTTTTAGAGAGCCCAGCCACAAACAAATGACCGATACAAATCAACATAAAAGCAGTTTATATTGAAAGTACTCCATTCTAACTCTTTGTAGCTGGCATCTCCATTCTTTAAGGTGAGGTTTCCCAAAGTGTGTTATCTATTAAACTAATTTTACAGAATATTGCTATTGAAGATGTTAAGAGGAAAAAATAACCACATTTTTGTTTTTGTTTTGTTGCCTTTCCACATGAATGTCATAATATTCAATATTCTAATGTGCATGATGTATCTCTAAAAAAAAAGTATGAGGAGTCCTATATCCCCAAATTGTATATGCCAACAGAAATGATTTAAGGAACCATCTCCTGAATTCTTGTCATTTTGTGGAGATATTTTCCATAATAGAGGAGACAGGGCCAGGGAAGGGGGTAGAGCAGAAAGAGAGAATACAATAAATATTTTAAGACAAGAGTCACAATTCCTAATACCTGCAGATGAAAATGACATCAAGATCAGAGGTAGGCTGGATGCATTACAAGAGATGATAGGACGATGGCAAATTGCAGAACGTATGATCTGTATACCACAATTCAAACTTTCAAAAAACATTCTGTGGGCCCATGCACATCTACGGGTCCTACCCCTCATAGGTGGCCAGCATGAAGCCCTGATCTAGAAAGACTGCTTTCATTTTTGTTTCAAAAGCAGTACCATTTAAGGAACTTAGAGTACCTTCAAAGGTCCAAATTTTAATGTGTTGAAGGGAGAATAGAATTGATATGGCCTACTTAGAAGAGGACACTGCTATTCCTCTCTCGCTTGCCCATTGTTACCAGTAGGCCTATCACTGGGTTAAGACATGGGATTCTGTTTACACTTCAGCTCTCTGTATTCTCAAGTATGTGGATGCGGACAGCTCATGTGCCTTTCAAGCACTTATATTTTACCAGACAATGTTCCATGTGCTTCACTTACAGCTCCTCACAAAAACCCTATTAGTATCTCCATTATACAGATAAGGCACAGAGAAATTAAACCACTGGCCTAGAGTTATATAACAAGCAAGCAGCAAAACTGGGATTGATATCCAGGTTGCTTGGTTCTAATTAACTACTATACTAAACTCCATTTTGAGGATGTAGTGCTCCCCATTTGAGGTACGTCAATTTTGAATGCTTTTGGCCAAAAGTGACAAAAACCCCAGCTAACTGGGTCTAAAACAAGTATTTTTCACAAAACAAGAAATCTGGAAGTAGGTATCTACTAGCATTGGCTTGTAGCTCAGCAATGTCAGAGTCAGTTTTTCTCCTCATGGTCACAAGATGGCTAACTCTCTGCTGGGCATTATATATGAAATCAAGAAAGCAAGAAATATGAAGCGGTGGCAACAACTTATTAGGCCCCTTTAATTAGGAAACTAAACTCCTTCCCAGAAGTCCCTCAACCTCATTGCCAGAATAACATCACATGGCCATGTCTGGCTGCAAAGGAGTCTGGAAAGCAAGTGTTTCTCCTTTCCAGCCCCAAGAGTGGAGCCAGGCAAGAGAGTATCTGCTTGGGAACACAACAGGTGCTGGCTTAGCCAGCCAACAATATTGGGCACAGGGGTTTGGTTTGGTTAGGAAAATACCAACAGAACTTCATCACACAGTGTGTCACTCATGCCACAGACCCAGGGAAAGTTAAACAGCAACAATTTAAGTTAGCCACAAAACCAAAATTGAATTGTAGAACTCCTATTGCCTTTTTAAGTGTCTGCTTCTATTCATTTCCAAATACATAAAAATTACTTCTAACCCTTTTCCTGAGCAAACCTATCTAAGTACCATGTAAAAACTGATTATTTTATTTTCACACATTCAGATATTGTCATGTAACCCAGTTATGCTATTAGTTTTTTATTTTTATAAAATGTTACCTTCTTATTCATGGTTAATAAATCAAAATGACAATTTTTAATACAGTTTCAAAATCGGATTGAAATTTGTCAGCAACTGGAAATTAGGAGACTTAGCTGTTGAATATATACTACTATATATGTGTTATAATATAATAGGTTATTTGTATTTATAATCTTTTTATTTTCCAGTTTGCATTGGCTTCCCTGGGTTTTTCTACCACTTTAATTGTAATTTTTTTCTTTTATATTTTTATCATGGCCCACAAATTCAGAAAACCTGTTAAGGCAACGACATAATGCAATCTAAAAATCCAGTTAACATATTGCTATGGAAACCAGGAAATAAAAACAGCACTCTAATCATTCCTTTGGACAACTATGGCTAATTGTGTGTGTTGCGGGGGGTGGGGGGGGGGGCAAGCATGCAAATTTTTAGTTTATTCACCTTTTATTGAAGTTTGTACTGAACCCAAAATCTATAATTGATCTGTCCTCAAGCCCAGTGCCCTCCAACCAGTAACTTAGCATTTTAATATGAACCATAGTCATTGTTAAATTGTGCCATGTAATACCGGGAAAACTTCAGTAGGACCACGTGGTTGATTTAGCCTTGCCAGGCTGGCCTCTTGGCAGGGTGTCAAGAACACCTGACTGGGATTTGAGAGCTGGGTTGTAACCTCCCCTCTTTTACTAACCAGCTGTGTGACCCTCTTAGGAACTCAGGCACTGGGTTTCCTCATCTGCAAAATAATTCAGGGCAGGACTGTAGTATTATATAACAGGAAGTTTCCTATTCCATAAAATTGGGGAATCCTGAGGTAATGACTTTTGAGGACTGAAATTGCTCTGTGTTGTTCCTGATAAAGTGCCGAACACATAGTAACCATTCTTAATATATTTTTCTGTTTTTTTCTTTCTGTAATAAATAATTCCTGAACCTGCATAGTAAATGTTTTGTCAAATGACCGTCAATAACTAAGAGATGCCATTATCTGATGAGCTCTTATGAGTCAGAAAGGAGAACGCCAAGTCCCAACAAGCAATGTCATTCCTTCGATTGTTGCTTTTGAGTGTTTCTTTTCTGTTGAAAGTTAATGTTGATTTTCATACCCAGACGCGTGAGATATAAAAAGTCATCCTAACACAATGAATCCTAATACAATTCACCAAGCCCTCAAACCTTTTTCTAAATCTTAAGACTTCAACATTTTAAGAATTAAACTTTTGTTCTGTTTTGCTTGTTCATTGCTGTTTGCCTAATTATTTAATCAGCCTGTTCCCTGCTATGAAAAAAAAGAAAACACCAACGCTAAACGTTAAAGAAACAGAAGTTTCCTCAGGGTTAAACTCCTGTGTTGTTCTTCCTTCCAGAAATCCGAGTTAGTATAGTAGGGGATAATCGTTGCACAATGAAATCATTGGGACAGTTCGTTCATCCCCTCCTACCTCCGTGGCTGACAATGAATGCCTTGTTTCCGTGGTGCCCAAATCTCTCTCCACCCGGTCAGCGCCCCGCTGCTAACGGAGACGTGGGAGAGGCTGGGAGCGGAGCCTCGCGCGTTTCCCGCCCGCAGCGAGCGGGGGTGCGCGGCGTGTGCGCTTTGCGCGCCCGTGACGCTCCCCGCGCAAGCACCACGAGGGGGAGACTCGGTTCCGCTTATCTCTCGCTGTGCTCACTGCAATCTGCCCCAGCTGGGGGAGGACAGAGTGCGCAGCCCCGACGAGGAAACTTCTTCTCCACCTAGAAAGTTTCACCTTGTCCTGGGCGGGGGAGAGGCGGGAGGAAACGCGACCCCCGCGGGGCCAGGCGCGGCGCGCGGGCGGCAGGAAGGGCGGGGGCCGATTTCCCCCTCTGGGTGGTGCCGGTCCGCACCTCAGCGGTCCCGGACCGGCAGGCCAGGAGGACGGACAGCGCGCCAGACAGACGCACACGTGCTGGGGCGGGCGGGCGAGCACCTCGGTCGGGTCTCCTGCCCGCGCCTCCCGCCTAGACGCGCCCGGGCCGCCGCGGGCCGCGCACGCCGATGCCCGGCTGAGTCACGGGCCGGGTAGCGCGCGGGTGGGAAGGGGCGGAGGGAGCGCAGCCGGCGGGCGGACGGGACTCCGGGCTCGGCCCCGCCGCAGGTGATTCGGAAGATTTCGCAGCTCGCCGCGCCCCGAGCGCTTTGTGACCAGATGCGGAACCCAGCGGAGGGCACGAGCCAGATGCGGGACGACAGCTGACTTGCTGCGAGGAGGCAGGGAGGCGCGGAGTGCGCGGGTGGTCCCTGCACGACTGACTTCTCTTGCTGCCCGTTCCTGGACACCGCAAGGTAAAAACTACAGCCCTCCTGCGGATCCTGCACCCCACCCCTCGCCCCAGCGCTCTGCTCTCTTTGTTCCCCTAAGAGACCTGACTGCTGTTCCAGAGGGCTAGACCAGGGAGGTAGGCGAGAGTGTAGAAGCTTCAGAAACTGGAGGGATGTGGCCAAAGGGGGAGGTCGAAACTAAAATGGAGCTTTTCGTTTTAGGGGGTTGCTCCTGACGGCCACCTGTATGACTCAGGACAGACAGGGGCGCTGGGGAGAGGGGTAATGTATGACTGTTACGGCCGGGCAAATTTCGAGGCTGTGTCCTGACTCAGCCCTTATAAAAGGGATTCGGCCACTCTGTCCCAGGGCGATGTAGCCAGCCGGCAAGGTTCGAGCCGAGGCGGTTTCCTTGTTCCCAGCCCTGCTTTATCTGCGTTACGTGAGGGTGCTTCCAAGGGGCAGGTGTTTCCGTGGACGTCTGAATTCTTCATTTCTGGCAAATACACAGGGCTTGTGATCCATCATTTTCAATTGTACCTTATCTCTTTAGGGGGTCTCTGTGGAGGACATTTATCTTACTAGGTGAAATAGACTGTAACCGGAGAGGTCAGGCAGTCTGGCTAGTACTGGTACTGAACCAGTACTTGAAGCACCAACTATTGCCAATGCGGAATTTACTCCAATGTGTGTTTTCCCATTTCATACCTTTTATGTTTTAAAAGAGCCATTTACTAATTCGGCAGTAGGAGTTTCAGTGGCTCATGCATGAATAGTTGCCCAGTGTATTTTACCCTATCATACTTTTATGTTCAAATGAGTTCTGGGGCAGAAGGAAATACTGTCAGCTCCCTGGCAAAATAATCAGGATACTAAAATTGCCAAGTTAAGATTGTCTATGAATGTGAGAGGATTGTAAAAACTGACATTGAAGGGAATATAGACTATCTGGACCCTCTCCTGAATTTTAAAACACTGTTCACATTTTGTACAGCTGGGTGGAGGTTTATTCAGTTGTTGCCATCAGCCAGACACA
Source organism: Manis javanica (assembly GCF_040802235.1). Taxonomy (NCBI): domain Eukaryota; kingdom Metazoa; phylum Chordata; class Mammalia; order Pholidota; family Manidae; genus Manis; species Manis javanica. Next base: position 32,178,328 of record NC_133161.1, on the reverse strand, counting down.
TGCACATTGCTATGCAAATGGATCCAGAAAAACATTATTTTTCTTTATAACTAAACTCTTATAGCTGACTAATGCATTTTTTCTGCATGAAGATGATCTGAAAATGATGTACATCGTGTTTCTCTGTGCTACTGAGATATAAATTGTGCTCTTATGTAAACTATAAGTGGTGCTTGGATTATTTACAGGTACATGGCTTTCCTTTCTAGCTCCAAGCTTATTGGGCTTTGTTTTAACATGTAAACTTCCAAACTAGAACTGAAGTGAGGTGCTTTGGCTTCAGTGCTTCAGTCATAGACTGCAAGTCTGTGGTATATTCAGTGTTCATTAGTTTTGAACTGCTGAACAATACCAGTAAAATTTATATTATAAGAATTTTTTTGAGTACCAAAAATTTTTGTCTGGTAACCTATAAATATACTGGTGTTTTAAAAATTCTGTTCAGGTTTCAAATTTAACTGTGCATAAGCCTGTAGTTATTAACCTAACCTAAATATATTTTTATTTTTAACATGATGGAATTTATGACATATGGAAGATGATCTGCTGACTACTGCTTTTTCAAAGATTGCTTTGTTCTTAATATATCACAATAGGGATTTACATTAGATGTACCTTCTGTGCCTTCAGGATTAGTGGATGAGGTTTATTTGAATGATAAAGATGTACAAGCCTAACCATAGCCAGTCAATATGAAAGCTCATAACTAATTTTTGTGACTTTTAAGGCTACCATTAAAGGAATATGATACTTTTCTAAGCAGAAGAAATACCCTTAATTTTATAAATTCCTTGTAATACTATATAAGCATATGTACCACTATAATCTTGAAATTTAAAAAACTTGTCCTTTATAGCATCTTACTACGCTGATGGACAGTGACTGTGAAGGGGTATGTGAGGGGGACTTGGTGAAGGGGGGAGCCTAGTAAATATAATGTTCTTCATGTAATTGTAGACTAATGATACCAAAAAAAAAATTCAGAAAGTAAAAAAGAAAAAAAAAACTTGTCTTAATGAGGGTTGGACTAAGAAATACATTTCAAAAACCAGTTTCCTCTGCTGTTGGTAAAAAAAAAAATAGTCCACAATGGCATTTGTCTCATTTTCCTCATACAGATCTGTTTAATAGCTTCAAAAGACTTTTTCTCAAATGTGGTCATCTTAAAACAAAGTGAATAACTCAAGCAGGCTAACGTCCTCCCAGGACCCAAGCCTTTCTCTTAAGTGGCTGCCCCAGGGCTCATGATACATCGCAGCTCCCTACACATTCAGGGCACCTGCCTCCTCCTCGTCCCTGTCCCTTGGTTTGGTCACAGCTGCTTCCAAGCCCTTCTGTGTCCCCATTTCTCCATTCTAACCTCATGGTTTCTTCCTCGCTGTCATTAGGCTCACTTGGAACTACCTATGCTTTCTTTTTCCCCCTCATTCCTAATATTTCCCTTGGACTGCTGTTTTTGTTCATGGGATAGTGAATTTCCCAATTGTGCCACCTTAAGGGAAGAAAATATGCAGAAACTCAAGAGCCGGGGAATTAACCTCCTTTACCTCCTTGGTGTATGTTGAAACTGGTGTCTTTTACACTGAGCCCTCAGGGAAGAGTTTCTTCATGGGCTTTGCTCAGTACAACATAAAGTCACCTCTTAGTAATAAATAATAGATAAAATGACTAATGTCAATTCAGGATCACTTTGATTCCCTGTTTTTAACAGACACTGAGCTGCAGGCAGGCCCACATTTGCCTCACCAAAAATAGCTAAGAACTGTACATTGAATATCATATGTGTTTGGCACTAGAGGAACATTTTTAAAGATGAAGAAATGAAATCTCTGCCCTTGAAAGGTTTACAATCTAGATATTCATATAAATAGCACATACATAAATTGGAACCAACATCCATAATTATTGAGGGTACACCACACTAGAATGACATTAGAAATCATCTCATTTGCTTTTAAATAACAGAAATGTTTTAAAAATCAGAAGATTGGAATTTAAAAGCCCTCCTAAGTTCTTCATATCTGAATATATCATCTTTCTGATACCTCAACAACCTTATAAAATAGAGAAGGACCATATCAATATCTTAACCTCCCCGGGTTGTGGACAAGGAAACTGTGTGTTTAAATCTATTCCTCATGCTATCTCAGAAGCATCTCACAGCCTCTGCCCAGCCATCAACAAGGTTAAGTATTTGAAGTATTTTTCACTGAGGTATAGGTTAGTATTATTAGGTTAGTGATAAATGATGAATGTAACATTTCTAGTCTCCAGAGTTTTTCTCACCTTCTCATTCTCTAGTTCTTTTTCTCTTTTTGTGGTAAAGCAGACCAAGAAAGGTCTCCATTTATATGTGTGAGGCATTCTGCTCCTGTTATCAGATTAAGAGCTGTGAGTAATTTCACAATCTAGCCTTCTATCGAAAGCCTATTCTCAGATATCTCTTCAGCTGTCTTTAACAGTTTAGTATATTCCCCTTGGGATTTTCTTCAATAAAAACATCCAGTAAAATCTGACTACTTTGCTTTTCAAGGGACAAAATGAAGAATGTGTTTTTATAAGCTATAAAATATAATTGAGAGAGAAATCACATCTGTGGCATTTGTAGCAGGAGGTGTGAGCACACAGAAATTTTTAAAAAAGGTAACTGGCTAATCACATACCCAGATATACTGTGATTGTGTAAATTTGTGCAAGTCTGTTTATGCAGGGTACTCCTGTCACTTTTAATTTCTAGAATAAATTATGTAGCTTTTAGGCCCATGAATTTATATAAGAGCCTATGGGCTATATAAATTATGTAATGATCCACAGAATTTGAAATGTATTTCTTCTAACCTAACAAAGGGAATATGGAATCTGGTTAGAGCAATTATGAAATGTAGTCAGAGAACCACAGGTTCTGGAAAAAAACAAGTTCTTGTACTCTAAGTATGTGATTGAGGATTTAGTCATGAAGGATAATTTACTGAGCACCTATAAGACATAATTCTAGAGAGGCAGTGCAGCAGATAATAAAACAAAAATCTGACTTCATGATGCTCTCTGTTCTATATTGAGAACGGCAAACCACAAATAAAATACATAAATAAAATTGTTGTGTGTGAGGTGGAGAACTGCAAGAAAGCATAAAGTGATAAAGGGGGATGGAGACTATCAAGGATAAGAGGAATAGGGCGGTGACTGAAATATTCGGTCATAGAATCAGAGAAGGCCTCACTTCAAAAGTGGCCTTTGAGCTAGAACCTCAAGGAAGTGGGAGAATGAACCATGTGAATATCTGGAGCAGGGCTTCTACTTTGCACTACTGGGGAACGCCGTTCTCATTTTGTTTTCTCTGGAATTACGCAATGCACAGTCTGCACAGCTGTACATGGAGTCCCTGATTTTTTATGGGAAGTACCTGGACAGTGCCTGCCAGAGTTCATTACAGTCTCAAAGATGAAATGAAGGAGTGGCCCACATCCCTTGGTTTATGCTGTATAGAAGAAGAGAACCCATGGTATTCTCCTGCATTCACCTGTTCCTGTCCCACATGCCACCCTTGAGCAGAGACAGTGCTCCATTCAGAAAAACATTCCTTCTTTTCTACACTGTCAGCCTGGCCCAGTGGGATTTGTTGAGACAAAGCCTTTGTCTCAGATCCTTTCCATGGCATAAATCTGGAGACAGCAAAGGAGACAACTGCTGGTGGTGGGCAGCCTCTGTGCACTTTGTCTTCTCTCTCTCTCCTCCTTTTCCCTTTCCAATGTTAAAACACTGTTGGATTTTCGTCTGCTCTCTTCTACCCTATCTATATCCTGTGTCATGATTTTAAAAAGGGTACTAACCCACATGAGAACAACTAACCTATTTCACTAGGGACTGATGACCTGCTTAGAAAAGCCCAACCAAAAAGGGGGCAGCCAGCACTTGGCATCATCAATGTTGCAATGAGGCCCATGTGTGGCATTGGCCACCGTGGTGGTGTCTTTTGTATTTTCAGGAGAAGTGAGAAATCTCTCAATTTTATAATGTTGACTTGGCATCTTTAAGACACTGTACAAGGTAGAGATAAGAATTCTATGGGCCGAATTTGGCTCCTAATGGACCTATTTGCAATTTCTAGACACACTATACCTGCCAAGGAGTTCCCTGTGTCTCCTTCAGGTGCTGTTGAATTCAGCAGCATGCGTGACCAGAGAGCCCCAGGGCCACTGCAACAAAGTATTTTTTCTCCCGCAGGAAAAATAACTTAGCAATTTAAGAAAGAAAAATATATTTTATAATTCATCACCTATTAACAAACTACTTCCTAAACTCATTGACCCACCTACTTTCTATCAAGCTTTGTATATTTCTAAACTAAAAGGTAATCTAGTAATTTCATTCTTAAACTGAAGCAAACATTTTCTGAAACCTAAATTCATCATAACTTTATATACAGATTTCATTTCCAAGTTCTCTTTCAGGATAAACTCCCCTTTTGGAATACTGGCACTTTCTCTGTTTTGTTTCGTGGTTTTAGATCTGCCAGAACTTTACCAGTTGTTATTCTTCTACCATTGAAATTCAAAACGTACACAGTGTTGGTTTTGAGTGCCCTTTAAAAGCCATCAGATCAGTGTTGCAATCTCTTTTTCCAAAGGAATGAAAGCTCACAGGTTGTGCGCTAACTTGTTTCCTTTAATCCTAAAAACTCGGTGAAATGCCCAGGCTAGCGGCCTTCCGGAAGGCCATTGTGTTAGAACGGAAGATTATGTACTGTATTTCTTCCTACAATTTTAAATGCAAATATAATAATATATCATGAAACAGTGCACATATTAATATCAGTGGACTTTTCCTGTTTTGAAATGATCTTATGTTCCCTGATGGTTGGAAATCTGAGGCAAGACACAGAATCTCAGGTCCACTTTTGAAGTCATATTTTTAAGAATTGACTTGGAGGAACTAAAAAGCACTCCAGATTTTCCATTAGACCACAGGATGTTTCTGGTTTTTAATATATTTTTTTAAACATCAAGAAAGGCATTCAAAGCTGGAAACCTCTGAAATAATGTTGTCTTCACAAGGCAGAGAAAGAAAGAGATGGAGTAAATTTGTTTAGCAGAACATAGGTTGTCTTCTTTGAGGCCTAGTCATGTGGGAAAGGAAAATTCAGCCAACTTTTAGGTCTATAAGACAACTCAAGCTATCTTTAAAAATAAGTTTTGGATTTGCTTGAGACTAATGTGTGTTTAGACCAACATTTCAGCTCTTAAAATTTAAACCAAGGGATTTTTTAAAGGAAATTTAATCCGTGTGTTTTGATTCACTAAATCCTAAATCATTACCCATAAACTGTATGTCTCTCTCAGTTCTTTGATGTGTAAGAAATCTTTGAAACCATGTAAGGCTCTTTTAGTTTCAGAAAAATAGGAAGTTGGTTTTTGCTAAAGGTCAATAAATAGCATCTTAAAAGATCTGAGTTAGGTCTAAAATCCTGTAACCATGACAGAGAGTGTTTGAGTGCTAATGCATTTTTCTGAAGCAATGTGAAAAATATAAATATTTTTAGAGACCCTGCATACCAGTAGTTTTCACTTGTAATCCTTACTAGCCACAGGGAAATCATTTTGGCACCATTCCTCTTTCTATTGTAATATAAAATCCAAATATTTACCATTTGATCCTGGCACACAGTAGGTACTCAGTAAATATTTTGTTGAATATTAAATGAACGACTTGTCTTCTGCCCAGAAGCTTCCAGCTAATATCAATCTTTCTATTCAATATCAGTATCCATCTGTCATATCTTGGAATGAGATCTATTCTGAGTCAGTGACCTCGTTCGACAAATTTTAAAAATAAGCCATCTAACTAAATATATGGTATTTACTGAAATTCATTCTGTACCATGAAGCAACTGCCTTGCAAAGAGTGCTGAAAATAGGAAGGGTTTCTAGGCTGATTTGATTAAATATTCAGTTGTTAACCATATGCTTTCTGAAAAATTGATTTTTTTCCCTTTTACTCTTTCTGCCATCCCTGTTCCCTCCCATCTTGACATGCTTGCTGATTGAAAGCTGTGCACAGAAAAGGGCAGGCCATTTGTATCTGTAAGCAAGTTCGAACAGGCTTAGAAAACGTAATGCTGTAATCATAAGTTGCCATAATATAGGAGGGGAGAGAAGTGTATAAACAATAGGGGTGTTGGATTTTGCTCCAGACTACAAAGATGACACATCTTTAAATTCCATTGTATGGAGAAAAACACCTTTTTACTGGAGTTAGACTTCCTGTTTGTGAATGTGTATTTTCTGGTAACTAGAGTTCCCATGTGGACTTGTCACAAATATGTAGTTTTAAGTGCAATTGAAATGCACATGATGGCTATGGAGACAGCAACTCCTCTCTAAAAGAAGGAAAGTAGTATTTAGAAGAAGGCATAGTATTGAAAAATGGGCATTAAGATCTTTCTTGATACCATGTTGTAAATTTCTAACTACTCATCACATTTTGTCCTCAGAAGACACCTCATGATCAAAAGTGTGTTGTTTCTGGGCAACATAGGGGTAACAGAATGTGGCAATTTCTTATATCTTGGTGGGGAGAAAAAGGAAAATTGTGTTATGATGGTCTTGAAATAAAGGTTCTCTTGGGTGACTAACCTGAAGGCTTAATGAATACGTGTATCATCATTAAATCTTATTTTGAAATTTAATTATAGATATCACTGTATAAGGAGTAACATAGTTTTGACAGGCTTAATTTTTATTTCTGTGGTTGACCAAATCATCAGTAATAATTATATATCAATGTGCACATTCATATTTAGATTATTTTTTAAACTTAATGTTCTCTCTGGGATAAATGAGCAGTCAAAGGCCTCTGAATTTGTACATTTCAGAAACTGTAGTTCAATTTAAGAAATTTTTTGTGATAACTCTCATGTCATAGATACAGCAATGAGATAATAAAGAAGAAGGCCTGGAGGTTTTGATGGAGTATTGACTCAGCAAGGTCACAATAGGGGTGAAGTGGGTGAATCCCTGAAGGGCCATGGACCTGGTGGATGCATTGCAGGTCAAAGAATGTGTGTCCCAATCAGAATCAGGCTGCCTCCTTCCAAAGAGGAAAAGGGCTGGTCAAAACTGAGTGGGGAATCAAGGGGCTCTCCAGAAAATGGTAGGACACGTGATAAGCAATGTCTAATCTTCCTCCCACTCTGTCACATGTGCTTTGATCCTAGAAGAAGCTAGATTATCATCTAACTGGTCCAAAATCAAGTCTCTTAGTCTTTTGTACCCTCAGCTACCAGTAAGAATAGCAGGAATATGTAACAGAAGAAAAAAATTCTTAATTCTGAGTGTCAGAAGCATATTTTAAGCATTCTGTCAGCTACTCACAAACACTCTAAATGAAATTCCATAGTCTCAAAAGAAATTGTAATATTTAAAAAGCCAAGCAAACTTGTAAATGCTTTACACCATTTGATGACTAAAATTTTCTAGCATATCTGCTCATTATAATGCATCAATTACTATTGGGACCAAAAGTTCTGGCCTTCAAAACTATATCCATATCTAGTCTACATTGGGATATCATCTGTTGTGGATGTATACTAGCTTTTCTTGCAGATTTTATCTTGAGCTATTTCTTTGGGCCTTGATTATTCAGAGTTCATGCTGGAGTGTGTGTAGGAATCTCATTTGTCATGTTCTAAACATGAACTCAGATGGTGGTCTAAAATCTGAGAAGAGCTTATGTTAGGGCCTGCCTTCTCTTGTCTTTAGGCTTCTCTGACAGTTTTAGGTGAGCAGCCGTCTTCTGACTCTGTCCTCACATTCAGGCAGAATCCCTCTAGACCCTGCTGATGGCTACACTGCACAACAGGAGCTCAGGGTCTGACCACTGTCTGGTTAAGTCAAAGATGGCAGACAAGTAAAATCATTTAGGGCCTCCGTGAACCTTTAGGCTTAAAATATTATTACTGTACCTGTATTTTCAATTGAGTAGAAAATAGGACAATAAATATTTTAAGTTCTATTGAGCTGTGTAAAGAAGCAGCCAAAGCAAAGTTTGTTGACAGAAAAAAAGCTTCCTCCTAACAGAAATGAATATGTATTTTAGGCTTTTCAAAAATGCACTTTCTGTCATGTCAAAATTAAGGAAATTCTAAATTTTCAGTCTAACACATGCTTGAAATGTTCACTGAAATCTGCATGTCAAGATTCAATGATTTCAAGCATTCTTTTGGTCTTCAGAGTTTACAAAAAAAAGTTGTCCTTTAAATCGCCAGAAAAGTGCAGATAAAACCCCAGTTTCATTAATGGCAGTGAAAGGTGACAGCTCTTAAATCTGTGTCATAGGTTGATTAATTACTTTCCAAATGTTATTAAAGTTTCTGAATGAATAACTAGATTGGTATTTAGGATCAAGGCTCCCTCACAATTCCTAAACAGGTTTTAATTTTCAGAATTAGATGATCTTTGTATCTGATTCATTTCTTTAACATTTTTAGACTGTTGGTTTTATTGAAAAGAGAACAGAGTATCTGTTTCAATATGTTTTTCTTTTCCCAGAAATTATTCCTTGCAGATTTCAATAAAACTGGTTTTGAAGTAAAAATAATCCAATGCTGGCATTTCCTCTTAATAAAGGCTCATAGATCTGGTGAATCATATAAACATTACAAGAAGTCCACTACAGAGGCTGTGATTATAGAACCATTTAATTCCCAAGTCTGCCTTGCTGGCTGCTTGGACACTCAGTGCGAATGAGCATTTGTGCATTAGAATGAGTATTACCTCTAGTGAACTTTTATTCTTTATTTGGTCATCTTGTGTTTTCCCTGTTCTTATTACAGTGATACTAAACTTTCACCATTCTCTCAAGCTCTTGAATCTCTTTGACTCCCCTTATTCTCAGTGCTATAGCTTCCTTTATAATTTAGAGAGCAAACAGAAGCCCATATGTTTTCTGTGTTACCCATTATCACCTCCCTGCTTCTGTCACAAATGATGGAATGGTCTTTTCAACTTATGATCTTGATCCCATTCTTCCTTACTTCTTTGAGCACCTTGCTCCATCTATCCTGCGCTCCCAACCAACCTCTCCCATCTTTTAAAAATCTCCCTTACCTTTTTTCTTCAGTCCTTATTCAACTTGCTGTTTCTTCTAGAAAGAAAGAAGACACACATGTCAGACATTCTGATGGGATCTTTAATACATAATTACCTTAAGTATTCACTCCTATTTCTTAATCCTTTAAATAAAGAATTCTTGAAAATAGAAGTCTAACTTATTTTCTCTATTCCCATTCATTCACTGTAAGACATTAATTAATTCAGTCTTCCCCACTCCTGAGAAAGTGTCCTCACTCTAACCACCAGTAACCTGGTCATCACCAAACCTGAAGGACACCTTTGTATCCTGCCTGACCCCTCTGTGAGATTTGACACTATACAACTCACTCCTCCTTTCTTGCAATGTCTTCTTTAGCTTCTGAAATACCACTCAAACTTTTCCTTTTACCTTTAAAGTTTAGATTAAAACTTTAATTCTAAAGTTTGGACCCCTTCTTTGTACTTACTGAACATGCTTATCAGTGGTCTCACTAATGTCCTTGACTTCAAATACATGAATGAATTCAAATACACAGTGGTTCATAAATTGCTGTCTCTGACTCCCTCTTTGCTCTAGACCACCACACCGATATTGTTAGCCACCTCAGAGACACTTCCACTTGAATGACCAACAGATGCCTCAGAGTTATTAGCTGAACTATTATTTCTACCCCAAACTTTTCTCTGCCTGTTTCCCTTACCTTTGTTTATAAGCCCAAGAGAGACATTTTCTTAAGCCATCCTTGACTTCTCAGTTTTCCCTTCCATGTTGAGTCATTGTCACATATATTTTATCTCTTCTAATATTTTTCTGATCTAGTTCTTCCTTTCTATCATATCCTTACTGCCAGAGTCTTTGTTCAGGATCATTCTTTCATGCATTAATTCATTCCATAGCCATTCTTCAACAAATACTTACCAAGTGTCATGTCATGGCATTATGCTAGGGGCTAAAAATGGAGCTTACAGTTCTATTGAGAGATAAAGATAAGTAAATTGCAACACTGTGATTAAAAGCCACATAAGGAGAAAGCAGGATTGATGTACAAGCATATGGGACAGTTCCTAATCTCTTCCTAGAGGGTGAGAGAGGCATCGGAGAAGGCTTCCTAAAAGAAGTGTTATGTAAGATGAGACTTGATGAGAGAGTACATGTTAACCAGGTGAAGGTAGAGGCAGGAGTCAAGAAGGATCCACATGTGCTGAGATGCAGAGTGGGGAGAGCACATGGCTGGCTTCAGAACGATTGGAAGAGCTGTTGTTAACTGTAGCCTAGATTTCTAGGGAAACAATGGCAAAGGGCAAGTCTGGAGAGTTAGGCGGAAGCCAAATCATGCATGGCTTTTAAACTGTGGTAGAGTGTTGAACAGTTTTTAAACAGAGAAGTGACATATCACATTGTCATTTTAGAATGACATCTTGATCCTTGGGGAACAGGTGATCAGGAACAAGAGTGGAAAAGGAAGACCGGGTAAGAAATTGTTGTAATAATCCAGGCAAGAAGTGACAGTGCCCTGAACTGTGGGTGGCAGTGGGGATGGAAGCAGAGGGACATATTTAAAACACCTGTAGGTGGGAGTCAAGGATGATGTCCCCGAAATATGGGAAATGTTGGGCATTGAGATGGGATATATATAGACTAGGAGAGTAGATTTTATGGGGGTAAATAGAGGTACCAGAAAGATATCTGACTGTTCCTTCTGAGTCTCCTTTTGTCATTCATCCTCTTCTGCCAAACCTGTTAGCTTTGCTGTGCCCTGGCACACAGTGCTTCTATTTTCTCTAAACCCCTTTCCTTGGTGGTCTCATCCAGCCTCAGGGCTTTTCATGCCATGGATATGCAGGCAACTTCTGGATTTAAATCTCTAGTCCAGACCTTTCTCCTTAACTCCGGGGCTGAAATACCCAACTGCACAGCATCTCCAACTGTATTCCAAAAGAGCATCTCAGACATAACAAAACTAAACTCCTGATCTTCACACATCCCTTCCAGATTTGCTCCAACAACCAGCTTCTCTGTGTCAGTAAAGAGCAAAGCCATTCTCCCTTACAAAAGTAAAAATCCTTGGTCTATTCTTGGTCCCTTTTTTTCTCACACCTTATCTCAAATCCTGTTAGCTCTGTCTTAAAATGTAACCAGAATTCAGCCACCTCTGCTCATTTACTCCTTCCTCGCTGGCTCAGGCCACCACCGTTGCTCACCTGGGCTGCGTGAGCAGCCTCCCAGCTGACCTCACTTCTCCATTTTTGCCATATTCTACCCCCTGCCACCAGCTGTCTTCACCTGTACACAGTCAGTGATTCCATTCATGTATAATCACAACCTTGCTCAACACCCTGCCATGGCTTCACATTTCACTCCAAAAAAGCCCAAGTCTCACAGTGACTTACAAGGCCCAACACGCTCTGATCCTTTGTCCTTTCTGATCTCATCTGGTGACCAAGATCCAGGCTTATTGGCCCCTTTTCCCTGCCTCAGACACATGAGGCATGATCTCAGTTGGGTCCCTTTTGCCTCTGCACACACAAAAAAGAGACAGAAATATCTTTTCACATCTCACGTGGCTAAGTTCTCTCTTTCTTCAATTCTTTCCTTAAAAGTCATATTCTCAATTTTTCAAAGCTAAAAACCTCTCCCACCACCTTCCCCCCAGGCACTCCTGATCCCCCAACCCTGCTTTTGTGTGTGTGTGTGCGCACGCGCGAGCCTGCCTGTAACTTTCATCAGCTTGTAACATACTACATGTATAGTTTCATGTCTGGATCCACCTGCTAGAAGATAAGCTCCACGAAAACAGGAATGTTTGTTCTGTTTACCGATGCATGCCCAAGCACCTCACACATATTAATGTATGAAAAATATTTGTCACATTCAGTCTTAAATAGCTGTTGGACATACAAAACTGATGCTCGAGAGACGGATTTCTCGGTTCTCTGGAGATAAAAAGATGAAGATACAGGACAGGAGTTCTCACTCTGTTAATCTTCATCTTCTATTGCCTGGACAGATGCAGTAAACTTTCACCATGTTTTCTGACCTCTAGCTCCTTTCCACTCTAGTGCACTCACCACACTGTCACCAAAATGATCTAATACATAATTATAAGCATGCTGGTTTCCATCTTCTGCTTAAAACCTCCAAGTGACTCCCCATTACAGATGAAGTGCAGACCTCTGTGCAGGACGTGTAAGGCTTTTGATGATGTGGTCCCCAGTCTAACCTTCTAACTTCATCCAGGCCCAGCCCAGCCCAGCCCACACAACCTCTGTTCCAGTTACAGCTTCCTGAACTGCCCTGTGTGTTCTCCCCAAAGTTCCTGTGTGTGTGTCCTCTCTGTCCGAGGTGTCTGTCTCCTGCCTCCGCTGTGCCTGAGCAATGCCAGCTTATCCTGCAAAATCCAGCTAAGTAATGTCTCCACTCTCAAATACTCCAGGGCCCCATCCCTGTGTGCTGCAGTTAGCAGTTCTTCCCTCTCGTTCCTCCAGTGATGTTCTCCCATCTTTATAGCACTGCCTGGAGCACAATGAGGTGGGAGACTGGGACTGCCAGCCAGTGGGCAGCACCTACAGGATTAAAAAGCTTTTTTTTTCAATGTTGTGCCCTCTCTTTTCTAATTCTGTTTCTCTGTTTCCTCTCTCCTCCTCTCTCCCTCAAACATACATAAACACAAAAAAAATTCCCTGAATTATTTTTCCCAGAATTGTTCAATTATATAAATGCAATGCCAAGCACAGTTGTTTTTAAGTTGTCCTAATCTTTTGGTTTATTGATTTTTCAAGGATCCAGAGTGTTTACTGAGTTTAGAAATTGGATGCTGTACCTATGTACTTATTTTTCAGTACTGTTCTGTTTTTACAAGGATAGCTTTGTTTGGCATTCTCTATTCATTTTAAAGTATTTAAGATTTTTGTAGAAAGTTTTGTTTGATTACTTATTGATCTCAACATAGTAATATTTATATACTTTTAATTTTGGAACCACATTATGTTCACCCAAGGAATCCACATCTGTACAAAAGGTGGCCGGGTTTGGCTCTTCCTTCCAGTCACAGTATTGTCATAACTTCTGAATGGGTTTTTTTTTTCTGCTTTTCCTGAAAATGAAAATGTCATATGCTGACAAAACTCACCTTGACAAAGGTCCCTAATTCATTCTGCTGCCAGAGAGTCTACCTGCTAACTTCAATTTCCAAGAGAAGTTTTCAGACATTAATATAAAAGAGTTCTCAGAAAATAAAAATCAGACATACCCTAAGAACTAAGTAAAAATAATGTTTCGGGAAACACCGCCTCATTTGACCATTGCATATTTCAGGGTCAGGACCTGGCCCTTGGCATCCTCACACTTCTGCCCTTGGTCTCTTTCTCTGGATGCTGACTTCTCTCTTTATGTGACAGCCACCGTGACATGAATGGGGTCCCCTCACCACCAGTGTTCCACTACAGCCATTTGACATCTGCTGTAGGTAGACATCGCCAGAGAAGACTGATCAGTTATATAAACCCAATCCTGAGCACTGCTACCCCCATTTGGAGTTCACTATGCCCTATGCTCAGGACATTTTTAAACACTGAGGGATGGAAATATCTGATTCAGTAGTGAGTAATGTATCAGCTTCCTTTCCAATTTGTCTCCCTTCAGTGGTTCACATTCTGACTTCTCAGTCAGGTTTATCCAAATTCTATATTTGAATGCAACTGAAGAGGTTGCTGTGCTTATTTTATTTTAACTTACATGCTTTGAAACATGTTTTTTAAATGTGATTTCTGGATTTGTGGTATTCATTTGTTCCTGGATTAATTGAACAAAATCTGGTAGCACTTCTGCATATAAAATTATATCTATTGATGAGGCTGAAAAATATTGTCAAATATTATTATAGAATTCCAGCATCTTGGTACTTTCTTAACATTGGAAGTTACATCTTCACATTTTCAAGGGTAATGGAACATTCTTATCTGACCTACAACTTATTAATGGGACAAAAGCCTCTCCATCAATCAGGACCCTGACAGTTGAATATATTGTCTGAACAAGACATTTTACAATTTGCACAATGATACAACAAATGTCCATTTATTATTCTTTCCCAGAAGTTGAATACTTTCAGCCATTCTTAAAAGGACAAAGATTTTTACTAACAGATTATGCATGTATGAGGGATAATATTGAGAATATAATAGAATTCTGTTCTTTTTATCTTTATTCTTACCATATCAGAGTTGGACAATCATGTAACTAGAAAATGCACAGTTGGTTTTTTGTTATGCTACAGTTCAATCATTTTCAACTTTTAAAATGTTTATTGGAAGATGGAGGAATACAATATTGGATAAGAATCTGAATAAAAGCATTATTTAGGTCTCTTTCAAAGAAATAACATTGGTATCATAATCAAGAATCAGTATTTAGAGGAGACCCTATACATTAATTATAATACATGAAAATTATTCTTGTTCTATGTTTAGTTTAACTTTTCTCCTATAGCCACCTATATATGAATTTTTAATAAGCGTGTTTATTATATATAAAGTATGCAAATCTATCTAGAAATACTTCCTCTGTTTCAGAAATTTCCTGTCAGTGACAGGCTGCCTTATATTGTATAACATTTTTCCACAAACACACAAATCATTACTCCCTTTCTCATAGTTATACCTTCACATGATATTTAAAAGCACCTGTTTGAAACAGGGTACCCTGATAAATCACTTTGAAAACAGCATGTTTTAAACACACAGCAATAAAACAATGTGTATACAGTTTTGCAACATGGATGTTCTACAAAAACCTTAAAAATATTGTTCTATACCAAGAGATAAATAGGGTTAGCCGAAGTATCTTCAGTCTCAGTTCTCTTAGTAGGACGGGTGCTCATTCCTAATTTTTCTCACTTGCTTACAGCTGCAATTGTCACATAAAATACATTCACAGGGCATATTTATACTAACGTTATTTGCTGTTTATTTAAAATTCAAATTTAACTTGGCATCCTTTATCTTTATTTGCTAAACCTCAGGGTGGGTATGGGTTTGCTCTTTAAAGAGGTTAAGTATGGTTCCTTATCTGTTGTTCTTTCCTAGCATGGGAGGCCCCATGGCCTTTGCCTTGGAGGACAACTTAAGAAAGACGTCAAGAACTTGAAACAGATTTAAAGGAAAACTACAAGATGGTCAAAGGGTGGGAAAATAAGAAATAATACTATTTAAACTGTAGACAAGAGCCTAAGGTGATGAAACAGTCACCAAATATTTGAGTGGACCCACCCAGTGGACTGTGCCAAGTTCCTCATTTTTGATGAGGGCAAGCAAAAACTGGTTAAAACACAACTTAAGATGATAAGTACTGTAGCAACATTTAATGAATGCCAGTGTATGCTGCATAATTAAATACCATTGTCTCTCATAATCTACCTGTAACCCTCCTGGTCAACCAGTAAGATGTGTATCATTATCCTCATGTTTTAGATGAAGAAACTGACCCTCAAAGTGAGAAGGTATGCAAATGGTAAAGCCCGGGTTCACATCACATCTTAATCTGTATATGACACGAAAGCCCATACGCTGTGTCCACTACACCACACTTCTTTTCTGAAAAGTTTCATGTGCTAATCGGAAGAATGTTATCAAAATTAGATACTAGAAATAAGATTAACTCATGGGTATTTTGGATCATTAAATACAGTTATACAAAAGAAAGTTGGATGGGCTGAAAAACCCTAGGGATTTCTTCTGTCTCTTCAACATACCACTGGAAATCCTTGTCAAGGTTGTATCTGGCTACATCAGAAGAAGTTTTTGACATGGTATATTATTGTTATAAAGCCAGTTTAGGCTTTTTGGTGATTGTGACACCCAGTGTTAAATATTGAGACATAAGAATCAAATGTTCAACAAAAAATGTTTTAAAATTTGCTTTCTCAACAGCCCAAGAGATCCATTTACCTTTCAATTTAGGTTATATATTTAGAATGTTAGCATTTATCTTGCTCTCTTCAAATCCATACTTTTTGAGGGTAGAAACCCTTAGCGTCTAGACAAGGGCATGATATGCAATGCATGCTCATAAATATGTGATTAATATTGTGTGATACAATATGACTCTTCATAAACAGTGTTTATAAATATATTTTAATGTCACCAGGAATCCCCTATTAGAATCTTCTTTCCTTAGCTTTGTTTTTATGGCCTGCTTTTAAAATCAATGGAAATAACATAAATCTAAAGAAAGCAAAGAATTTTCCTTAGGATTTCACTCTAGCAAGTCCTTCTGCCCATTTAGCCATGGCTGTTTTTATGGCTGCAATTTCCTTACTATGGGGCCTTGGCCATTTTCCATCATCATAAATCCCTTTTATACACTTAAAAGCAGGATTGAAATGTTTTCTAGTTTTTATATCTTTACTCTTCACTTAGATACAGTCTTTCTATCTTGAGATTATGTTATGTAAATATTGTGAATGAATTTGAAATTATATATCAGGAAAAAACTAGTATACCATCCTAGGAATTTTAACTAATAGGTATGTTTCCAAATGCAAAGTGAAATCAAGTAGGTAAAGAAACCATCTTTGTTCCAATTCCTTGAATATTTCACTAAAAGGTGCTTGTATGCACTTGACTTTGTGTTTGAATGTACAGGTTTTCAGAAGCTTCAGCTAGACATTGTTTGATCAGGACTTTTTCAGGATCAAGGAATAAAAGAATCAGTAGGAAACTGCTGATAAAAAAGAGGGGAAGAACAAATTTTATTGGTTCTCAGTAGCCAAGATATGGTGGATACGGATGCTCAAACAGTGGCATCAGGAACCTTCCTCTCTCCATGTCTGGAGTCTCCTGCCCCTTAGGTCAGTTGCATGCTTAGGCAGGCTTTGTCTCCACAGTGGCAAGGACGGTCATCAGGCACTCCAAATTAACATCATCTTTAGTGCTTGTGATCTTTGAACAAGAGAGGGCCTCTCCCGGATCTACATTAAATCCAAAAAAAAAACCTGTGATTAGCCTTGCTTTGGTCATATGCTCACCCTTGACCAAGCTCTACATCGGAAGAATAGAGTTCGTGGAAAGGCCAGCCTGGTTTGCAAGCTTGCCTTGTGGTAAGGGAGGTGGACCATGAGACCAACAGCCCCATCAGATAGGGGGACCGGTTTTCAAGGGTTGCCCGTACTAGCCATGGTTGGGGCCAGATAGGTAAAAACAGATATTTACTAGAATATGATGCTTTTTGAATAAAAGTCTTTTCCAGGTAGTGTAAATAATTCAAAACTGTTCAAATAAGCATCTTACTCTTTTAAAAAGCATTAGAAATACACTCAACAAGAACTATATTACATGTTTAGTACATTTTAGATAGTACCTCATCCCCTTTGAATCTCAGTTTTGTCTTCTGAAAACACTGGAATAATGCTTACCTTATAATCATGCAGATTAGAAGAGAGAATGTAACTGGCAGTATCATGTAAACTATGAAGCGTTGTCCAAATAGTTGTAAAATATTATGATTTCTAAGACAATCAATTCTTAAATAAAAGTTACCTATGTCAAAGTCTAGAAAGTCTCTAACAAAATGTATTCATTACAGTTGTGTTGCTTTTTTCTTGAGGAATCAGTACTTAAAATACAACACACATATGCTTTTTGACAGGTTTTTGTTGATGATGAGAGTAATGATCACAATAGTAGTAGTGCTGATAGGCCCAGGTAGTGAAATAAATTCTTAGAGAATTAAATGTTGCTGGACTTCTGGGGATGAAAAGACCAATGTAGGATAGTTTAATGAAAAAACTAGAAGCAGATAGATAGCAGAGTGGAGTAGATGGTCTTCAGGACAGGCTGATCTGTTCGTAGCTAACAGAACAGTCCTCTTTAAAGGAAATGCTCCTAAATACCAATAGTTTAATGGCCAAGATGCCATTGAGATAATCACTCCCAGGAAATGTTTTGCCAGTGAGATTATCTTAACTATCAAATGAAAAGGAATAAATGTTTTACGGATGATTCAGTTTCACCTGCTATGTGGACAACATTTTAGGAGAATGAGTTAGTCTGTTTGGGTCATCTTTACATGTCCTGTTAGTAGGGAACTCAAAAAGTTGGTTAAATGCACTATTTCAGAAAGAAAGAAAAAACAGAAACAGTAAAAGGACATTCTATACTGAAAGTCTGATCCAGGCACATCACAGGAATAAATCTATCAAGACAAAAATATATGAAAAGTGGGAGTATTTCTGGAGTCACTACCAGTATAAATATTAAAATTGTACACACAGCCTCATCTGACAGATAATATAGATGGGGAAGAGAAAGTAATAATATGCCAACTCAATGGCATTGGAATAAAATATAATTGTAGAAAAACAATCTCAGACTTGAAAATTATTTGAGTTGGAAAATTCTTTGGAGTTCATGAGTTCAACCCAGAAGTGCGGTTGTAAATATTTAATAACCATCACTCCAGGGGAGAAAAAAAGCCCTGATTTGTAGTGTTTGCCTATTTCTATAGTGTAAATATTCCCACCATGGCTGATTTCAAGCTACCAAGGTAAGGTCCCTGAACTCAAGTTGGGAAGAGATGCACACAATAAGCTGTCAGGAGCCAATGCTGGAGGGCTCTAGCGCAGGGCTAGGTCAACACTATGATTTTACAAATAAGAACACAGCTGAAGTCAGTGGAGTTTGGTGACTCGCTTTGGGTCACAAAACTAATTAGCTACACTGCCACAGCTAACACTCAGGTGTCCCCCAGGCTGTGCCTCAGGATTGTGACTATGGGGAAAGGATCACGACTGATTGATTTGTGAGCCTGCCTGATGGCTCTAGCTTGGTTAAGTTCCTCTTTCGGGGTCCCCACAGATCTTCTCAGGTTGAGTTTAAACTATGGTGTCTTTGGTTCTCCTACTAGTCTGAGATCTCACTGACAGTTGGAAAGTATTTTATTCATTTTTGTGTCTTCAGTGCTTTGCAGAGTATCTGAAACATAGATGCCCAAAAGTATTCATTGAGGGCATCGATAAACAATAGAGAACATTAGCCAACTATTCACCAGACACTTTTCTTACCATTTACGGTGCATTAACACATTGAATCCTCAGAGTAACCATCCCAGGTGAGGTAGGTACTATAATCACTCCCATAGTTCAGATGAGAAAACAGAGGCTCAGAGAAGGTACTTGCCCAGGGTCATACAGACATGAATGGACTCAAACTCTGCAGTCTGTCTCCAGAGCCTGTGCATTTGACTGTGTGATTGACTCAGCTGTCAGTGAGTTAACTAGCAGTGCCATTGGGGTGCACAGCTTAGCAACAAATACTTCCAAAAGTTCTCCCTCCATTCCTCATGGGTGATGCAAACATTTCCTGGGGAAGATCTAATCTGACTAACACACACTTTTGTTAATGAGGAGAGGACTTAATTGAGATGATCAAGGAAATGGGGTGTTAAAGTTTTCTCATCTGAGAATTAAATAGAAACCTGTATTTTAATTAAAATCCTGTTGTTGAGAATAAGTCCTACTTTTGTTTATTGCTTTCATTTTAAAAATTAACCTTCCTTTGATTTCTCAATCTAAAAAATAGCCATTTGCTCTGAAGAGAATGTAAAGAAGGTGTGGGATACTACATTACTAACTCCAGGGTATTCTGCAAGGTTTTTTCTTTAAATAGAAAACGTATTCTCCTTGCTTACTGGTTTTCTTATAATTTGCCATCTCAGTCAGTGAGATAACAAAAAAACCATGAATGCATTTTTAATGTTTTATTGGATTCTAGTTAATAAGGTTTCGTACCATGAGTGACTTACGCACCAGCCTTAAGATACAAACTTTATTTTTAAAACAACTTGATATAATACCTTAGATTTTTTTTAAAAGACGATTTAACTTTTAAGGCTCCTTCCAAAAGCCTAGAAGAAAAAGTCATTCACCCTCCACACTGTAAATGGACATCAACTAAGATGCAAATTGGTTGTAATGCTGTTTTTTTTATCTTTTAGCAGTAATGGCTCATTTATTTTCTTCCTTTATTATTTTTCCTAGAGAAAATACAGTGATGAATTATGTGTTAGGCTAATGTTCCCAATTTTAGAAGATACACTGATACCATATTGAGAAGTGCATTTAATTTTTTCACATAATGTATTCTAAAAGGTTGGATACATATTTGCAGTTTGTTTGCAGTTTGTATTTGTCTTCTAGTAGAATGGCTTGACCTAAAGTCTCTATTCTACTCCTTATTCCCCACACCAGCACTAAAAATTTTCTAGTACATTCTAAACAATGAGAATTATATATAGAAATAACAAGTAAAACACCCTACATTTATGTTTATATATACTATATAGCCATCAAAGTGCTTTCACAGATAAGATCTCTTTTTTATACTTAAAACAGTCATGTGAGGGTAAGGGTCCTGGACCCTGGGACTCCGAGGTGGTTGAGTTGCCTGAAGTCACACAGCTCAAGAAGGAAAGGGCTAGAAGCAGAGCTCTGACGGTCTAACTTCTGCCCCAGTGCATTCTTCCTCCTAGCTCGGGAAGCTGCTTTACCCAGAGTGAAGCAGTTAAGAGCCTGGACAGATTCTTGTCAGCCAGACATGCAATTGAATCTGGTTCTGTGACTTTTGGCAAGTTTTCTCATCTAGAAGAGGAGAATAATAATACATCCTCCTTCACAGGGTGTTTATGAAGAGTAAATCATAGGGTTTAGCACAATGCCTGACACGTGGTAAGCACTCAGTACATGTTACTGTTATTATTATATGGCTTATACTGCTTCCAGTTCTTCATCTTAATGAAGCTTTGCTTTGCCCTCTACAGCTATAATTTTCTAGCCTTCAGAACCTGTATCCCCAATCAGATACCTTCATTTGGACCCTGAAAATCATTGTTTCCTTGACTTTCTGCCTTGGGTTTCATCCATATCTTATGAATGTGAAGAGAAAGTCACAGCATTGTGCCTCACTTAAAGGACCTCAGAGCCACTAAGCAATCCTTCCTTTCCTTCTTGCTGACCTCAGTTTGCATGCCCTCCTGTAGCTCTTCTAAACCCCCTCCTCGGCCCTGAGCTCCTCAGCCCCCCTTCTGTGAGCATCACTTTCAGCAGATGGTCACATACCCTAACTTATCCGGAATACTCAGATCATGTGCTCTGAGCTTGTTCAATGTCTCTACTTCATCTGCTTTCTCATCCTTCCCTGCTGTCTCAGGAAGAGTGACCTCTCATGCTCCAAGCTTTTGAAAATGCCTCTTCTTGCCCCTTTGGAAAACTCCTATTTCCCTTATTTGCCCTCCCCACTTCTATAGGCTCAACTACTCGGAGTTCTCCTGACCATGCCATGTGCTCTCTCCTGCTTCTGTATCTTTGCACAAACTACTCTGCCTACTAGAAATTTTCATTCCTCTTCTTCCATCAAGATTCAGTTCTATCATCATATCCAGTCTGGTTGACTGCTCTTCCTGTGCATTCCTGTAACTGTCTGTCAACCCTCCAGCAAGTGACTGTGATCTTCCCAGGGAAAGGCTCCATGTCTCTATTCCCAGAACCTACCACAGTGCCTGGTCCTTAGCAGATAACCAATAATGTTAGTAAAAGAAAAAGAGACCTACAAATAAGCACATATCTCTCCTACAATTTAAGAATAAACTCCTCTTGATCCTGATACTGCCTTCTTTTTGTCTTTCCTTTGACAAACATTCTTCATCCTCACCATTCATTCCCTTGCAATTTAGTGTCTGATACCACTATTGAATCTACCAAAGTTACTCTCTTGAAGGTCAACAAAAAGCTTCCATGTGGACATGTCCTCCTTGTTGAGCCCTTCACCTGGCTTCTGTGGAGCAGTGCAACATTGCCACCTCACTGAACTTCCCTCTCTTGACTCCTTCACTGCTTTCTCCAATGTAGGTATTCCCTAAGATTTGGTTTATTTGCCTTCTCTTCCTTCATTTAGTCCTCCCAGGAACTTAACTCATTCTTGGTTTTAACCATAATCTCTCTGCAGATAACATACAGTCTATTTCTAGTCCAAATAGAGTCCCAGTTACTTCACCAAGACCGAGTTCTGAATTTTCATTCCTTCTAATGCAGATATGGCAAGTACTGAAAACTCGTGCTTCCACTTACCAATGTCTCACCCACTTACCAACGTCTTCACATGCCACATTCCCAGTAAGGGCAGGCTTCCCCTCAGTATTTGTCTCCACTGCTTAGCACAAGTGCTCTGTCTGCTTGGAATTTTCATTCTTCACTTATCCCAGGCACCTGCTTCCTGGTAAACAGTGTAAAACCATTCATTTCCTAATAATACATCGAATTCCACATGTTTTAAACTAACTTATCATATTCCCCAATATTTAGCCTAAATTTTCCCTACCGACTACCCAAGTTTTATAACTTATACCGCTTTTTTCCAGATGACTGTTAATCATCTTCACCTTCTGCAATTTAGGTGTCAAATCTTATTTATTCAAATAGTCTCTAGTTTATTCCTCCTTTATATTCTTGGGGCAGCCATCTTGATTCTGGCTCTTATTACCTCATTATGGACCATAAAAAACAGCCTGGCCCTCCACATCAATCTTCCTATTGTAAAACCTCCAGCTCAGAATCTTTCAGTGACCTTCTATTGCCTCTTAAATAATGCCTGCAATTCCTATCAATTTAGTAGAATAAACTTATCTTTGATTCTGGAGTAAAAAATACTTGGATTCAAGTTCTGGGTACTACATTTACCTGTTCTGTGACTTTGTGCTTACTGCTAAATTTCCATTGACTCATTTATTTAATGCCCACTGGGTTGTAGGCTCTATTTCAGGTACTTAGAATAAAGTGATGAGACAAAAGACATTGTCCTTGCTCTCCTGGACCTCACTATATAGTAGACTTGTTCCTATTTCTCATAATCATAATAATCCTAGGTATAAGCCATGCCTCCTCTAAAAATGCTTTTAGCTTTTGATTTGTGCTATGCAGGGTATTATAATGCTGTATCTTATAATATATTTGCATATTTATGTGTTATCTCTCCACCACATTGTAAGTTTACCGAAGGATAGGGGCCGTGTCCCATTTCCCATAGTACAAACACAGAACCACACACATAGTAGTTGCCTAGTGAATTCTGTCGTGATTTTGTAGACCTGTGGTTAGTCTTTGCCATAGTTATAATGCCTAGTATGTTTTTAGAGGCTCTCTTTGTCTTGTCACAATTAGCATTTTTTAAAAAGAGAAGAAAATAGCTATTTGGTTTATAGTCCTTCTAAGGCCCATCCTTTCCAACCTACCACCCTGCCTAGCTGTATTTTAAGTGGAAATCATAATGTTTATAACTTGTGTACCTTAAGTTTTTAAAAATAGAATAACAAAGCCATTCATGCTCCCTAGTAGAAATATTATCCATGTGCATACAACAGAATGTTAAAATAATATTCTTTTTACTAAATAGCTTTCCACTTGGTAATGAACAATATGTTGTTTTTTCCCTAATACATATAATCTAGAACTGTAGTCCTGAAGATACATTTTATTTTGTACACTTTCAGCTTGCTCTTTTCATGTTCCCAGTGAATTTGTTGATGCAAAACAATAGGTCGGCTATAGCCAGATTATAACCATACCTTTCCTCTGCACACAAAAATCCTATAAACAGCATGTGATCATATTGCTTCTAGAATTTATGATTGTTTTCTTCCAAAAGGAAGCTAAATTTAGCCTACTAATTCTACATGCTCCCAAGGAAACAATGCCTGCTGTGATTTCTAGAATAAATGAATCTGAGCCACAATTCCTTTACTTGACTAATAAAGTTTAAATATCAACTAGTCATTAACCACAGATAATAAACCACATTAAACAACCAACAAGGGGTTAAGAAAGAAATTTGCTGTTTCTGACTTATTGCTGAGTGAATGTAACTTAGTCGCTGCATGGTCCTTAATACAGAACATTGTTTGCATCTCATAATGGTTCTCTAAAATTACTTGTTCATGGCTTGAGTTCTAAAATTAAACTATGTAGAGTCATGTCCAACTGCATAATGCATCTTTATGTGAAACCAGCTAAAGGTTTTTGTTTTCACTTTATGTAAAAATTCCAGTTAGGAAGCTGTCTAATAGTTTAACTGGTATAGTTATTTCAGTTTCTTCTTTGCTTGTAATGACAACTGAACTGCTCTTGCCTTGAACGTGTTTTGGCAGATAAACTTCTCACCATGAAGGCCCCCACTGTGCTTGCACCTGGCATCCTTGTGCTCCTGTTTACCTTGGTGCAGAAGAGCTGTGGGGAGTGCAAAGAGGCACTGGTAAAGTCTGAGATGAATGTGAACATGAAGTATCAGCTTCCCAACTTCACTGCAGAAACTCCCATACAGAATGTTGTTCTACACAAACATCATGTTTACCTCGGTGCCATTAACTACATTTATGTTTTAAATGATAAAGACCTTCAGAAGGTTGCTGAGTACAAAACTGGGCCTGTGCTGGAACGCCCAGATTGTTTCCCATGTCAGGACTGCAGCCACAAAGCTAATTTGTCAGATAGCGTTTGGAAAGATAATATCAACATGGCTTTGCTTGTTGACACATACTACGATGACCAACTCATTAGCTGTGGCAGCGTCCAGAGAGGGACCTGCCAGCGACATGTCCTTCCACCTGGCAATACTGCTGACATACAGTCAGAGGTTTATTGCATGTACTCCCTACAGGGAGAAGAAGAGCCCAGCCAGTGTCCTGACTGTGTGGTGAGCGCCCTGGGAACCAAAGTCCTGCTGTCAGAAAAGGATAAGTTCATCATCTTCTTTGTGGGCAACACCATAAATTCTTCTTACCTTCCAGATCATTCATTGCATTCGATATCAGTGAGAAGGCTAAAGGAAACGCAAGATGGTTTTAAGTTTTTGACAGACCAGTCTTATATTGATGTTCTACCTGAGTTCCGAGATTCCTACCCCATTAAGTATGTCTATGCATTTGAAAGCAATCACTTTATTTACTTTCTGACGGTCCAACGGGAAACACTAGATGCTCAGACTTTCCACACAAGAATAATCAGGTTTTGCTCCGTAGACTCTGGATTGCATTCCTATATGGAAATGCCTCTAGAGTGTATTCTAACAGAAAAGAGAAGAAAGAGATCCACAAGGGAGGAAGTGTTTAATATTCTCCAAGCTGCATATGTCAGTAAGCCTGGGGCCCATCTCGCTAAGCAAATAGGTGCCAACCTGGATGATGACATTCTTTATGGAGTGTTCGCACAAAGCAAGCCAGATTCTGCTGAACCAGTGAATCATTCTGCTGTCTGTGCATTCCCTATCAAATATGTCAATGAATTCTTCAACAAGATTGTCAACAAAAACAATGTGCGATGTCTCCAGCATTTTTATGGACCCAACCATGAACACTGCTTTAATAGGGTAAGTCACACCAGTTTCCTTCTTACAAATTATGAGGTATAAATCAAAATAAACAACAGTCTAGAAAAGAGTATCAAGGGCTTTTTGGTTCTTGGTAAATTATCTTTATCCAAAATATTTGCAAATTCTTCCCAAGAAAATTTAGAGCTGAATCTTCATTTAAAAGTGAAATCATAGCTTGAAAAAAATTCATGTAGTAACTAAAAGAAAAAATATTTTTGCAATTTGGGTATGCATGTTTATCAGCATGTCAGATGATGAAACTTATTTCTCATATAAGCTTTCGTAGTTCTAGTCAGAGTTACAAAAAGTTTAACACAGCAGCAATTCCTATAAGACCCGATTATTGAGATCCCACTGCAGTCTACAACATTTAGAAAAAGACACTCAAGTTAATTTGTAGGTTTTGAAGGCTTTTTCCTCATGATGTCCCATTCACTTACCAATATACAAATGAATGGTCTATATTCTTGGCATTAATGAAAAAAACTTTACTAAAAACAAACAAAAAAATCTCTTTGAAAGTGTTGGTAAATGTTTAAATGAGCTGTTGTACTTCTCTGAATAATTTAGAGAGCTAGAGAGGAAATTATTGCTTGCAAATCTTTCCTTTGGATCTTGACTTCAATCAAGGACTTCCTATTTAAATAGACATTTGTCTACTACCTTCTAGTTTGGTACTTTTTACCTGATTAGTGTTTGATATTTATAAATACAAATATTTTTGATCAGTGATTATTTATACTTACACAAAATGGTACTTTTTTGAAATACCATTCACAAAATGGTGTTAGGGAAATTCTTGTTGTTTCAATTTAGATAATAGTAAAAGCTACCAGCTAAACCCAGAGGAATTACCCTACTAGTTATCAGATCATTTGGTGTCAGAGAATGAATACCAAATTGGAAGTTCACTGTGGCCTGGGGCTTTCTTGATTTGGGCACAGATTTGAACATATGGACCTGGCTATGCCTCCTGACATAATGACCACTAGGGATCATAATTGGATAAAGAAATAGTATAGACTATTTGACTTTGGAAATGTACATCTCTTTCTAGCAGTTTTCAGTCTAAGTAATAAAGGTTATAATTTCAAGAAGGAAGAACATTAAACATGATGAAAGAAACTATTTAATTTGCTGAAGTGTACTAGGACTGTATGAATTCAGAAACATTAGGTTCACTGTTGTTGAAATATCTGGGCTACTTCTCCAGATGGAAATTCTAAGTAACTCTTTTTATAAAGCTAGAAAAACACTTCTGAGGAAATGAATTCATCTTTTATTGAAATAAAGACATAACTTTCCTCCTTCCCCTTCCAAAGTCAATGAATACACATATTATACATACACATATCTCAGCTAAGACTTACTCATTCCTACATTCATTTAATACACGTTGCACACTCTGTAAGAAGCAGTGGGATTCCCCATAAAGCTGCCCCTTTTTATCACTACAAAATACAAAAGAATGAAAGGAAGCAAAGGACTTTTAGAAAACTAGAATTAGAAAATAAAAGTATAATATTATTAGCATTCTGGAGAAAGCAATTTTCCTGCATCCAGCAAATTGTTTCAGAATCACAAGTTTACTAGGAGTCTATTTGGAATTCCTCCAGGGTCCCTTAGAGCACATTACTTTGCTATTTAAATCTTGTTCTGTTAAAAATTCAAAAAAGACTTTACTTTACCCTGGTATATGGATATCTCATTATTTAATTTTGTACATTTCAGGCCCCTGATGTAAAAGTAAAAGTATTAACAGTTCTAGAAATTCTGAAAACACATCTGAACTTATCCTACCCCTTTGACTTTTTTAACATTCCCAGAGGAACAAAAAGCAGGATTACCCAATGAAATTCAGGTCAGTTTTATTGCCCAGAAAAAATGCCCAAAATGCACCAACCACACCTGAAACCATTATCACTCCCATTGCAAAAATTCTTGTGGAAAACAAGGTAGAACTTGCCAACATAGTCTTCTCACAAGGGAAGCCAACCTTTGCACTGGCCAAATTCCATAAAGACAAATACCTTCAGATCTCCTCTATTTATTTGCCTGTTTATCTTCTCTGGTTACTAAAGACCAAAAATCTTCCAAGAATACTACACACATTCTCTGTTTTCATGTACCCAGTCCACAAGAAAGACCTTACATCATCCAGTAATCCACATACAATCACTTCCCAGCTTCCTCTTAAAAATGAAGGCACCAAGAGCATTACTCACAAAAAAACAAATTGATTTACAAGATCAAACCAGTTTGGAAAGACTAAGCAATAAGATGACTCCATTTTGTCTTGGTAAGATATCAGTTGACCCTTCTAAAGTTTCTTGAAACTGAGTTTCTATTTTGGCATAAAGTTTGGTGAATAGACACATATATTGTCGTTCTCTTATTAGCATTTCTACCCCATCAGATCTGTGTGGCGGGACTGTTGTGTGCTCTGTGGGGAAGGTGTGGAAAGGCGCATCATTCATTTCCCACTGAGGCTTCTGCCCAGTCCTCAGGGACTGAGCATGGCCACAGCTATGGTTTGTTGGCCCATCTTGAGCTGCCATTTGTATCACGGGATCAGACAAAGGAAGTGCCAGGAAGGGCTCTTTTACATTCTAAGGGTACAGCAGGTGTATCAGGCCTGACTTGCTTATTTAAGATCTCATATTAGGTTGCTTTTACCCCTCTCACATGTTATGAAACACATCTGTGTAAACTGTTCATCTACATCTTCTCATACTGATATCACTAACTCCCTCTTTTGAGTCATCTGGCAGTTCTTCTTCGCCTCTGATGTATTTGTGCTTCAGAACTCTTTAATTCCACATATGGTGCTGTTTCTGGAAACTTATCCAAGGCTCAGGTAATACATTCATGTAATATTAATGTTGGTTATATCAAGAGAAAAAATTCTTGATCTTCACAATGTAACCATTTTCTATGCTGCTTTTGAAAGCAATTCTTAAAGTGATTTCCAACACATGGAATTATGAGATTATACACCCACAAATAATTACTAAGTCTTTAGTCTTAAGTATCTTTACAGCCTTTTTTACCCACTCATTATTTGGCTTCTATAAGCATCCTAAATTAGTTTTGATTGAAGTTGTTTTAGGCTAATGCGTATTCCTTAAACAACACATTATTATTCAAAATTAAGTTATTGAGAAAATGCCCCATAATATGAAGACTTTGTAAACCCCCAAATTTGAGGAGAACAAAAACCTCACCCTTCTACTTGGAGATAAGCACTATTAAGAATTCAACTCATTTCAAGCACATTACCTGGAATTCTCATCCCAGTATCATATAAGGGATTTATTAACATGACAGTTATTCCAGGAAAATACCAGATCAGTATACATGACCCAGTTTTCTACAAATGAGAATCAATATTGAATAAGGGAATTTTTTAAAATCCCCAAATCAGCAAAGATCCTGTTCCCTAAATTACGGTGTGCTTCCAAAAAGAAAGAGAATCATACATTTTGAAAAAACTTTTAATCAAAGTTGAAGTAGAGTTCTTGAAATATCTCTCACCTACCCATAATATACAATTGTCACATTACGCTTTTTTTTGCAATCCTATTAACAAAGTTTTGCTCTGTATGTAAGCATTTGTAAGAATAAAAGCAAACTTCACCAACATCTTGATTATCTTAATGATGAATGATTGATCAGTTGAAGGAGAAAAGCATGAAATGTGGTGCCAGACACACCTGGATGGAAGTTCTGTCTTACTGCATCCCCTTGTATGACTTCTGCCACATTGCTTAACTTTCTAGGACTTCAGTCTCATTTGTAACATGCAGATAACAATACCTACTTCACAGGGTATTTTAGAATTTGGGGATAATATATATAAAGTACCTGGCATAATAAGATAGTAAGTTTAGCTCTTTGAGAGGCAGCTTGGCCTAATGGAATAAAACTGAAGTCAGAGATTTGGGTTCAAATCTGTACCACTCCATTTTTTACCTGCCTGGCCATGAAAGCATTATTTAAACTCTATGAACCTACTTCCCTCTATGCAGGACTATTGTGTGGACAAGTGCAATATTGTTTATAAAAGACACTAACTTAGCCCTTGGCACATAATAAATAGCCATATTATTATAAGGAATACTTGTGTAAAGAAAGGTAGATTCAAAATATTAGTTTGTTTTCTGGAGGAAGCACATTCTGGTTCTACTGCTCATGAGGGTCTTTCACCCACCTCCTTAACTGTTATGAGTGAACCACCTCCATAACACTTAATTTGTATAAGTCCTTAAATTTTGATAATTTCAAAGAAAAAAGAGAGAGAGAGGTGGGGAGTGGTAGCAGTGTGGTGATAGAGAGAAAGGCAATTGAATCACAATTGTACCACAGTCAAACTAGAAGGTATAAGGTGTGCTCCTTTCCCCAACTTTCAGTTCCAACCACTCATGATTAAAAACACTATGTATAAAATATTGTGATAATATAATTTAAATTATACTGTGCATTCAAAAATTGGCCGATAATGCAGTTTCAGAAAAAGTCAGCCTCATAGGTTGTTTGTATCAAGCTTCCTTGTTTTTAAATATCATTTATACTCAAATTCAAAGAGGAGCCAACTGCTTCCCAAAATAAAGGAAACTTAAAGTAGTAATTTTCCATCTCCGTTTCAAAGAGTGCCAAAGTTAAAGGGTCACCACTCAGCCATCAAAGGAAGAAAGCAGAATGATTAGAGTAACTTTGAATGAAAACAAAATCAAAACAAGATGCAAACAAGGAATAATAGGAATAGGCAGAAAAATAAACATACAGTGATGTTTCTTTATTACTATTATAAAGATGATAGATGAGGAAAATTGGGTTACATTTAAGTTGTAATGGAAGAAAATAATTGCAGCTTTCCATCAGCAAACCACAAGGACCATTATTGATCTGTATCCTCAGGGCATGTCCTTATAATATTTAATAAAATAAACAAAGATTCATAACTCTTTATAGGCCATATATCTATAATCTCCCACACCACACCATTTGAACTGGGAAGGCAAAGTTAATGTTACAAATAACATCCATGTAATTATGCTGGTTTGGCATGTCTTATTTAAACAATCTAACACTCTCAAGAGAATGCATTTTGTATTAGGGATGAAAAATGTGAAGTCGGATTTCAGGGTTTTTCTACTTCCTGTGCTCCAAAATGAGAGAATGTTATCCTATATGAAAAATGTTCTTGAGGGCTCTTCATTCTAAACACTAAATGTCTTGGCCACATGCCAAATGTAATAGCTACCGAAGCAGAATCTTCCAAGAAAGAAAATCTTTGAGGTATAAGGATTCAGTATACTTATTTTAAAAGTCTAAGTAAAAATTCATTAATTTTACACTTGATTCCTTTCCTTCTGCAAACTCTTCTTTATTCTCCTCCAGGCTCAGGGAGTCGCTCCATGCTCTCTAACTTCCTTATTTGAATTCTCCATGCTACCCATCCCATTAAAAGTGTCATATTGCATTATTTTATCAAAAGGAAATTAAAAATCATTTTCTTTCCAGAGTTTTATAACACTTTTGAGATCACCCAGCACACCCTTAGAGTATTGAAAATGTATTACAGAGTGAGCCCTTTAAGTCTTGCTTTTTGTCTCTTCCTCCTGTTAACCCTTCTTTAAATCACTTCATAGCTTAATCATAGGTCCATCCGAGGAAAGAAAGAAAAGGCAAAGGCATAACATTCAAATGAACGCTACAGCAAAGAAACACAGTTAATGCTGAAACAATCACCAAAAATGTACATAGACTTTATCTGTGGATCATATTGATTCATGATGTGATAGTATTTCCCATGTGTATGGGCAGGTAAGACTTAACTATGCTACATGCATTTTAAATTAATTCTTTATTCTTCTTAATGTCTTTTGAAGCAGGTGGTATGATCTGTGCTCTATTTAGGTAGTTGGTTTCTACGTGGAGATTCATTTGGTAAAATCAGTGTAGCAAACAAAAAAGACCATGCCAAAAAAAAAAAAAATTAGTCTTAAAGTTGGTATTTGAAAAGCTGAAGTATTAAAAAAACTTTGAAGACATAGCTCTAATCATTATTTTCATTGCCACACTACCACATGAGTAGAGATTTATGAAAGTATGTGGGATCCTGCATTTTGACAAAAAGCTACCAAACTCTTGAGTAGTAATGGATTTTTTTACCCAGAAAATTATATCAAATTTGGGGTGTTACATCCTTACTTTAGACTTCTTATTTATCAATGGCCATCCCACCCTGCATTCTTATCTCCTCATTCTAATAAAAAAAATGAGTATCTCTCAGAGTTTGGATAGAAGACCCGCCAGGAATTTCTGCCGTTGCTTATTCATGGACTGGCACAGATACTGAGTCAGTGGGCACACAAAGCCCAAATGACTCAGTGCCCAGATATGTGCTGCAAGCCACATATCCAGCAGCCAGGGAGGGCTGTAAAGGGTTCGTTTATCAAGGAAATGAAACTGAGGTCTCAGCTACTCTTGAAGTCATTAAAACTCCCTTGATTTTTTTTTTTTTTTTTGATAACAGTGAATGTGGTAAGTGATTCTAAGATCCTGGATAAGTTCCAGGCTGCTTATTATATATTTTTTCTAACTAAAATGTTCCAGGCAGGTTCATTTGCATATGAATTACTTGCTGAGCAGTGTTGACTTCCCATCCTAAAAGCTCTGGGGAATAGGTTGCTGCACTTTCACCCTAGACCTAGGCTAACGCTGGAGCAAATGAAGTGTCTGCCTTCTATACTTCAAAATATTCTCTAGCTTTTCAACAAGAGGACAGAAAAATGTCTTACAAATGCATGCCAATGTAGAATAAATTCTAAACCATTCTTGATGTTAACAAATAGGGGGAAATGGTATATGCATAGTATAACAATAAAGCAAAACAAAATAGAAATTGTGAATTCAGACTTAAGTCTGACTTTAGTTGGCCTATTTAGGTAAATCACCAAAATGTTCATCAATCAGAGGACATTAAGATGGAAGGTGATAATTCAAACTGTGCTCTAGGTAAAAGGGGTGAAGTAAGGTCAGTTTTGATTTGTAAAGCATTCTTTTCTAGAGCTGATTTTATGAAAATTAAGTTTACTGAGTTGTCATCTCAAAATATGTGGATCATTCCTGATTTACTAGAATTTGTGTCCATGTACCAGAAAAATCTAAATCTGTATGATACTAAATTTTCTAATGGCATTTAAAATTTTAAATCTGATTAACACCTGCATCTTCTGCCAGTCTAACTAAACTATAGGTGAAGTGCTCAGGAAATGGGAAGAATGCAAAGATTAAATTGGTCTGTTGGCTGAATGAATCAATAGTATTTAGTGCTAATGCACTAAGCAGATTACAAGCACTAATGCAGTGGCAGTCAATAGCAAAAACGAATATCTCTAAAAATTATCTTGACAATAAAATGTGCAATATTTTCCATTTATTTTAAGCTAATTGCATTACATACATGTTCTCTCATCTGATTAGTTTAAGTCAAGTGCTAGAAGCCTACCCATTTTATTTAGTGCATGAAATGACCAAAAACTGGTAATCATTGTTTTCAGCAAGAGAGAGAGGAAAGGATTTATTCATAAAACCAAGATTCAACAAGAAATTTAACAGATATTCATTGAGTGCCTAACCCTACTGGTCTTACAGGATGAATGAGATGAGCATGGTTCTTTTCTCTATAGAGCAAACACTAGGGAAGAAGATTATAATAAACAATCAGTCATACCATTAAACAAATACATCATGATAATTTATGATATACCATGTGAGGGAAATGGAAATAAACATCTGTGAATGTTTCCTGAGGAGGAATTCCTCCTGAGGAGGAATACGTTACTGGTAGTATAGTCACCAAAGGCCCCCTGAGGTGAAAGTTACCTTTTACATAAAGCTCAAAATTTTAGAAAAAGCAGCATGTCTTTAGTACATGGGCAAATACATAGCCAGTATTTAATAAACCAATAATTATTACCTATTCTATAAGCTTTAGGTCTTAACTGCATGCTACTGCTTCATTTAACCAGCTTTTTGAAGTGGGTTCTGGCCATGAGTGCATATTATTTTACACTTACAAAAATATACCACAAGAAGTAGAACTATTCTGGAAAATTTAAGTTTTCTAACAATTTCTGTTTTATATAGACAGATGAACATGGTTGTGCAAGTACCTAAATCAGTTTAAGGTCTTGGAGGGCAGCAATTATCATGATTCCTTGTACCTGCAGTTCCTGTCATGTACCTTTGTCGACCACAGACAATAGTGTTGATTTTGTCAATAAATGTTTTCTTCCAAAAGAAATCTACATATTTACATAGTAAACACGGACCATCTAAATTGCTTCAGTGTTTGGATAAAAGTCCTTTGTAAAATCTACCAATGTATTTTTGTTACTGAGTCATAAGAGGCGGTGTCATCTCCACAAACCACAAAGATTTGAAATGCAGGTGCAATAAATATGTTTGAGGAATTGAAAGAAGTACTCACCTTTTTCTGTGCTTACTTTGTTCACTCTTGTCTGGCCAAGAGAAAACTGGAGTTTGCCAAGAGAAAAGATGAGGGATAGGAAGCACTCAATCTTCAAGGCTTATTCTTGTGCCTACAAGTCAGAGAGGTCACTGGCTTGCCCCTTCCTGAAGGCTATAATTACAGGCAGAGTCCAACTTATTTTCCAGTAAAGTGACCAGAATCTTGAATATAAGAAATTGTTTATAAGAGTACAGTGTGTATAGGGGTTATGCAAAATCTCAGGAAATATAATAGGGAGGTGAAATTGTTTTTCTTTATTATTCACTAATATGAGAAGATCCAAGACTCTGGAAATGTTCTGAAGTGCAATAACAGAGGTCATATTAGGTGAACCTTGTACTTAAGGAATGGAATTAAATGAATAAAGAAGAGTAACTTAGACTGTACTGATGATTCATTAAATGTAAACTTATTTGTGGTTCCAACATCATGGTAAACAAGAATCAGTAAATGTATTAATGTATTAGTGAGTGATTAAGAAGTATTTCTAATTTGAAAAACACCAGTTACGTTGTTTTTATCTAGAGCTGATAGGGAAAAAAACTGTCAGCGTTTCTTACTCTCAACTCACTTCATTTCATAA
Source organism: Manis javanica (assembly GCF_040802235.1). Lineage (NCBI taxonomy): Eukaryota > Metazoa > Chordata > Mammalia > Pholidota > Manidae > Manis > Manis javanica. The sequence goes on along the minus strand of NC_133161.1, from coordinate 32,143,707 downwards.
GAGTCATAGAAAAGGTACTGATTCCAAGTAGAGTCGGGTAGACAAAGCACAAGATCAATTATGTTACTGGCCCAATATTAAGGATATTAGTCGGGTTTTGCAAAATAATGAGTGATATAATATATAAGTGGTAATTTAACAAAAGTAGGTACAACTTGTAAGCAACATCGAAAGGTCAAAGTACTAGTTTTTGACCTGTACAAAGAGGACAAACGTATGTGCCTGCTTTAAAAAAATGATAGGGTAAAGTGTTACAATGATTATTATATTTTCTATCTGGATACTTTTTAGGATTAAATGCTTATGAAAACATAAGGAGCAATTTCAGATTTTTCGGCCATCCTGGACACTAATTGCCCACAACATGTCTTGTTTCCATTTGTGTTTAGTAGATTCTGCACAGGAAAACATATTCACCTCAGTACTGAAAATTTGAAGTTCACCATTTATGGCACAGTTACAGAGCACAGAAAAATTACACCAAAACTTTACCACACCTAACGAAAGTTCTTTATTTAAAAAAAAAAACAAAACTCCAGATTATTACAGGATCTAGGGTAGCCATGCTGTAAACTATATGACTTTGAGTATCTTAGGACCCTGCTGATAAGATAACAATCTAGTTGAATGCAGATGAACTCATAAAAATATAAGGATTATTAAATATTTAGAAAGTAAGCACTTAAATTTCATAGGTAAATATTAATTTAGTATTGGTATGAGCTTTAAATATTAAAGCTTTCCGTATGTTCTCTGGACCCTTGTAACTGGCTATTATAACTCCCCATTCCTTACTTAATACTTTGTGAGCAGGGGATCACAAACTAGCTAAGAAACAGTCAAATGTCCTATTTTGCTGCTAATTTATAATAAAATGTCTTTTTCAGTGAATGATCAGACAATTATTTTAATAATGATGTTGATTTCATCTCACCTTTCTTATTACTAGCAAGACTTTCATTTTATACTCTGAACTCTGGGTAAATCACAAGTTAAACTGAACTATTATTTGTTTAATGCTCTGCTTCCTTCTAACCTTATTCTTGTCTATCAATCTCCACCGAGTTCCCCAGTGGTTTAAGAAAACCCTCAGCTGGGATTACGTAATAGTTTGCACAGCCTCTCTCATTCATTAACCCAAGCTGATGTATGCGTTCTGTGTACTGTACTTATTTAAGACTTTCTTAAGCACCTTATCTTGTCACTGGTTTGAGTACAACTAACATCACCTACTTAATTAAGAAACCTAGTATTTCCAAAGGATCATTCAGCCCTTTTCAGCCTTCTGCATTAGCACAATCAAACTCAGTTTGCTGCTTCTATTCCTTCTTCAAAATAAAGTCTGGTCTCATTCATAGTAAATATGAAGTTTAAAAATCTTTACTTCTTCCTTTCTACATATATACAAAGCAGAAACAAAATTTTATGTTATTGCAGACAGGTTTTGTTTTGTTAATGTGTTGAAAATGATGCCCATAAGATAAAACTAGACTTCTCTGACTGCAACCTCATCCCCAACCAGTCTGTCTCCAGACTGCCACTGAAGTAATTTTTCTCGAGAGCAAACCCATTTGTGTAACTGCATCCCTTCAAATAATGAGGGCTTCCCAGTGGTATGAGAGTAAACTACACACTCTTTAGTATGATATTCAAGGAGTTTCTTATCTTGGCTTTGGCTATTTCCTGGTCCTCCCTCATACGCAGTGGTGTGCTAGCAAATGTCTAACTCTGGGGGAAAGGGAGTAGAAGGCCCTGATTTGTAGTGTTTGCCAATTTCCATGTTGTAAATACCCCCACCAAGCCAATCTCAAGGTACCAAGATCAAGTGACTGAAAAAGAATTGGGAAGAAATGAGCACAGTTTATTCTGTAAGCTTGTGTGAGATGGCTCAAGTACACAACTGCTACTCTCTGCTTCCCTCAACCTATCGTTCCTTTTTTTTTTTCTAACTTTTTTACAAATTTCATTTATACATAATACAGTATTATCAGCTATGGTTATCATATTATACATTAGATCCTCAGACCTTATTTATTTATCTTTTCCACTGAAAGGTTGTACCCATCTACCAACCTTTCCCTATTTCTCACACTCTTACAGCCCCTGGCAGCCACTTTCCTACTCTGAGTTTCTGTAAGTCTGACTTTTATTTTAGATTCCACATGTAAGTGATAATGTGCAGTATTTGTCTTTCTCTGTTGGGCTTATTTCACTTGCCATAATGCCCTTCAGTTTCATCCACATTGTCACAAATGACAGGATTTTCTTCTTTTTTAGGGCTGAATAATATATTCCATTGTGTGTGTGTGTGTGTGTGTGTGTGTGTGTGTGTGTGTGTGTGTGTGTGTGTATGTATACCACATCTTCTTGATCCATTCATACATTTGTGTATCCTTAGGTTATTTACCTTTGGATATATATCCAGAAGTGGGATTGCTGGATAATATGGTAGTTCTATTTTTAATTTCTTGAAGAACCACATACGATTGACTGGTTGTACCAGTGTACACTCACTCCAATAATGTACAAGCGTTCTCTTTTTTCCATATCCTTTCCAGCATTTGTTATTTTTTGTCTTTTTGATAATGGCTATCACAACAGGTATAAGGTGATATCATTGTGGTTTTGATTTGCATTACCCTCATGGTTAGTGATATTAAATATCTTTTCATGTGCCTGTTGGCCATTTGTATGTCTTCTTTAGAAGAATGTCTGTTCAGGTTCTTTGCCCATTTTTTGATTGGGTTTGTTTTGTTTTTGTTTTGCTACTGAATTGTATGAGTTCCTTGTATATTTTAGGTACTAATGCCTATCATTCTTGAGTTCCCAGAATCTGTTTGTCTCTCTCACAATCCTGCCTTAACCTGTATTGTTTTATTTGCCTCAAATTCTCATTAACACTCATTTTGTCAGGTTAACACTTTCTCCCTATTCCTTACAATTCCGCTCAGGAATTTCCTGCCCTAGGCAGTCTTCTCTAGCCTTCCTCTAACCTGCCCCACCCCACCCCACCCCCATTCTGGATAAGCTGCCTTTCCCAAGAACTCCAGCAGCACCCTTTGCTTATTTCTACCAGGTCTCTTACCACATTCTCTGGTAGTATGTTAAATGATTCCCTCATTAGCCCCTTTGAAGATATCGACTATCTCTTTTATCTCTTTTATCTCTATATTCCCAGTACCTAACAAAATAACTTGAACAAAATATGTTTATCAAATGAGCCAATAGTTATGACAGAGCCTCATATTTCAATTAATGTAATAAAATGCTGATTAGTAAAAACAACTTTTAAATAAAACAGTTTTTTATTCTCTCTCCAAATCTCTAAAAACTGATTTATAGAATTGGAGAGTTTCCAAGAATTAAATTAACACTGAAGGAATTCTGGAAAGTTTTATCATCCATTATCTATGCCCCTTCCTTACCTGCATACATGCAGACACACACACACACTCACACACACACACACACACACACACGTTTCTCCGTCTAGAATTTGGGATGAAGATAAATCAAAGAACAAAGAATGACTAAAAGGAGAAGAAAAGATAAAAATAGGGATAGTGAATAGAGAGGAATTCCAGAACTTTGTACTTAATCCAACTTGGGGAAATACAATTAAAACCATCAAAAGGAGGAAGATACGGTAACTTCTCTAGTCCTTAAGGCTTTCCCAAGCCTTTCAACAGAGCTTCCCCTTTGGGTGACACTGTTCACATGAGGGACTTCAGGCTACACCTTCTGGTGGGCATTGCTCTAGCAGTGCTACCAGTAGAGGTGCTGTCCCATGAATTTTGCTCTTAGAATCCACAGATTCTCACTCCTGACCACCAGTGTATGACTTCAAGTTGAAAATAATATGTGGGTTAAGGAAAAGAAGTTAAGGACAAAGGTCTTTTTCAGTAGCACCTTCCTGTGGCCACAGGATTAGACTCCACAGCAACACCACTTCATAGGCACCAAGCACATTCTTGTTACAGAGAGAAACTTCTCCAAACTTGGCATTGATGTTGATGCAGTAAGATGAGAAGAGAGTTTGGTAAGGGCCCCAGTGACCATGGTCAGTGAGGAGGGTAGCCCACAGACTGAGGTATCTAGTCAGGAACAAGGGGAGAAGATAAGTCTCTGCACAATGGTAAGATAGATAGGTGATGATGGGATTGCAGGCTAGAATGCAGTCATGGGTTTAAAGAAATATGTTAGGGCACAATTGAAGGACTCTGGTTCCATCCATCTTTCATTTCTCCTGGACCTCCTCTAAGACATTCATAAGCCTGTGTCTGCCCAGCATGACATTGGTAGGCACAGAAACAGACTGTGGCTCTTCTACTCTACAGGAGAAATCCCTTCTGTTTTACTGGCTAGGGCAGAGCAACTGATATTCTCCTTTGAGTAGCTCTTAAACTTTTATGAGTAAGTACATTAAAATTTGTTTTCTGTTAACTAAATAGAGAAAAGCAGAAAACCTCTATTCACTAAAAATTAAAATCTGCCTCACTTGGGACAACTTTCTTTATGAATCACTGTCACTCCTAGCTATGACTGAAGTGCAATATGAAGTCTGCTAACAGAAACCACATGGACATGATCTGTTTTAGATCTGATTCACCTTAGGAAATGATGATAAAGAAGCAAAAGTTTTAACACTTAGAATTCTAAAGCCCTGATCATTGTAGAATTCTGAATCTTTTGACTCTTTTTAAGATACCTTGAAATAAGAGTGAATATATATTTATTTCATTTATATATAAATGCATCTGTACACATATGTATATAAATCCACATTCATATTTACATAAAATACATTCCGTTCAATTATTTCTCTCTTCCCTCTTCAATAACCCAACTTCTGTTGAGACCTGGCTCAACTTTGACCTCTGCCATGAGACTTCTCCAGCTATTTAAGCCCAGAGGTACCTTATCTTTTTCTTAATCTTGTAGCATTTAGTACCTGTAACCAATGTCTTCAGAACTTATCAGTCAATAATGTTCTTCATACTTTGCATAATAATAGTTAGCTTTTCTGTATATCTACCTCTTGTCTCTTTATGTGCGAGGTGCTTTCAAGGAACACTTGAGAGAACAGGGTGCACTATAGGTATAAGCATTTGCCAAGGTTGGCAAACTATGAACTGTTACTATACACCCAGTGAGTTAAGAATGGTTTTTATATTTTTAAAGGGTTAAGAAAACACAAACTAAAATATGCTAGAGTGACTCCTGTGGCACTCAACCATATATATGTATTGGCTAGTGTATTTACTCTCTAGCCCTTTACAAAAAAAAAACAATGGTGGCAACACCTGCTTTAGAGAATAATGGAAAGAAATAGTGGATAGATAACAAGTCCAAACTTACTTACTTACTAGCTATAAATTACCTAGTAGGTAAGTGTCTCTGTTTTGCAGATGATGATGTAAAATGGCTTATCAACCTAAATAATTAGAATTTTGGACTTTGTCCTTATAAACCTTATGAGGAATCACTAGGTCAACCACTAGTGATAATAGTAATATGTTTTAGAGAAATAGGTCTATTTTGTTTGCTGCTGTACTGTTCCAGCACCCAGAGTAGCATTTGTCATGTGGTATAGTTTTGTATCAGTTTCCTAGGGCTGCCATAACAAATTACCACAAACTTGGTAAAACAACAAAGTTTACATTAGGTAAATATACAAAATTTACCTAAAACAACAAAAATTTATTTTCACACATTTCTGGAAGTCAGTAGTCTAGAATCAGTGTTGGTCAAGGTCATGCTCCCTCCGAAGGCTCTGGGAGAGAATCCTTCTTGCCTCTTACAGTTCTTGTAGTCCCAGTCATTCCTGAGGTTGTAACGGTGCATCCCAGCCCTGCCTCCAACTCCACATGGCCATCTTCCCTGTGTGTCTCCATGTATCCTCTCCTCTTCTTATAAAGCCAACAGTCATTGGCTATAGGACTCACACTAAATCCGGGATGATTTTATCTGAAGATCCTTTACTAATTATATATCAAAGTGCTTATTTCCAAATAAGGGTACATTTTGAGGTTCCAGGTGAACATGAATTTGCTGGTGACTTGGGAGAGAACACTATTCAATCTACTACAGATCTCAATAAATAGTTTTGAATGATTAAATGAGTGAAAGGAGTGAACATTTAATATATATATATATATATATATATTGATGGCAGTGGACTCATGTCATTTAAACCTCTGAACAATTTTATTAGGTATGCGTTTTTTTCATTTTACAAGGAAGAACTGAGGCTTGGAAATCTAAACTAAGTATCCTCTCTTAAGTTTGCACAGCTGGTAGGAGTAGGGCCACTCCTGAGTCCACGCTTTTTTTTGCTAGGCTAAGATTGATTACCATGACTGTGACTAAGAAGGCATTTGGGAAACCTTATGCGAAACAGTTATAGAAGTGGACTTGAGGAACGAGATTCTGGAATCAAAGAAATCAGATTATAGAAGGCCAACTTTAATTTCCTTTAATTCAATAGAATAATATGCAAGAATTGCTAGGTAGATATAAGCAATAAAGAAGGGTCAAAGATGGCTGAGACCTCAGATTTAGGGAAAAGGTGGCTATTGATACCATATAGAAATAGGAAGCTAGAAAAAGAAGTCCATTTGGAAAGAAGAATGATGAGTTTCAGTGTCATCAATGGCACATTCAGACTTGGCCTGAAGGCAGCTGCAGAGACAAGGCTAGTCCTCAGAAGAGAGAATGCCGCTGGGTGTGTAGTTAAGTCATCACCACGAGGCAGCATCCATCACCTCGTGAATCACCAGTGTTGAGCCAGCAGCTAGCTGGCCACATGCCTGGTTTCACTACATTCAAGGCTGTCTGAGGCTCTACATGCAGGCAGAGAGGATGCCCTTGCTTCCTTCCTAGAAACAGATCAACCCTTCTTTAGCTGTTCCCCAGCTTTGCTCCTGGCTAGAACTTCAGTTAAGGTCTCAGGTCACTGTGAACCCCATGGCTGTTGAAGCCATGTGGCAGGACAAGTATTGAAGAAAAAACCCCTTTCTCTTAAACTGTGACTGAGCACAACATCCAGCAGAGTTCTTTGCAGAGCACAAAATAACATAGTCAGATTCTGAGCGTCCAATCACACCACCCTCACAGTCTGGCCTTGCATCAGGGCCCCAGAGAGAAGGGCCTGCTCTATCAGAGGTCTGACTGTTCTGCATTTTTCAGAGAATTAGGTTTCAGTGTTGACATCCTAGACATTTGAGTATAGACTGAGAGAAGTTCAAATATGTCTGAAAGAAGCAACCAGACATTGAAGTACAAAGTTCTGTGCCTCTGCCTGCAGTCAGTTCCATACCACCTACCTCCCGGCCCCACTTATAAAGAGAAGAGAGCAAATGAATGAAATTTAGGGAAATAAGTGGAATTTCTGAAATTAAAGCAGTTGAGTATCTAACCAACTATATAAAAAGCTCTAGGCTAAGAAGGGCTATTTTGTAATATGTATCCCACTGAAAACCATTACTACAGGTTCACAGAATTTGTACCAAGTATGATTATAAATATTTATACTAAAATGCTTCTGTGAATTTAGTCATGGGCAAGGAGGGAAGAGAACTGGTATGCATGAACTGGCAAAGATTTTACAAGATACTTTTCTATAAATTTACCCGCAAGACTGATTTAAGTTATCTATAGATGAGCTAAATCCATCCTATAGATCAATTAAAAGAATCACTATTTTAAATGTATCACATCCTTAATTATACTGAATTAAATGTAAATGCACATTTACTGCATGCATCATAATGTTAATTAGGGGAAACATTTTGAATCGAATACATTGAGGTATATAGCACTTCAATTTTCTTTTTATAAAAAAAGTATATGAATCAGGTAAAAAAAATCTGGCAGGTACTCATGAAAACATAAAGACTAATTAAAGTATTGTTTCAAGGCTTCTTAATTGCAGAGTATTCCCTATTAGCCCAGTGACAGTATATAAGCCTTTGAGTTAAGGAAGCAAGTTTGTAACAAGTTTAAAAAATAAATAAAACAGTGTTTACCATTAGTCCTATGAGTTGAAGTCCTATAGTTATTTTAGAAAAGGATAAACTTTGAAAAATTAAATGCTTTTCAAAATTTATATAATAGGTGTATGTACCCAGAATCTATGTTTTGGAGTAGCTTATAGTGGTTAGGGGCCAGTGACTATTTATTCATGGCATCCTAAACATCGTGAGTGACTGTTTGTTCCAATGGTGGGCTGATGGCAGATTGAAGATTACATGCCCAGGGGGTGTTTTAGAAAGCCATCCAGAAACCCACAACGTGGTAGAACTGGAAAAGAACTTTGAGATCAATTCATTCAACTCCTCCTTTACAGACAAGGGGCAAGACCCTGGAGCCATATGACCTGGGTTTAGTCCTGGCTCTGTGCCACTGGTCATGTGACCACTCAGTGCCTCAGTTTCCTCTTAAAATTATTATAAGGATTCAGCAAATTAATATTTGAAAAGTGCTTAGAACAGTGTCTGACACATTGTAAACACTATGAGCAATGTTTGTTAAGTAAGTAAAATAAAACACCCAGAGAGAGAACGTGATTCGCCTGAGGTCATGTGACTCATCAAATCCTAGCAGGGATAGAAACAGTCCTGTCATGTAGTGTACTCATTCCTTTTTTTTCTAGGTCCTGGACCATCCCTAGAGTGTGGGTGTGTCTCAGAAATACTGTAGGAGCCTTTAAGTAGCATGATGCAGTGTAAAGAATACAAGATTTGAATTTAACAACTAAGATTCGAGCTCTGATTTACATTGAAAACTCTCTGAAGCTCAGTTTCTTCATCTGTAGAAATATGTTGATCATAACAAACCCCCCCCACACACTTGTTGAGAGGATCAGATGAGATAATGTACTTTGAAAATCATTACCATTATGGGTAAAATTGTAATATTTCCAGAATCTCCCCCCTGCTTTAGTGCATCTCCATAGCAATAGGTGTTTCCAAGGGGTAGAGAGAATTAGTCCATCTCCATATCTGTAGGTAATTGCATACACTGGCGTGTGAGGGTTTATCTGGACTGGAGAGGTTGGGTGGAGCTCTCTGCTGCTGTAGCCTGGTCAAGAGAGAGATGGGATGACTGCTTGTAGGAAATAAATGGGTTTCTTAAACTTTATTTCTCCCTTTGACTGATTTCAGTTTCAGAGGTATTTTGCCGCCAGGATTTTCCCCTGGAGTTACAACCACTATGTAGACGTTATATAACATTATCACGGTGAGCTTCTATAAGTGAGAAAAGCCATAAGAATGTGGCGAACCCACTTAGGACATCAAGAAATTGGGATGAACATATGTAATTCTGGGGGAGTATCCTGGAGCAAAATATCTTAGAAACTGCAATCAGTCACAGGGAAAAATAAAGTGGGAGAAACCCGTTTATTTCTTACAAGCAGTTGTCCCACATTTCTCTCAACCCGGCTGCAGAAGAAGGGACTCCACCCAACCTCTCTGGTCCAGATGCGCCCTCACACACCTGTGTAATTACCTACAGATATGGAGATGGCTAATTCTCTCCACGCCTTGGAAACACCTATTGCTATGGAGATGCACTAAAACCAGGGGAGAGATTCTGGAAATATTGCAATTTTATACACATCATATTTCTTCAAAGGCTCTCTCCATTTTCTCACTTCCCATTTATTCATTGTTTTCTTTTAAAATTTACTTTTATTGTAAAATATTCATATATACAAAAGAATCGTGTACTGTATATGTGTGTGTAAGAAAAGTAAAGCAACAGTGATTTCTCTACCACCGAGGTTAAAAAGAGAATATTTATCACACACAGAAGCCCCTGTATGTTCCACCCGAGTCCTATCCCTCTCCCTCCCAGAAAGTGGGTAAATGATCAGAAATTGTTGGTTTATGTTTCCCTTGCCTATAGTTGCAGTATACATGTATACATGCCTAAATGACATATTGTACTGGGTGAATTTTTTTCTTATTTTATTTTCCTTCCTGACTCAAATATTTCAAGCTTGGTGGCATCTTCCTGTACGCTTAAGTTACCTATGGTATTCATCACTGTCTCCTCTCTCACACCCAATAAAATACATTACTTTTGTCATTCGGAAGGCTTTGTCAGGAGAGATACTTAAGAGTCAGCTTCAGGTTTACAGAGCAAGGAGTAGGTGTCAGTGACTAGTGGGAGGTGGGGCGTCCACCGCCAAAGCAAATGCGAGAATCCAAGAATGGGAAGGGTCTTGTGTCAGGACAGCCACTCTGAGATTCATGTGGTGTCCTAGATGGTCACTGTGGGTAAAATTGTAATATTTCCAGAATATCTCACCTGGCTTTAGTACATCTGCATATCAATAGGCATTCAGAGGTGAAAGAAGTATGACTTTAGTGCATTTGCATCCTTTGTCAGGGGTGGAGAGAAGTTCATCTCCATATCAACGGGTAATACATGGGCAACAGAGGGCTTGTCTGTACCTGAGAGATAAGACGGAGGACCAGTTTTACTTCTGCTGGAGCAGGAAAGAGAGAAGGGTTTGTAAGCAATAAACAGATTTTAAACTTTATTTCTCCCTTTGACTGATTCCGGTTTTTAGAGGTATTTTGCCCTGGGATTTCCTCTCCCTGGACTTACAGTCACCAAACCTGTTTTCCTAACGGAAAAAAAGACTAAAAAATATACATGGAGGCAGGTTTGGATGTCCTATTAAGGAGTTTGGACTTTTCCCGCAGGTCTTGAGAAGCAACTAAGATTTTGAAGAAGATAGTGACAGCTCATAACTTCTCCAAGAGAGATGAGATGAGAGACAGGAAGGCCAGTGAAGAAACACCTAGCCTGGGGCAGGGGTGCAGGTGTGGCTGGAGGGCTGCAGACAGGGTTTAGCAGGATTTAGCAACCCGTTGGATATGGGAAATGCTAGAGAAAGAGGACCTGGTGAGAACTGAGATTTCAGACTTACCTAGATGAAAACATGGTAATGTTCACTAACCAAAACAGTAACAGAGAGGTAAATTTGAACTTAGAACAGCCCAAAATGCTAGTGGCCATCTCTGTGCTGTTATTCAGAAAATAGTGGTTAATTCCAGCCTTTCTCTGAAGAGGTGGGCGAATCTTCATTTCCTACTTGGAAGAGTTTAGGTTTCTTAGATGCTAAATGACAACTTTTCTTGAACGATTCCAGTGCTCTGAGAGTTACAACTTCCCTGACTTTCAGTTTCTCATACTTAATCTAAGGAGCTAGAGTAAGAATGTCTCTAAAGGCCCTTCCATGTTTGTGATTGTGCAATTCTCGGAACTTTGCCCAGAATAGTAAACAGTAGCAAAAGGAACTCATGAGTTTGAGAATCAGAGGGAACTAAACTCTAATCCCTGTTCCAGTTCTAAAGCACGTCCCAGTGAACTTGGAGCTGTGGCTGCACCCTTGGCTGCTCTGAGTCTCCTCCTGAAAACTGCGTTTGATAAAACTTCACACGGCTGCTTTGAGTCTGTTGTGTGTGAAAAGACCCAACTCAGTGCCTGGCACAGGGTAGGTTCAGGGTAAAGATTGATTTCCTCCCTCCCTTCCTTCCTTCCTTCCTTCTTCCTCCCTTTGTTACTAAAGGGAAAGTGTTAGTCCAGCTCCCCAATGGGTGCTGGGGTGAAACCTTCTCTGTAGACTCTGTTGTGCCCCAAAGCAGCTATCATTGTGTCAGAGAACTGCTTTCTACACGCCATGCTCAGTTTTGCCCCAAAGCACAAGACCTGACTTTGAGAGAAGCAGAGTGGCAAGGAGGCCCGGGCAGCAAGTCTGTAGTTGCTGTTCCAGCTGGACCTATTTCCACCCCAAATGCCACACCCAGGGATGTGTATAAAGTGGTGGAAAGGAGCCACCCCATCTTCCCTGCACAACTGAGCAACAACACATTCACTCATATTTAAGGGATATAGTGAATCAGACAAGGTTTAGTCACCTTTGCACAATGCTTTGCCTTTTCAAGGCTGAGAGCTTAAAAAAAGACTCTGATAGTTAAAGTTCTACTGCTGAAGCTCAAAGATGAGGCTCTGTAAACCTGACCTCCAAACATTGAGTTTATCAGGATTCTCGGGAGGAAGAGACAGAAGTTGTCCCCTCTCCTTCAGTGAATGCTAGAAATGTTACTTTTTCCTGAAAGCTAAAGCTCCCATCCCTGTCCTGTACAACTCAGCTATGGAGAAAATGAAAAAGAAAAAGGTTGGAATCTCCTTGCATATAAAATTTAAATGCCACTTGAACCTGACATGATGTTTGTGTTTAAGTTCCAAATTGCACAATTTTCAAGATCAAAGAGTTCTGTAGATCCTATCCCAACATTGTGTAATGTTGCTATACTTAGGAATTTTGTTTTGGGGAAAATGAGACATAACTTAACCCTATCAGTCCTTGAGGAGATACCATTTAGAGACCTTGCTATTTCCTGAAGGAGAAGCCTCAGAGGTATAAATAAACATGTGTGTATGTGTGTATACATATATATATAATAAAATAAGTAACAAATATTACACTGTATAGAAATATTAGAGAGCTACATTCATGCCTTACATGTGAGGAAACAGGCAAACAGGCACATAGAGGCTGAATCTGGTTATATTGCTCTCCCACCATATAAAAGAGCAGCAGGTTCCTGCTCTGATATCCATCTCATCTCTCCTCCACTTACCCAATGCAGCAAGGTAGACCAAAAAGCAAGGGTAGACAAATAGACTAATCTCTGGTTACTTTGCAAATGCATTCATTTTTCAGCAAGCTGTTATTGAACACCTACTGTGTGCTGGGCATGATACAAGCAGTGGGGATAAAAGGTGAATGATACAATTCCTGGCCTCTTGTTGATAGAAGGCTGCTACTAGTTTACAATCTAAGTGTCTCTACACAGAGCAAATCTTAAATTAAATCTTAAATCTCAACAAATCTCAACAAATCAAACACTTAAATCTCAACAAATCTGTCGTATCACCACCAGGTCAAGTTCCAGGCTTTACAGTTCCCAGAATGCCATAGAAAAAGTAAGAACAAGCAAAAAAAGGAACAAAACAACCATAGAAGAGCAGCCACCTCTATAATGGAATAATTGAGGTGGCCTTCGATTTAAAGCTGGTCTTTTCTCCTTTAAGCAGCTTCCTTAGTTCTGGTTCTCTGTAAAAATGGGTGATTGATCACCATTAGAAATTTAATTACCAATTAATCGGCTACTATTGAATTACTGGTACATCTCAGTTATCTGCTACTTCACAGAGCAATCTATAAGTACTTCAGTGAAGAAAAGCGTCCAATTAAATAGTGAAATAGCACTCATTAATATATCAAAGTAAATGTCTAGAATGAGAACATTTCATTAATTACAAGAGTCAGGGCTTAGCATCTCTGAGACTCCATTTGCCAGTGTATCACCATTCAAAAAGAAAACAACTTGTTGCTATATAAAACAGAGCATTTTAGATGATTTTAAACCATCAGAGTCAATAGATATAAGAACTTTACACTCCATTTGACAGATATTTGACCTAAGGAATAAGTTTATTTTACATAAGGATAACTAAATTTGTATTTCAGTTTGTTCTTAAACACCAAGTTGATTTGAAATGTACTATGATAACCTTCTGACTACTATAAATGTAATAGGACAATAATAGAGAATTTGTAGTTGTCATTTTCTGGTACTTGCAGCTACATACAAAGATATATAAAAGTAAACATTTTCTTTCTTCCAAGTTAGACTTCATTTTCCTTAATAAATTCTTCTGCCTCTGTTAAATACCCCAAATTTACCATTTCTCAGCTACCTTCTCAGGACAGTCAGGAGCCAGACACTATTTGTCTCTTATAAACTCTTAACTATCCCTATTCCTAAAAAAAACAAACAAAAAAAAAGCTTTGGTAATACTGGTTTATAGCTCCACACTCATTCCCTATCTAGTCATAACTGATTCACTTTCTTGTTCATTTGATCAGTTAATATTTATTGAAGATCTACTATGTGTGTTCCAGCTACTAGCAATATAGTGGTGAACAAGCAGGGACCCTGATGGCAGGGATAGCATTCAGATAACCACACAAGCAAATAGTAGTTGTGGCTGTAATGAACACTGTGGCATGTAGGTAAAAGGTATTATGGCCATGCATAATAGAAGCATTTGACCTAGATAATAGGGTCAGGACAGGCCTCCTGGGGAAATGATAACACAATAAAATCTGAAGGAGGCATAGCAGTTAACAGGGTGAATGGAGGTGGAAGGAGCTCTCCAAGCAGAGAGAAAAGCATGTGCAAAGGCCCTGTAATGGGAAGACACATGGCACATTTGGAGAACTGAAAGGAGGCCAGCAAACTAGAGCGCAGAATACAAAGCAGAGCTTGGTGTAGGATAAGTCTGGAAAGTCAGTAGGATCCAAATGATTCAGGGCCCAACAGGCCTTGTTAAAATTTTTTATTTTTATTCTAAGAACAATGGGAGACATTAAGTGTTTTAAACAGAGTGACATGATGAGATTTGTGCTTTAAAAAGAAAATGTGGCTACAATGTAGAGAATGGATCTGCAATAATGAGATCAAATGTGGCAGGTCCAGTTTGGAAGCCATTACAGTAGTCCAGGAAAAGGACAAGGTAGCTTAGATGAAGGTTGAATTGGAGATAGAAAAAACAGGTTGGATCCAGAAGATACTCAGAAAGTGCAGTTGATGACAATTAGTGATGGGCTGGATATGGGGAGGAATCAAGGATGTCGCTTAAGATTCCTAACTTGTACATCTGGAGGAAAAGTAGAGGTATTTGCTGGGGTGCATTGTCCCATAACATCAGGCATGGGAGAAGATTGTGGTTCCTGCTTTAGCCATATTGAGCCTGAGGTCTTTGAGACATCTGAGTGCATATTTCATAAGCAATTTGATGTGTGGACAGTCAGCTCAGAGGAGAGGGGTAGCATGGGAGTACTAACCTGTGTGTCAACTAAATAGAAAAAGAAGCTGAGATTGCCTGGAGAGAGGGTGAAGAGTGAGCAGAGGAGCAGCCGTAAGATGGAGCCTTACACTGGTAGTCATGGATGGTCCTGCAAAGGAGATGTAAATGTTGCAGTCTGAGAAGTAGAAGGAAAACCAGGAGAATGTAGTGTCAAGGTGAAGGGAGGGATCTATAGTGCTCAGTCATCTATTATTAAACAATATTTTTAAAAAGCATTCCATTTGAAGTTGAAACCTAAAGGATAAATACCTGATTGAGTGGTAATTGCCTTTTAGTAAGCTGGCTCCTGAAGCATTTGATACACCACTTTTACATTTTTTGAGCCTATCAAGATAATGACAAACATGTGGTGGTCTGTGGGTGCTAGGTTCTGTTGTAAGATATTTCTGTAAGCTAGCTCATTTAATCTTTACAACAGCTCCATAAGGTGGACACATTTCTAAAATTCTCTTTATTTTACAGGTGGTAGAACTGAAGCAGATAATGTGAATTTCACAAACACAGAAATATTATAGGAACTGCATAAAGTAAATAAGCATTAGGGACCAGAATTTGATGCAGGTGCTTGAGTCTGGGTCTGTGCTCTGCTGCCTCCCCATTAATTATCTATCAACGACAACTTCCTACCACCTCACTGGACACAAATGCACACATTTTAAAATATAATGTCCTAGTATGACTCTAACATTTATTATTCTTCCAGTTGAAATTCATCTCATTGGATTTGCCTGCTAGAAGCATTATCTTTATGCCCAGAGCTGAGTTTTGTTTTTTTTTACTATCACCAGCTCAGTTCCATTTTTGGAATTTATATACATATTGAACCATGGTGCAAACTGTAATAGTTAAGGTTTGTCCCCAGTTTGGAGTCTATGGCTACACAATAATAGCACTTTGCAGTCCTGGAGCATTTAGGTCACTAGAACCACTTCTATCACTCTGGGGCTGCTTGTTTATTTGGGTGGTTATCCTTGCTATTCCTCCCCAGCTCTGAAGTTTCTTGCTATCTTCTTCACATCTCAACTCATATTAATTCTATGACCATATTTTATTCCAGACACTTTTGAGAAATTCCTCAGGCTGTGAAGTGCGCAGTGATGAGTATCGAACGGAGTTCACCACAGCCTTGCAGCGTGTTGACTTATTCATGGGCCAATTCAACCGAGTCCTCTTAACGTCTATATCCACCTTCATTAAAGGAGAACTCACCATCGCTAATCTTGGGACATCAGAGGGTCGCTTCATGCAGGTACATGCTTTCTGAGAATGGCTGTCTGCTTTATTTGTGATTGTGCAATTAATATGTTTCTGTTTTTGCACTAAGGTATTTGCAAATATTGTAATGTGAAAATCACAATAGAAGCTAGAGACACAGACTGAGAGCAAAACAATGAAGCCTGGTCCCTTTTTATGAAGTGTACAGCCTATTTTTGTTAAATTCTCAAAGCTTTCGGTTTAAATGTGGTTGCTTTAATTTTCTTGCCCAGAATGGTTTGGGTTTTGTGTTTTGCTTTTTTTTCCCCATTCATGATTACTGTCACATGATTGGAAAATAAAATGAAACAATTAAAGCACTTCCACGAGATGTTTTCCTATTTCAAGGGAAGCTACGGATCAAAGAAGAGCTATTCTGTGAACTATGCGTCTCCATGAAAAGAAACATTCACATCATTGAGAAATATTGGCAGCAGTTAGGAAAGGACGTTATCATCAAAATCCCATTGTAACTCCAGCTCTTCTGGTTCTGTAAAATGATGGGGTCAAACACAAAAGTTCAAATACTGAAAAAAATCCAGATTTTATTTAAAAATGCTTTTAATCGATAGCGACAGTATTTCCGCACAATAAAAGTTCACATTTCAGACTTGCCATTATCATGTTTCCTAGGTACAGGAATCATAGCACTTTGCAGAAATTAAAATGCTCTTGTGTTGGATCTCTTTTGCTACTTTAATAGTTTTGGTAGGGCTTTCAACCTGATTTCATTAGTAGGTTCTTGATTAATGCAGAATGACCATGGCATCTATAGAAGTGTGACTTTCTACAAATACTAGAAATTTCTTTTAAAGAGAGGTGGTTATTTCAAAATCATCTGATGTAATTAACATCCTAATCAGGCAATGACTTTTAGTAAACTAGTTGAGGAGAATAATGTTTTCATATGACTTGCTCATCTATACATCTTCTCCCTGTATTCTTTTATAAAATTGATTTTCAAAAATTACCACTGTCAGAATCTAAAGATACAAATCTGTGGTCAGAAATACTGACCATAGACTATCGGTTACCACAGAGGTGGGGGATGGGTAAAACAGCTAAAGAAGTACAAACTTCAAATTATAAAATAAATTGGTTGTCGGAATGGAAGTATAGCATAGAAAATATAACCAGTAATATAATATCTTGGTATAGTACTGGGGTAACTACACTTAACCATGGTGGGCATTTAATAATACATATAATTGTTGAATCACTATGTTGTGCATCTGAAGCAAATACTGTGTATCAGTTATATTTCAATACAAAAAGAAAAAAGCACTTAAAAAAAATTACCACTGTCTTTATAGCAATCTAGATATTGGTCATTGCCATATTATAAATCATGTTTTTCTTGTATTAGTGGGCATAGCTGAATGTTTTCAAAGTCATAAAAAATATAAATAAAATCTTCCTAGCTCAAAACGAATCTTACAGAACACTTATAATCTAAGTGTTCCCACAATTAGCCTCACCTCCTCCCATTTCTCCTCCAAAAAAAACTCTACCTTTCCTCCCCGTTATCCCCCTCTTTTCCTGCCCGTTGTTCTTATTTACCCACCTCAGACCATTTCTCTCCTTAGCTCCTCAAAGTCTGAAAGGTGGATGCCAATCCCCTCACACACACACATAAACATGTACTCTAATGTATCTGAAATGTGGTGATAGCTGTTATTGTACAATGTGTAGTATTAGATTGTATTTAAGTTTTTTTAATTTACATTGATATCATTCTATAGAATTCCAAAAAATTGGAAGGATTAGAGAAGCTCTACTGAATTCTTTATGTGTTCCCTTTGTCTTTGATTTGCTTCCCTTTATGTCTCCTTTTTTTTTTCTAAATTGTCAATTACCTTGCCAAACTAGACACATATTAATAAGCAAGCTTTCTACAGTCACTAGAGAGCTGACATTTTTTTTTATATCAAAGTTCCTGGCCTATTTCCAGATTTCTAAGGTTCTAATAAAATCCAACTTTTAGATAGATTGCTTTAATAACTGAGTAATTCTGCTGTATGACAGATTCTACCACCCAAGTAATATGTCAGGTATCAGTCTCATTATAGCAGAAATGCTGCAGCAAATGTTTTATTCTCGTCTCATTTTATTCTTGTAGCATTTTCATAAAAGAAGCTTTATTAACACCATTACCTATGCATCCAAAACATTAAAGATGAAAATAAGAAAATTAGTAAATACTTATTTTAAAAAGTAGTGATATCACTAATTTTTTTTTTAATGAGGTAGCTTCATCAAATATATTTTGAGAACCTACTAATCTTACTAGGCAAATAAGTGAATCAAAGGAAACAATGACATAGAACCTGTCTTTAAAGAACTAAAATTTTAGGAGAGATACAAACATGGACCTAACATCAAGACTACACAAGACAAAGACATACAGAGAAAGGTTATTGAGACCCACAGAAGGTCTGTTTCTCTGACACTTGCCTACAAGAATTCCATTGCATTAAATTTTGTGTAAATAAACCTAAAGCATTTGAAGGCTCAGTCAACATCACTGAAATCCAGTTTGTTTACAGCAAATACTATTCAGGGAAGAGTCGGGAGTTCAGCAAAGACATAGAGAACTACTAGTTTAATTTAGCCAAGCTCTAACTACTACCAAGTTCTATAAATGTTTGCACTAAAGCGCACTAAAGCACTAAATCTGGCCACGCCTAAATTCTACAATTCATGTTTTAATAATACTATGGAGTTTATGTAACAAAATAGAATGGACATATTTTTTTTCCCAAAGACAGCTGCCATACATGAAAAGGAACAGAAAAATGATTTTTACTTCCTTCCTACCCTGAAGCCTAAAGGCAGAGTTGCTTTGCAAATGTTTTCTCCCAAGAGTTTGCAGCTGTTTCTGCCTTTCCTATTGTGCTTATGTTCGGCTCTGGCTGGGAATACAAGCTACAGCCCCAGCTGTCGGGTGCAAACTGAATCAGGTATTTCACAGTGGTTATTTGATTAGAAAGAATTACATTGTTTAGCTAACAATATTATATGTATGGCAGAGAAGACATTTTTAACATGTTTCTAACATTTAAACATGTGTAACTTATCTCCTACAGGTGCAACTATGTCTAAATATACAGATGTGTACATATATTTGAGTCTCTCTGTAGAGCCATGTCAATATAGATATAGATTTCAAAAACAATTTTTATTTGTGTAATCACTCTCTTGGGATGCTTTGAAGTAAAATAATATGATAAGCAATATCCAAGATAGTTTAAGTAAATAATAAGAACACTCCGCGCCCCCTTATAAATTTTGAGGGGGGAAGGGACATAGACGGGAACAGGACTCAGGAGCAGCGCAGTGTGCAGGGCAACATGGGAGAGGGAAGGGGTACTCGTGATGATCACAGGACTGATCACAGGGATTGCCCATGTCTCCCCTTCTGAGCTTCTCGTCTAATCTACATCCAAAAACAATGCTTGACTTTTTTTTTTTACAGCACTTATGTAAGGCCTTTAATCTCTAGATGCAAGGCATTGCTATTAAAATATTTGTGCATGACTGTCAGGCCAGGGAGAGTGAGTGGATCAGGGGTGTGGTGGGGGTGGGAAAGCACTTTCAAGATTTGTTTCATGTTCAGCTCAACAAATACACACTGAGCAGCTACCTAGTCTGCATACAGTGGCCACTGCCTGAACACTGTCACAGCTGTCATTAGGTCTTTGTCAAAATCCTTGCTCTTCTCCCATCCTCTTCCCCTCTCCCAATTCCTTGATGCTGTTACCATCCATCACCCCTTTTCTCTCATACTTCTTATTAACTGGGCTAGTTGGATCTTAAGCAAGAAACTTAGAGGTAGGGATCACCTAAAAAGACATCCTTTGCTTATGATCATTGCTTATGACCGTCGCTTAAAGGATTATGTTAGCATTCAGTACTTAATAATTACTTAATAATTACTGATTTCCACTAAGCAGAATCAATTCATCTATTGACCTCCTGTCTTCAAATTCCTTTGGTTCCTGTGTCACCATCATGGCATGTCAGTGCTCTGTGTTGGAAGCCTGTAGCATACATAACATTTGGGATTGCTGCTGTCTTAGAGTATGTACACACAAGTCATCAATTCATCAGTGCTGTGAGCATCCGGCAGAGACATAGGCAGATGACGCTTGAACCTGAACATTTCTCTTTAGAGATTCCTAACTTACCCATCTCCTTTATAAAATGATCAGATACAAATATCACCTGCCTTTTTTTTAAATTTGTGCATTGATTTAGTTACATCCCTAAAGAATGGTAGCTTTGGTGTTTTTCCTTGGAAGAAAATATACTCATAGGTTCTGAAAGTTCCTTTGTGTTGGAAGAACCTATTATAACTAGTAATTTTAGAATTATGTCCAGAACTAAAAATTAAATCCAATTCAGGTACTGTCTCCCAAAATGATTTAATGCATGCTCTTGAAATACCTACAACTAAAACACTTACATGAATAGAAATGTAAAATATAAATATTTGAAACTATGGTAAAATTCTATGCTTTTGTTTGTTTTGCTTTTTTGGTAGTAGGGAATAACTGGAATTTCTTGTTTGGGTGCTTTTTTGAAAGACTGAAGAGACATTTTAAAACCTGAAGAGAGAGAGAGAGAGAGAGAGTGTGTGTGTGTGTGTGTGTGTGTGTGTGTGTGTGTGTGTATGTGTATAATAGTAGTTTTTTTTTAACTTTTATCACTTCTAAAATTCAGGAACAATATACTCTATTATAGATTAGCTAATGCTACAGTCATTATATTTGGAATACTGATTTGAAAGTACTTGTTATTTTTAAAGTCTTACAAAATTACTAGCATATTTGGCTTTTGGATGCTTTAAATTTTCTTAGAAAGATCTCAATCTGATATTGACCCATTCCGCTCACTTTTGCTCATCTCAAAAGTTGAAACACACACATCAGTATTGTAACAATAAGGAAAATGTCTTACTTTTTGTGGGTACCTGGCTTTTGTGGTACCCAATTGGCGTAGAATCACTTGTGCCCATTTCCCAAAAACAGCAGAGAACAGAGTAAAGCTTCATTTTATTCAACTTTTGGAATAAAGTCGAACACAGGCTTCCACCTGCTATTTTTTCTTACCACTTTTAATCTTGCGCTGTCAGCACCAATCAGCAGTTTCTATTTCTTCTCATGTTTCTTTTTTTTTTTCCATCCCAGAAAACTAGATGCTTACCTTGATTGAAACAAAAAACTCTCCTCTTCCCATCTGATTTCCTTCTAAACAAACACCAATTTCTCTTACATACTGAACAAGGTAATAAACCTTACGCAGGTGTCTGGGCCAGCTCAGGCTGCTAAAACAAATTACCATACTCAGGGTGGTTTAAGTAGCAAATATTTATTTCTCACAGTTTTGGAGGCTGGGAAACCTGAGCTCACGGTGCCGGCAGATCCGGTGTCTCGTGAGCACCTCTGTCCTGGTCCACACGTGCTGTTCTTGCTGGTGTTCTCACACAGCAGGAAAATGGCAAGAGAGCCAGCCCCTTGGGGTCCCTTTTATGAGGGCATTCATCTCATTCATGAGGGCTGCACCCTCATGACCTGATTACCTCCTAAAGTCCTTACCTCTTAAAACCATCACACGGGGGGTTAGGATTTTAACATGCAGATATTGGGGTGACACAAACAGTCCATTTCAGTAGGCAAAAAGCAGGAGGCGTTAGAAGCCATTTCTAGAAAATGCTGATAAAACTCTTGAAGGTGGTCTAAATTTCTAAAACATTTAAAAATCCCATCCTTTACTAAGCCTTAAGTGAGCTTCTTATTTCAGTCTAGTCATATATTTAGGCAACAAGTATACCTTTAGGACCTATTACCTGCCCGACTCCATACCAGAAACTACATGAAAGCAGACCCACTTCCTGGAACCTTAAGGTCACACCCAGTTATAACCCAGCATGTTTAGTAATAGTGTTGACACCTTCATTCACATTTTTTCCTCTCACATTTTTTTCTCATTGAGTCTCAAATTCCAACAATTTGCATCATCTTTCATTAAAATTGAAGCTTTCCTTCTTCCTTAACAGAAATCCTCTATTTTTCTTAACTTTTAAATTAGAAATCAATCTAGATGATATTAAAGGTTCCACTTGGTTCTCTTTGCCTAGAAATAGAACTGTATATTTTCTGTTTATTCAGTCTTCAATCAACAGTAGTACCTGGGGAGTAGGCTGCATCTCCCATTCTAACTGATTCTCCTGGTGAGAATCCACTTTATTCTGTCTGTCCCTCCCCCACCTCCAGCCTCTTGAGGATCCTGTTTTATCAAAGTCCAGTGTGACCATGAGGGAAGTTCTTCAGAACCCTGGTTGTGAGGCTGAGCAGATAATGCCCAACTGCTCAGTCCCAGGCAGGAGGAATGGATGGAAGACTATGGACAGAACTAAACTTGTCTTTTACTTAATTAAAAAAAAGTCTGGGAGAGAAATACAAAATTCTAAAACCACAATAAAGTACCATGGTTCACACCCACTGGGATGGCTATAATCAACAAAATGGAAGATAACAAATGTCAGTGAAGATATAGAGAAATTGGAACTCTCATACATGCTAGAGGGATTGTATAATTGTGCAGCCCCTTTGGTAAATGGTCTAGCAGTTTCTCAAAGGTTAAACATATTTACCAGAAGACTCAACAATTCCAGTCCTAGGTATATAACCAAGAGAAAACATATGTTCTCACAAAAACTGGTGCATGAATGTTCATAGCAGCATTATTCACAGCAGTGAAAAAGTAATCAAAGTGCTGATAAATGTTCCAGCATGGATGAGCCTTGAAAACCTTACACTAAGTGAAAGAAGCTAGTCACAAAAGACCACATACTATAGGAATCTGTTTATATGAAAGGTCCAGAATAGGAAAATCTATAGAGCTATAAAGTAAAATAGTGGTTGCGAGGGTTTGGAGGGTATGAGGAGTGGTGGTATGATGACTAAGGGATATGGGTTTAGGACATGAAAATGTTCTAAAATTGATTTTGGTTCTCGTTGCACAGATCTGTGGATATAATTAAAAAATCATTGAATTGTCCACTTAAAAAAAATGAAAAGAAAGGCACATACAAGAATTTCATGTTAAATTGTTCATTCTTAAATTCTTAAACAGTGTAATAAAAAGTGAGACTATGTGGGTGATGAAGGGATCTGGCTTTTATGTATTTGTAGATTTATCAAACAAAATTACTTTGGTCAGGTTTATGAATTTTGGGGCCTAGCCACAAAGGTTTTATTTATAATATTTGTCCATGTATTTCTTCCTTGTGTCCTCTCCCAGAAAATTTGAGATCATAGATACAACAATCAAGTAAATTCAGATTCTTCCCAACTCCCTAGCCCCAAATATATCAGTCTTGTAGTTTCAGGAGCATATAGAGAAAGGTTTTGAGTCCTTAACACTAAAGATAAGTTGTCACTACAGTAGAGACCCAAAGATAATTCCTCGTCTTCTGTTTCATATTAATTGTCCTAAGATTGCCTGGTGATTTATCATAAGAATTAAATTTAAATGCTAGAGTCCGTTCTGTCCCTAGAAATGTCTCCATGACAACAAGGGGACCTCCTAATTACTTGCAGACATTGCTACAAGAGTATTTTGAGGTTATTCAACTATTTAGAATTCTGGCAATAAGAGAAAGTGAGGAATTAATGATAGAAAAGCATTCTTGGCAGTTTATATCAGTAGGTGTACCTGCAAAGAAAGGGCTACTGATCCACTAGAAAGGTATTTGCATCCATGATAATGATCTCTGCTTAAAACTCCAGTCATCTCACTTTTCCACACACTTCCTGTCTTCCCTGGTTCATCCTGTTTTCTATACCATGCCACACTCTTCCTAGCTCATGATCAAAAGTAGAGCTCGCTAGCTGTACCAGTGACATTTCCTCTGTGCCATTAAAAACTGTTTAGATGTGGAGTCTTTCTCCTTAGCCACACTTAACTTGTATAGCCAAGATTACTGAAACAAGGAGTATTTGGCAAGGCAAATACATTGTGAAATTTGTTTTAATGCTTTGGCTCACGGGTGGCTCTTGGGCTCTGAGTTAGAGCTTTTTATTGGTATTTACTCTGGTGCTCTGAGAGTGTAGCAGTTGAGTGTTTAAGAAGAGGTCAAGCAAACGGATTCTGGCATTAGATAAAGCTCCTTGGCAACTTGGCTCTTGTACTTTTTAGCTAAAGTCCTCTGGTATATTTTCTTTGTGGAAAATAGTAGTACGTACATCATTGGATTATTGTGAGGAGCAAACGAAATACTTAAAACACAATGTCTGGCTCAGCTGCAATGTAGGACCATATATGCAGTGCTCTCCAGACAAAATGTCTTAACAGGGAATGTACCATATCAGTCTACCCAAGTTCCAGAGGTGCAAAGAGCATCTTTATGAAAAGAGAAAGAAAAGTTGATCTTTTCTGGGAAATGCCTATTTGGGTAGACTTCAGATACTGGATAAAATCAAAGATGATGACCTAGTAATTAAGAAGGGATTGCTTATTATAGATATGGGAAGTGACATTAAAGAGAGCAAGAAAATAGAAAAAAGGGTACTAGATGGTAATTGTTATGTAACAGGTCTAATTGGAATGGGAAATACAAGAGGGATGGACACAAAATTCAGATATCCTTAGGAAGGTTCTGAAAGATAAATCATCTTCAGGGAGGTGGAAAGCACAGACTGAGGCACAGGCAGAGATGGGTTATTAAAAGACTATTTTGACTTGAGTGTGAGAAATTTTTTTTCAGCTTCACAGTTGGAAGAAACTGGCAACAATCAGGGAAATACAAAAAATTAGGGGGTAGGGGATAGGAAAAACAGGAGGTGGTGAACACCAGAAGTGAGTCCAGGTTAGAAACTGTGTAATTAAAATCTCGATAATTTGAGATAGAGGTTTTAGAAGTCTGATGTCCTGAGACTCTGCCTCTGACCAGCACCTGGAGGCGGGTAAGACCGGTAATCACACTCCTTTTTACTTCCCGTACAAAAGCCACACAAAATTATTTGGCCCTAAAGTGAGGAATAACAGCAGTTTCCATTCTTTCCCATCCTGACCAAATGACCTTTGACCCATCATTTAACTTCTGTGCAAATACAGTCACTCTGCTTAATGGAGATGTTTTGAAAGTGTTGAGTGTTTCAGGTAGACAAAAAAATGTCATGATGCTCAGCTTTTATGGCTTTGTGTGTGCTTGGTTAGTTTCTCTATCAACAATCTGCTCTCTGGGAACAAATAGGTACTTTAGAATCTTCCCAGATTGTTTCAGAGCACTTGACTCCTTGGGCTGAAGAAAAAATTTACTGCTGCCCCAGAACTTTTATATGTTGTGTGTGAGTTTGTTAAAGTACTAAGCAGTTAATTTCTCCTGTAATTTTCATTCCTGTTTTAAAGATGCCCTGTGATTTCATACTCATGGCAAATACATGTGCTTTCAATGAAATGTAAAAGGGTATTTGGGATGTTGGGCAATTTCCCAGTCAGTTTCAAGCCCAGAGCTGTCCTTCTCCTTTAGCACCTCATGTAGGGGCAATGTTACAGCCCATTTCAGAGTGAGAGTCTCTTGGAGAGCTCCTAACTCTCCTAAAGTCTGAGTATTAGTCTCAGGTAGTCATTCTGGTTTTGTTGGACTTTATCATCACTGGGTTCTAGCAATAGGGCAGTTAGAAACTGTATAGCTAAGAAACATCCCAAATTAGAAAAACCTGAAAGTAAAAATGACACCCATCATCAAACCTCATTTCCAAGGCATTGTTAAAACCATCAGACCTTATTATAAAACCAGACCAAGAAGCAGAACTTTATTTATAATCTAAGTAATAACATATGATAGGGCAATGGCTTATAAAAACAATAGCACATCATTTCAGAGTCACTGAGGGCCTATTTTGAACTCAAAAGATCTATAAATATGGCTTAAGATTATCAAAGCTGGAACTAGAGCCAGGTCTCCACAGTCCCCATCCACTATCCTTTTCATTATATAAAGGAAAACTGCTCTGTGGGGAGGGCCATGGAGGAGAGATTAAAAAATAATCCAAAATCCTTGTAGCATAAGTGAGCTCTTCTGTTCTGAGAGAGTTTGGGCTCTTCCAGTACCACCATGAGGATTTGCCTGAACATGCTGGTTGATTGACTGGCATATCTCCTTCCCTAGAAACCATTAAAAATTCATCGGCAAGAGTCTGTCTTGGGGTTCAGATGAATTGTCTTCAGGGCAGAAGATTAGAAGATGTCATCTTGATTTACAGTGAGCTAAACTGTAGGACCTTTAAGTCAAATACCCATGAGCTCTCCTGATCTGTTATTATTGTTATCATCCACATTTTCCTCTTAATTTAAACTGAGCTGGTTGTACAAAGGGTGTTTCTGTTTCGTTTCTCAGGTTGTGGTTTCTCGATCGGGATCATCAACCCCTCATGTGAATTTTCCCCTGGATTCCCAACCCGTGTCTCCAGAAGTTATCATGGAACACCCATTAAATCAAAATGGCTACACACTCGTTGTCACTGGGAAGAAGGTAAGCCCTGTCCCCACGGCAGACGCTGTGGATGTGTTCTTCCTGTGGCTAGTTACAGCCAAGGTCGTGTGATCCTTCTGAATTTCTCTCTTGGTCTTGGAATCACCTCTCCTCTATCAGGTTCTTTCTTGAGTATTCCAGAGATCTGAAATCAAGTTAAATGTTTATTCAGGGACAATAGGACCTAGGGGAGGTCCTTTTCATAACATGTACATACGTCTCCTTTTGTCTTATGTTTTTCAATGAGAAAAACAAACACAGAATGAAAATTACAAGTCCTAAGGGCACAACTCTAGAGCAAGCAGACCTGAAACATACATTGGAATCCCACACCAGCCCATAATCCTTTTTATCTGAGAGAAGGGGGTGCATCTTGATGCCAAAATGGTACGTAAACTTAGTTTCCCCGGGGGATTTTAGTGTGTGTTCCAGCATCTTAAATTATACTATCTTGTTATTTTTAAATCATCTCAGAGCAGAATGTCCCTACTAAATAGAATCTCTGACATTGCATGACAATGTTTGCATTCACTGGGCAATAATGGTAACTTTTATCACATACATGCCAGCAATAGAGGGAAGGAAGGAATTTTCTTTAATCACTTAATTATTATAACATGATTTGCACACTGTTTCTAGTAGACTCTGTAAAATTGTATTTCCATGTATCTTTGGTGTATTTGCTTTTTATTTAACAAAGAAAGAAAACCCTCTGGTAGCTTTTTCCATCACTTTTCTTCCCAGATCACCAAGATCCCGCTGAATGGGTTGGGCTGTGAACACTTCCAGTCCTGCAGTCAGTGTCTGTCCGCCCCTCCCTTCGTGCAGTGTGGCTGGTGCCATGATAAATGTGTGCATTTGGAACAATGCACCAGTGGAACATGGACTCAGGAGATCTGTCTGCCTACAATCTATGAGGTAGGAATCTCTATCAGCTGTTCATGTATGTTTTTTGGTAAATACAAATCCCATTAATAAAAAAAAAATCTGCAAATCTAGTTACTCATTCAGCTGTGAGACATCAGCCAAACACCAGCTCCCTCCAGGTTCTTCCTTTAGGGTGGCATCTCGGCACATCCCCAGGTCCTGCACCAGACACGTTTGCTTTGTACTCACTAAGTCGATGCTCTCCTTGGGCATTTGCTCTCCTTTAGTGTTAGGTGACTAAGAGTGGTGGCAAGTGAACAACATTGCTACCATTTCCTCACCCTGGAGCCTGTTCCCTCTTGACTCGCCCATGTCATGATTCCTTGCCACCTACTTTATCTACCAAGTGCCCAGATGTGAGCCATGCTGGGGAAGAGAGGAAAGAAGGTTTCTTCCTGTCTGGTGCATAGATGGTGGCCATGTCTCTTCTTACTTCCCAGGGTAATTTGAGAGGCAAGTAATAGCCCACACTCATGGGTGTCTGTGTTCCCTCTCTCAAGTTCCTGGAAGAACACTAGACATGCAGTGATGACTATACTGACATATACACTCCATATCATTCCATTCTTTAATTCACTCCAAAAATATGTATTGAGTGCATCCCACACAGCATGCATTCTTCTAGACACTGGGGAGATACAGGCCCCAACAAGACAGAAGTGCCTCCTGCTATTAGAGAACTGAGTTTCTAGCAGTGGACGTCAGCCATGATATTGTGGCCACACTTGCTCTCTGTTGCTTTATTTGCTTAAGCATATATTTGGCACTGAAAATCTCTGTGGCAGTTTTTCTACATGTCTTCTTCCAAACACATTTTGCTTGAAAATACTTCCCTGGTGAGGACCCAGTATGTATTTTCTCTGCCTACATGTAGAACAGTTGGACTTTAGTAAATGGGTCTTGTGAAAGATTCAAGTTAAAGGTCTCGGTCGCCTGGTTCAAGCCTAAGTAAACAGAGTGTACAAGTCAGAACAAGAACCACCTCCAAGCCAATAGCTGTTTTCATTTAGTTACGGTTTGGAGCAAGATTTGTACTGGGTGACTGGGTTTTAAACCAAATCATTTTCTGTTAGGTGTGACACAATTATTAGGACTTACCTCAATCAGCCAGAGAATAAACTAGAAGATTCTAAGAAAAATTTTAATCTATACTGTAGTATTTATGTACCCGTTTTTGTTTGTTTAATATACTTTACAACCACATACAATTGTATACTTTTTTAAACACACAGCCTTGGCAACTTGAGACACTAGAAATCTGAACTCAACTATTCTGTGAAACAGATACAGGAAGAGTGTTGTGCGTGTGAAGGCAATTAAATCACAGCAATTTAATTTCAAAAATAGCCAAGGTAGTGTTTTAAATAAAGAGCAGATGGAGAACCTATACAAAGGGATTATTTAATTTTGACCAATTGTCTTCTTTTTATCAGTCTTGAAAGCTATATAAAATGGTTAAACTAAATATTTTAGAGTTTTCTAAAACCATAGAATCTCTCATAATGTTTGAATCTCCCTCCTCTGTCATCTTTCCTCACTCTAGTACTCTGTAGCTGG
Source organism: Manis javanica (assembly GCF_040802235.1). Taxonomy (NCBI): domain Eukaryota; kingdom Metazoa; phylum Chordata; class Mammalia; order Pholidota; family Manidae; genus Manis; species Manis javanica. Next base: position 32,114,474 of record NC_133161.1, on the reverse strand, counting down.
CGATTTTGAAAGGTTGCATTGCATCATGCTTGAGTTGGTGAGGCCTGAGTCACATGATTAGAAGGAAAGTAGTGCGGCTGAGTCCATAAATCCCTTTCGGTTCATACTTGTTAGGGAGATTTCATGCTGCACTAGACCACAACATTCAGCATTCTTACTGCAAAAAATTAGATTACTCATCTTTTTCTTATCTGTCTTACACTCTACAGGCACAAAACCTAGCTGATATATAGTTTTACTTTCTAATAAATGTAAGGTAACCTGATTTTAAAGGTACATGATGTTCAGTGACTGAAGTTCTTTGCAGTTCCCATATGAGAGATCTTGGGATTGCAAGCCCATTATTTCATTTCAGACATGTTATCTGATCTCATACTTAAAGAGAAATGAGAAATGCTTCAGAAAAGGAAGAGAACTTTTCCAGTGTATTCTGAATTTATTAAGATAAAGTTGTCATATATTATAGGATTGAATTCACTCCCAGTGAGACGGTAAAACAGTTTATTAATTGATCAGAAGATTCAGATAAGAAGCAACAGTGATATCTTATGGGGGTGGGAGTCATATAGGCAGTATACTGTCACCAATATACTTGTAATTTTTTTCCTATGGTAGAGACATATTTTAATTTTCCAAGTGTTTTTGTTGTTGTTTTCACTTTCTCATGTATTATCTTGATGGGCTTTGAAAACATAATCATTTACATCATTTTCACCCATGCAAGGACACCAGTTACTTCTGTGGCTATTCCTCCCCTGTCCAGACAGGGGAGAGACCCAGCCTCCATGGCTCTCTGCAGGACACTCATTTCCTTCCCAGGAGTTTCTCTACCCTTCAGGGTGACTCAGAGTTTGCCAGCCCACTGTTAGTTATATCCAAGGGTATATAGTCCAAGACTGCATCCATCCTTTTACCCTGGAAGAGTGAACATTAATAAGCTAAAGGTAAAATGCTCAGATGCCCCCTTCTAGTATCTCAGCCAGGAGATGAAAGCCATGTAGAGCTGGCCTTTCGAATCCTGTCTAGCAGAGATTTATAATATTCATTTCTGTTGCCAACAAACCAATTGAAAAATTCTTAGTTTTTCTCAAATCATCACCCAATCCTTTTGCCTTATATAGGAAGTTATGATGTATGTAGAGTGACAGACTTCAGTTTTTCTGTAGAAAGAGGTGATCTGGGCAGAATATCAGGCCACCATCAGCCTTGGGCAGCTGTTTTCAACAGGGAAGGCTCTGCATTAAACAAGGGAACAGCAGCTGTGCGACTGCCTCAGGCTGAAGAGTCCAGGAGGGTTAGATGTCTTGTTCTCTCCTACTGAATTTCTAACATAATAATTAGATTTTTTTTTTCTAGCTGTTCTCATTAGCTAGACACGGACAAGGTAAGTTTTCATGAAAGACCAACTGTGTAATGGATTTTATGGGTAAAATAGCTATCATAAAAGCATTAAGCTAAGACTTTAACAATGGTAAGAGTTTGGTTTGCAATTATTTACTTGGGATGGATGGGAATGTTTACAAATTTGAATTTTGTTAAAAGTCCTTCTAAATTGTAAAAGGATCATTTTTAGACTTTCACTAACTGGCCTTTAGCAAATACCTTTACTGGTTTTGAGTTGCCTCTAGAGTGGTGCTATATTTTCCCACCATTGTACTTTACAGCACAATTTACAATATGTCCCCCCAAAAGAGCATTTCCTTTCTCAATTGTCACAAATCTGCTGAGGAGAAGCATATTTTTAACTTGGAAATTTGTTTTGTTTTAATACTTTTAGCCTAAGAACCGTTGTCTATGGACTTCATAGGAGCCTAATGCTGTCTTATATCACAGTTGCCGAAGTTTTAGTAATAAATTCAGTTTTTACTTTTCGTGCACCAGAAAGTGACCCTGCAATTATAAAATGAACCTATTATTTATTTTACATTGAACACAGGGTGGGGAGGACTCAGAAATGAAATGGAAAATAATGCCAAGGGAGATAATTAGAAACATTGCTGCAATACAGATCACATGTGGAGCTCTCTCCCATTTTTTTTTATCTATTTCTAATAGAAATAATATACTGTATGTGTTAAATATTACATCACTTTTAAAAGGCTGAGTGTGTCATCTAACCAGCTGGTGTACATCAAATACAGACCATATTTAAGGAAAAATCACAAATCAGGAATGAATGTGAATTAACAAGTCTAAAGAAATAGATTCATTTGTTCATTCCTGGCCCATAGATGATTTATAATAAATAATGAATGAATGAATGGCAAATATGTGTTGAATGCCCTCTATGTATTTGGTATTATGATAGCTGCTGAAAACATTGGATACTGAAAGAGGTATTTTTACCTTGTGACTTTCTTCTCTGGGTGGGAAACACCATAGCAACAAGGATGTGGCACACACCCAGCTGGAGCACAGAGCATGGCCTATATTGGCGCCTGGCTTCTAGGGACTATGAAGGTTTTTTTTAATCTCAGTTTGATCTGGAGGCCCCTAGAGGACTTACGAGCATGTAAAAGTGTGGGCCCAAAGAGTGTCTACTCCAGCCCAAAAGGTAACTAGAGACAGATTCACTTTACCAAAGAAAGCTCTTCATTCCCCCTCCCAGGCTGAATCTGCTCTGTCCCATCTCTGGATTTCCTGAAAACTTATTTCACTAGCATATCGTACTGTTTTAATGGTTATTCCAGACTCTCTGAAGTTTGTGATCCTTTTGCCTGTAGTGAAAACTCAATTTTTTTAGATAATTTGAGAATGGAAGAATTTCAGACTATTTGAGGATACATATTTTGTTTGCTTTATACACAACTGAAAGACAATAATATTTGGGTATTCTTAAATGTTTGTGTTGCCCTTACAGGTTTTCCCAACTAGTGCACCCCTGGAAGGAGGGACAACACTAACTATATGTGGCTGGGACTTTGGTTTCAGGAGGAATAATAAATTTGATTTAAAGAAAACCAGAGTTTTCCTTGGAAATGAGAGCTGCACCTTGACCTTCAGTGAGAGCACAACAAATATGTAAGGATCTTAAAATGCTTTGCTAGGGTGTGGTTGCACAACAGGTTTTGTTTGAATACTTGTAAAAATTGCCCCCAAAGTCCATGTCTTGAATTAATAAAGGTTTGGCCTGTCACATCTGTCTTGCCTGAGGGTTTCAGCCCTCTGAAAGTTCACTATGGATTCAATGAAACCAAGGAATAACAATGGAACGTTCTTGTGATAAAAGGGTTTATACCCGTCTTTATTACCCAGCAGTAGGTCGAGCACTAGAGTCATGTCTGTGTCCAACAGTCTCTAGGTCTATAATCCTCTTCTGTCTCTGTCCTCAACACTGCCACCATTCCAGCCTCTACTCTCCTGCAGCCGTGCAGCCCAGACTACTGGGCAGAGCTCTTTATATAGAGTCAGTAATAACGTATTGCCCACACATGTGTAGTGAGCATGCAGACCAGGGTCAGGTGAGAATCCTGACCACAGAAACTTCCGTTTTCCCAACAAAATCCCTTATGGATCTTTTCTGTTTTTAATCCTGTTTGTTTACCAAGATTAAGGAGGTTGAAAGGTGATATTACCTAGATGAAGAAAAGAAGAATCCAGCATCTGGGAGTCTTTCAACTATTTTTGTGACAACTCTTCAGTAATTGGCTAGATTTGAAAGAGTAACACTGGTCGGGGTTGCTCCATCTTTAAAGTCTTCAAATATAGGGTCTCCAGTGAGTTTTTCTGTAAAAGTCAATATGGACCTCCTCTCCTAAATTCACTTTCTAAACCTCAAATGTAGTGAAGCAGCCCAATCTTCACTACACAGTAAGACTTTTCTTATGAGTTTAAATTTGCATTCAGCTGATATTTATTGGCACTATCATGTAAGGTGTGTCTCTCACTTAGCCATTTCCAAATCCCAGGAGATAGCAATATCATTCCCATTTCACAAAGGTGGTACCTGAAATTCAGGAAGGTGGAGGATAGCTTAGCGAGGTAGTACAGAGAATAAGGCCTGCAAACTCAGCCTTCCTGATCCAAGACCTGTGCTTGCACCCTCTATAAAACCTAAATCCCATAATGAAGAAAGAACACAGAAATTTTTTAGTTATCATGTAGTAACAACAGCCAGACATTTAAAGCTTTATGGTTGAACCCATTCTACCAAGTGGTTATTTTATACTCATAGAATTCCTTCTATGGTTACATATAGGTCTAAATCTACTCATTTTACTGAGACCAAAACATCAATTAATGTCATACTTGTTTAGTTTAATGGCAAAATAAATTCATTCTGGAAATATCCCTTATAAGTTCCTATAATTGCATTATTAATTAGAGCTTGTAAACTGAAACATAATAATTCATTCTCTAAAAAGTTACTTAATAAAAACAAATTATGTTTATACTTTTTCAGGACTATAATAAAATTATTAATTCAAAATAGTTCTATGGAAATCCTATTACAATTTCATAATTTTTAAATGACTTAAATAAACAGGCATAACTACAGAAATGTACCTGTTGACATATATTAACAAAGAGATTTGGCTTATTTATAATTAACCCATTTGTTTCATATGCTGTTGAAATACTACCTCTGTCTTAGTTATGCTGAACATTATGCCTATAATTTTATAGGCTTAGGCTTAGATCATTATAAACTTTTCAGTTGAGGTGAGATCTTCATTGATAAGGTTTAACATTTCCTGTTTTGTCTATATAAATAATATAATACAGTCAATATAAAGCTTATCATAATAGTACAGAAATTGAATTATACCATTTCAGCCCTAATGCTTTACAAAACTCTGCTTTCTATTCAGAGTAGTCAGTTCACAATTTAATGTCCATGCATAATAAAAGCCAAACCAGAAAATGCCTTTAGATTTGTGACATACTAAACTTTTCTTTTCAGGTTGAAATGCACAGTTGGTCATGCAATGAATGAACATTTCAATATGTCCATAATTATTTCAAATGGTCAAAGGAAAGCACAATATAGTACGTTTTCCTATGTGGTAAGTCTAAACATTACTTTTCTAATAGATTAGGATATTTAATTATTACCTAATCTATTTAGAGTTATAAAATTAACAAGTTACTTTGTTTTGTTTTGTTTTGTTTTGTTTTTATCTCCCATGCAGAATCCCATAATAACAAATATTTCTCCAAGTTATGGTCCTAAGACTGGTGGCACTTTACTTACATTAACAGGAAGACACCTCAACAGTGGAAATTCTAGACACATTTCAATTGGTGGAAAAACATGTACTTTAAAAAGGTGCTGTAAATTTATTTTTTGTTGAATCAGTCAGGTCAGATTAGTATCTATACCTAACAAATCAAGAAAAGATTGTTTCGTGTGTGTGTGTGTGTGTGTGTGTGTGTGTGTGTGTGTGTGTGTGTAGGAAAATCAAGATGTATATTATTTACTGTATTGCTGATAAACCTTCCCAAATCCATCACTCCCTTTTGCTGATTTTTATACCATTCCTTTATCGTATATTAATTCCATTTTTAAATTTTATCTTCCCACCCACCTTTACTATTATATCTAAGTATCATGGGTATGCTATGAGCTGTGAGATTCTGGTAATTGACAATAAATTAAATATTTCCATTATGATTTACAGTTAGACTAAATCACTTTTGTGAAGTGAGAAACAGAGGAGACTGAATTTATAGGGAAGTTATGTTTTAGTCTCTTAGAGTTGGAAAAACTCAGTTTAATCAAGTATCAAAAGGTTACAATAAAAATTGGTTAAAATCCCAAACGTTTTGAAGTAAAAAATGACTTTTTGCAACAAAGCTAAGTTTGGGATTCAGTTAAATGTAAACAGCCTACATTAGAATGAGCTTTTTTGCTCTCATCCACATCAGGAAATTGTACTGAGGAGCCATTGAGTGATGTCCTTTTGATTTATGAATAAAATTTTAAAATATGTGTATCTCCAGTAGCTAAGTTCTTTTTTCTTAATTTCTTTTTTTGTTCAGTGTGTCAGATAGTATTCTCAAATGTTATACCCCAGCCCAAACCACTCCAACTGAATTTCCTATTAAATTGAAAATCGACTTAGCCAACCGAGAGATGAACAGCTTCAGTTACCGGGAAGACCCCATTGTCTATGAAATTCATCCAACCAAATCTTTTATTAGGTAAGTAAAAGCTGCTGATGGGTGTAAGAAAATAATGAACAGAAGGGTGACTTGGCTGTTGAATAGTCAAGAGGAATTGTAGCTTTATCTCTGGCTTTGATGCTGTTGCATTTCTTTTGAAGGTTACCTTTCCAATTCAGGGGTGAAAACTGCATTTGGGTTCTGAGTACAGTTTAACTTTATCAGTGCTAGTTCATGCCAAGAAACATTTTATCCTATTATGTTTTAAATGGACTTCAGTAGAATAGCTTAACGTGGCACCATAGTATTTACGCACTTATGACATGTCAATTCTGTACTAACCTTAGTGCCTAAAAGTGGAATCATCTTTTCTTCTCTATTCTTCATTGTATTGCCCTGCCTGCTTTAGATACAGCTTTTCCGTATACCAGACTCCTTTGAATTAGTATCTCCTTGGACCCAGTTCAGTCTGCCTTTTTTCTGTTAATTCAATCAGTCTGGCAACAGTAGTTAAGTTTGTTTTTTCTTTGCATTTTTTTAAAAGAGAAAAAAAATTTATTTTTCATATTTGGTAAATAGACAAATGCATTTCTTCAACTTATGAAATATGGATGTCTAAAAGTATTTTCTAGCTACGTAAGTGGTTTCCAAGAGTTACCATTGACTTTGGCTGTGGCTATAATTTGTAGTCACTACATGTGATTTAATTTAATTTCTCTCTTAAAATACTCGATAAAGGAAGAATCTCTCAACATTGCCTTTTCTGTTTTATTTTGCCAGTGGTGGGAGCACAATAACAGCTATTGGAAAAAACCTGAACTCAGTTAGTGTCCTGAGGATGGTAATAAATGTGCCTGAAGCCAGAAGGAACTTTACAGTGGTAAGTCCTTTGAGTGATTGGTTGTGCTTAAAGCTCTACATCTCTGCCTCATACCAGCTTTCAGGGTACATAGGACATTCTGGTTTTGCCTGGAATGTTTGCTAGTTCCTTCCTTGCAGCATTCGATTTTTTATTCAACAACTAAAATGATCTTGTCTCAGGATAGCATTGTAAAATATTCATACTCGCACATATACACAAATATACATTTATAATGATCAGATGTAAATGATGAATATCAACTTGAGGCAGTGTTTTTAAAGACAGTTTGTACAAATGGAAACCATGTTATTCCCTGTCTAAGTCAGTTCATGCTGTTACAACACAATACCATAGACTGGGTGGCTTAAACAAGAAACATTTATTTCTCACAGTTCTGAAGACTGGGAAGTCCAAGATCAAGGTGCCAGCAGACCTGGATGTCTGGTGAGGACAGTGTTCCTTTTTTGTAAAAGGCCACCTTCTCATTGTGTCCTCACCTGGTGGAGAGAGAAAGAGGAAGCAAACTCTCTTGTGTCTCTTCTCATAAGGGCCTTAACTCCTTCATGAGAACTCCACCCTCATGACCTAATTACCTTCCAAAGGCCCCATCTCCAAATACCATGATATTTGGGATTAGGATTCCAACATGAATCAGGGGGCAGGGGGCAGTTAACAATCAGTCCATAACATTCCTCTATCCCCCTTTTTTTAATGCACCATAGAACAGCAACCCTTTTGCTCTAATAAAACCCTTGGGTGAAGCCTCTAATCTTGCAGTAGCATCCTTATCTCTCTAAATGGCAGACACACAGTGTGTTCTTACACCCCTGTCTTTTTACCATTCTTGACTCTTTTGTAAGCATGTTATCAGGTAATGAGAAAGAGCATGAGAAGACTCGTGTTATGACCTAGAGTGTGTATGTTTGGTATTTCTCTACCTTTTATTTGCAAGTTCAATCAAAACTTAACTTTATGCCTCCTTAAAAGTGATTGAGCTGTTTGGTGCTCTAACAGTTTATATAGGTTACATTACAATCTTAGTTTTTAAGTTAGACCTTAGAAAGATTGGAGTTATTCACAAAGATTTCGTATTTTTGTTGATGCTTTTCTCTAATATAAAATACTATAATCTAGTTGAACTTACGCATTCAACTTAGAATGAAAGTTCTAAGTGCCCCCTCTCAAGCAAGGTCTTGATTGGGTAGGTGATATATTGAATTACAGCACTTTCTTTTAGATTCCCCATCCAATATTTCTTGAAGACTAAGGCCACAGTGTTCTTTAATTACAAAAACCAATTTGGGGCTAAAAATGTCAAGCCAAATCACCAAACAATAAGGTCATGTCAAATGAGATTTTTCTTGACCTTCTCAGTCAGCCACATTGCATCACCTCTAAAGAATATTATTAGATTTTTATCATATTCCTGAGAGACGGTACTCCAGGGAGTCACCGTATGAAGTAGAGAGCTTTGAAACCAATCCCCACACATGGCCGCAAATAAAGTTAGAATACCACTGCTATTAATTTATAGGCCATCAGTTCTCCACAACCAACATAACAATTTTTCATTAACCAAATAAGAATAACTGTAATCCTCTTTGGTGTTGGCATGTGACTTTTTAAAGTAGAAATCTGAGAAGTCACTAGTTTATCTATTTCACACCAAGCTTACATTATTGAAATAATGACTAAATTTCCTTCCTTCTCCCTTATCAGCATTATGATGACATGTAGAACTCCTTTTGGCTTTATTCACTCATTTGTAATCAAACATTTATTAAAAACCTTCTACATGTGAGACATAAGAGTAGTTTATCCCAAGGAAGATTTGAACAATGGTAGAAGATAAGAATCTTATCTCTTTACGTATCTGGAAAATAAACTGTTGTTTTAGCTGTAAACACTTCAGTACAATAGAACTATGCATTAGAATTGGACAAGAATGAAAAATTCAGTGGGTCTATTTGACTATTGTTTGTGAAAACTACCTTAAAAAGGGACATGCGTTCCTTTCATGTTCCCTGATGTTTACAGAATTTGAAGCTGACCATGATGAATTGAACCCATTCATTATTAAACAAATAAAAACACTAGTCTGATTTAGATATATCGATGCAACCACAATAACTTTTAAGTTCAACAAACTCAAATCTTTTAAAATAAAAGTGCTAATTACTTTCTTAGCAAAATGCATATTAATTTGTTAATATGTTATAGCCTAGAAGCCAGCAGTTTATTGTATAGTTTTGAAATTTCTTACTGCTGTATTGCCACATAGAGAATTATTGTAATGACAATAAAATTGTTCATTTCCATTTTTCAAGATGATAGGGGTACATAGCTCTCACATAGCTATTTTTTGCATTGTAATATGAATTTAATACAAAACTAAATAGTATTTTATTCATAATATCTATATACCAGGTTTTTTTATCTACAGACAGCATAAATTTTTAAATGTAGGATAAATTTTTTTTTATTTTAAAGAGAAAATATCAAATACCCAATTTTGCTTGTGCTTTTTATGTATATCCTGAGTCCTTTTTCTATTGTGGACGTAAGTAATTGTTTTATCTCCAGCTCTACTTGTCGAAAAAAGGAAATCTAAGGGATGTTGTTGCTTGTTTGTCTTTTCCTTTGGGGAGAAAATGCAGGCACTTAACCTTTAATGTGCCACTCAGTTGCTGGTTTGGTCTGAGCACAACCAAGAGGAATCACATTTTCCAACTTCCATAAATTAGGATTCCAAAGGGGAAGATTTCAAATGAGAGATGAAAGGGCATGAAATAGTAATAGTAGAACCTTTGTAAAATAGACTAGGAGAAGATTTACCAACTTAGGATATAGAGTGAGCAAGAAGCCACATAGCATGGGAGTTAAGACAGTAAATTTTGGAGCCAGTGGCCTTAGATTTATGTTACTTACTCTGCTATTCAGAGCTGTATGACCTGGTCTAATGAAAAAAAAAATAGCTCAGTTTCTTTGATCTGTAAATGTGGGTAGTCATAACAGCTACCTCATAGAATTACTGTGAGAATTAAATAAGACCAACCTTGTAACGTATTTTGCACAGAATGTGGCACTCCGTAATTAACAGCTTAAAGCACACTTATCACCTAGCTATGATGTGAATTATGTGCTTGGCTGTTGATAAAGTAAGTGCTTTACCATGGAGTATTCCACATTTCCACATTGTGGTAACATTTTAATCATACTTCTTAACATGAATTGCCACGTAAGGGTTTTGCCCTGACTCTCACAGCTTGGTTTAAAGGTGGGATGTGAATCATGGACTGGCTGCACAAAGGCCAGCTCACACTCTGCTATAACTTGCATAAAACAAGGACACCGTCCCTCCAGGTGACTGCCCTCTGAAGGAAAATAAAGTGGTGGAGGGAGACCCAGCTTCAGATAGATCACCATAGCTTATTCCAGGCAAACAAAGCTGTGTGTTCCTTTTGAAGAAAACTGTGTTGTTCAGATAATTTTGCATCTGTTGTATTTCCAGAAATGTGTTTTTCAACATTAGAAACTTAGATGCAGATTTTTTTCATAAATATTTATTTTCAGTTGAATGTCTGAAGCAGTGAAAGGTGAAAGTTGCTATTGATGTTACCAAGCTCTATGCTGTCTACAGTGTATAATTGTGTCTTACTATAGGCATGTCAACATCGCTCTAATTCAGAGATCATCTGCTGTACAACGCCTTCACTACAACAGCTGGATCTGCAACTCCCCCTGAAAACCAAAGCCTTTTTCATGTTAGACGGGATCCGTTCCAAATACTTTGATCTCATTTATGTACATAATCCTGTATTTAAGCTTTTTGAAAAGCCAGTGATGATCTCAATAGGCAATGAGAATGTACTGGAAATTAAGGTAAGAAATGCCTAAAATGCTCTCTTAAATATCAACTTAAACTTAATTGATTTCATAGCTCTGTGAATAGCATTGTTGTACTTGGTCATTATCTTATACTACATCAGCAAATATCTAAGCTCTGAAAAACAAATCTTTTCAGCCTAAGGCTAAAAGTAAGTATAATCGTGGGCTGCTTTTAATAAAGCATTTAGAAACTCTTTCTTGTGTATATATTAAAAAGCATCAAATGTGGGACACAAATCCATTAAATAGGCTACCGTGATGCATTACCAGGACAATGTTACACATTTCCCTAGGCACTTCAATGTGCTCGTTACAGGATAAAAGGTAAGAGTCATGAAAGTCAACATATCAAATATAGTTCTGTACTTCCTTATAAATACTTGGCATTTTGTATCTGGGTGTGGTCATCTCTAAGCTTATTTTATTTATAAATTGAGATGGATTTCCTCTACCTTAGATTACTTAAATGTAATTTAATTGGAAAATTACAGATCATCTTTTCTACCATCCTGTTGCAAACAAAGAATACTGAAGCCCAGAGGGGTTAAGTGGTTTGACAAGTGATGAAACTGGCAGAACAAAGACTAAACTACCGCCTTCTTATGCTGCGTCAGTCGTTTTTTACTTCGAATAGTAATAAAAGAGGCAAAATGATCAAAATAATTATCTGGAGTCCCATTCAGTAGAAACAGCAGAACATTCATCCTTCAGCATGTTCTTTTAGTCATTCAAAATTTTTTCCCTGAAAGATAGCAAATATGAACAAAGTAATGGGATAGGCCTTGTTTAGATATAATATAAATTCCTGTAGATCATCTCCATGTAATAATATATTTCTACTGAAAATTTTCTGTCTTCTCAACATGATTTTATCTACAGCCAAACTTATGCACATTTTCACACTCACACAAGTTTGCTAACCTCACAATTGTGTTTTGTACAATAATTAAGCAAGCCCAGCATGAAATTAGATGGAAGGCTGCTTCAATGAGCAGCATGTTTACTACAGCGAAGTTCTTTCATCTTCTTCTTTAATTAGTTTTAGAAAGGGAGAAAGAGCTTTTATCGCTTCTTTTTTTCCAATAAAACTAATCTAGTGTGACCTTTGCTTTTCAACAATTATTGTGTTTGCTATTTGAAAGATTCCATTTGGTTTTTCCTGATGAAGACGAAGGTTTATTTGCAAATATTTTTACACCCAGATAAACTCTACTCTTCTGTTCCTGTATCTCTGATGGAAGGATTAGAGGTAAATGGTTCTTTATCTACCCTTCCAAGCACAGTCTTAAATGCAAGAGCAAACTTCTTTCTCTGTAAATTAAATACCTATTATTCAATGTCCTACAAAATTGTTGGACCAAGAAAAACATGATTTGACATCCTCAGCCTTTCAATGCTATTCCCAATGTAGCTCAAGGGGTCTCTGGAAACAGGCACGAAACACTTTCTTTTTTTGCCTCCACACAAATGACAGAATGACTCTTTTCTTCAACAAGTGTACTGCACCTGTCACATCAGAGTGGCAATCTGGGCAGTTTAAAGGGATTATTTTGGTATCATGATTCATTGTTCTCCCATACTCGGTTTTCTTTTTGTATAAGAGGAAATCTAAGGTGTAAGAGTATTTGTGTGACAGCAATTTAACTACTTATCAATTTCTAAAGCTGATCACATTAAAGCCTCTGTCTCTTTTGCACAGAAGCAGAGGAAAGCAAAGCATGAGAAATGAAAAGAGAAGGCCTCTTCTGGACATGCAGTGGACTGTTTTTACCAAAAGAACAGATGCCATTTTATTTCATGTTCGGCTTGTTCAATTACCATTCAAAACATGCATATGAACTACGTCTGTATTCCATCAGTAAAAGCGCTAAGGAGAGAATCACATGTGTTGAGTAAGATTCGCTCCTTATTGCTAGGAAGAGTTCATGCTACTCAAGCAGCCAAGCAACAAGAATTCCCTGGCTGAGAAGAGATTGTGAGAGTTTTCAGCCCTAGCTATAAAAATTGCCTTAGTCAGCATTTGGCCTAATACACAGTGACCATCAGGGTCAGCCAAGTTTGGATCAAGAGGACGTAATAGAGACCAAAGACCAGTCCCGCCTCAGTATGATCCAGAAACCCCATTATGTGGGGGATAGTTTATAACCAAGGCTTCAAGTCAACCAGGACCAAATGTGGACAGTGCTCATCAGAAGTAGACATCTCTAGGAGTACACAGTAGGACACAATGCCATGTCAGTAGCTCACATTTGAATTTTAGTTAACACAGTATTCTGACATATATTATTTCATTTGAGACTCACGTAGACCTGTGAGCTTGAGAGTCAATGATGATTATCCCCATTTGCAGATAAGCAAACCGAGGTTTCAAAAAACAGGTGATTTATCTTGGGTTACTTAGGGAGCAAACAGTAGAACTAGGGCTCACACTCGGGTTTCTTGATTCCAAATTTGGCCTTCTTCTACTTTGTAAAAGTAAATTACAATGTACTTTTCTTTCATTTGTTGTATAAATAGCTATACAATTCTTTAAGTGAAATAGCTTTAAACTCTTTACAAATATCTAAAAATCAATTAAAATTAAAAGAACTCCATATTTTTCCTTAATTTCCTTATTTGATTTTTTTTTTTTTTTGGTACATGCACTTATTTTATGGAAAGTAGAAAAGTATAGTATTTTATATTGGAACATGGACTGCGTGACACCTGGGGTTTGTCTTATTTTGGAGCATATTGATATATATGATAATAGCAGTGCTTCGAAAGTCCAGTCTGGAAATGTAAGCTAAAACACTAAAAACTAAACACTAAAAAAGATAGGATGGTAAGGGAAGCAGGGACTCAGGCTGTGTGACTGCAAGCATAAGAACAAAGTTTGGGAGCTCAGGCAGAGAAGAGACCATGCATCAGTGTCTAGGCCTCAGAAGGATCTGGAAGGGAGCATAGTTCTGAGCCAACCCAGTCCACCTGCTGCCCAGAGCCAGCCAGAGATTATCTTCTTCCCCTTTCTGATTAATTTACCTGCAACTGTAGGCCTAATGAAGCCAGTTCTGTCTCCAGACAGGATTAAAATGAAGGTCTCTTTCTTAGAAGTCATTTGGTCCAGTGCCAACACCTATTCTTATTGATGGTAGTCATAAACTAGTATTTCTCTGTGCTACGCACATTAATATCAATCCTATGAAATAGAACACAAATAAATAGCACCTGTGGTTTCACAGTGCCCCAGCTTTTCACAAATGACCAGGGAACTTTTTCCCCAAATGCCTAATAGCATCCTACAGAATTAGGTTTTGAAGTCTTCTGTGAAGTCCCTACTGAGGGACTTACATCCTCAGATGAAGTGTAACTCTCACCCACCATTACCTGCTCACTGATTTTTTTGCCTCCCTGAACTGTTGTTGGCTGTCTAGGTCCTGCTACCAGCTTGCACCTCAGTGCTTTAGCTGGCTTTCCCAGACTCAATCTTGTATCCATCTGGAGATACGAAAATTTGTAAGACCACCCATCTCCTGTTATAATGCTACTTGTCAAATCCTACCTATTTCCATTGCCATCTGCTCTGTTCTGTAACCAGTTTAGACATGGATCCCAGGTCTGAATCCTAGATAGGCACATGTCATGCCTGGCCAGAGGTGAAGAGGAAATGGACAAGGAACACCCTGATATGAAAATTGGTAATAATTAATTTCACTTTAGAAATGTATTCATTTTAACATTATAGTGAGACAAAGGAACTCTTTTTCATTTTTATATTCTCAATAACTAGAATTGTGTCTAACACAGAGTAAATGGTTAAGTAGATATTTGTATCAAATGTAATTTGATTTGCTTCATGACCTAGTCCTTTCCTTAAACCTTAGTTCTCAATGTGTAAAGCCGGAATAACAATAATATCTACTTAGGAGGTGTCTTTACAGGATAAAATGAGATAATTGTTAACTCTCAGTTCCTCTATGTATGTAGGGGATTAAAGACCAGAAAGTTCCTTCTAGGTTGCTTTATTTAAAAGCATATATTACTATTTTAATGACTGAAGAACTGAGCCAAATTTATAAATATGTTCTTCTGTTTAATAGTTAATATTAGATAATAAAAAAGTAAATAATAAAAATTACAAAATTTTTTCCCACAGTTCCATAAAGCTGTGTATATTTTAAATGACAAAAAGTAACCTATACCTATTTTTATTTTTTCTGACTCAGGCCCCTCTGGTATATAGTAGTGGACTGTCAATATCACCTTGTGATATCTTGGATTGTGGACTTTTAAAACAATCACACATACAAAACTGATAGTAATTTCTTCCATGTTACTACTTACCATGTGTTTCCTAGTAAGCATAAATGAAAGTTGTTTGGCTGCGTGATATGTGTCCTGTTTCAGAGAAAGCTTTATGCAACATCCAAGGAGACTCTTGAGCCTAAAAGAACGGAGTATTGGAAATGCAAATGCAGTATGTTCATCCCTTCCCCCAGTCTTCATTATTACCTAAGCAAGCAAGACACATTTAGTCATACCCTCATAAATCAAGCCTTCCTGCTCTTTAATCTTTCTGTGTCATTCCCTGAATTCCCTCCAATATGTGAGTGAGCACCTTAGCCCTCCTCAGACCTAACCAACAAGTTGTCATTTGAAGCCCCAAAGTGACCTGTGAGATTTATGTGCTTTTGTGTTGAATTGCCCTGTGTGGCTGACCTGGTTCAGTTGGAGTACACATACTGCCTTTAGAAATATCATAAGAATAGGATGTGTCTATATCCATTTTTTCTTAACCTCCAGATTCATGTTAGGAAGAAGTATTTTCCTCCAATTCCTGTTCCCAGAATAGTATCTGGCCTACCAATCTATTGAAATGCGTTTGAAACAATGTATGTAAAAGTGGTTTGCCAAGCATTAAAGATCACATAAAACAAAGTAGCAGTACTGTAGTTATTATTGGCTGCTCTTTGTCCAAGAGAAAAAGAGTAATATGTTTTGATCTATCTCTTTCATTAAAGTAATGGCTTTTTAATAAATAACTATGCTTGTTAAGTCTTGTTATGAGAAATTGTACCTACATTTTCTCTTCTTTCCTGAGGCTATTTATTGATCTGTTCAACAAAACATTGATATTTTTTAAATGTCTAATGGTAACTTCAGGTAACTAAATATGTCAAATTGAATAATTTTTTAAATCCTCATGTAACTATGTAATTGTTAAAAATAATGTAACCATGCTGTCAAATCGTAATGAAAATCATACAGCATCTCATAGGAATTTCTTTAAAAATAAGTCCATTTACATACAAATGGAACTCAACCGTGCAAGGATGAAAAGAAACTGTCCAACTCAAACACAAAAGGAATGTTAACATAGATCAGTGAAATCAGAATCTCTGGAAATGGGACCCAGGCATCCGTATTTTTAAAGCTGTCATTGCAATTGTAAAAGTGAAGTCAAAGTTCAGTATCACTGCATTAGGCAGTGTTAGGCAGTGCAACAAGTGAATCTCTAAATTACTTCCTTTTGGCCAACCATTCAATACTCCTGAAGACACCAATAAGGTAATTATGAATAAGACGTCATTTGATGAAAAGATGTGAAACAAGAATCTATTTCCTGTTCTCTAAAACCCAATCTGATGGAAAAGCTGTATGCTGTGATTCCTCACTACTTAGTGCCCTGAAATGGTCACGTTCTCTTTCAGGTACCCAAATTCCCACAAAAATGAGTATCATAAATCATGTGACTTGGCAAACAACATGGCCTGTGTTTGCAGTATATTTATATCCCTTCACAATTTTTAGCCCTCTTGAAAAACTGTGATGTGTTAATAACCTTTTTGTTGTTGTTGTTCTTCCAGGGAAATGATATCGATCCTGAAGCAGTTAAAGGTGAAGTGTTAAAAGTTGGAAATAAGAGCTGTGAGAATGTATACTTACATTCAGAAGCTGTTTTATGTACAGTCCCCAATGACCTGCTAAAATTGAACAGTGAGCTAAATATAGAGGTGGGACTCCTACATTCATCTCATGATGTAAATAAAGATGCCAGCATAATTATGTCACTTGCAGGCTTAAAATAAATCATTAAAGCTCATTTATGCGTTGCCTTTGGCTCATCAGCTCAGACTTGATTCTTAGTTGTTATTTTAGAAATAGTGTACAGTGTAGAAATTTATTGTACTATCTCCTTCCTCAGCTTCAAAAGTCCTGTAAAATCTTTCTACACTGATAGATAGTAATTGCACTAGAAGGGGTGAGGATTTAATAATATGGGCAACTAGGATATCCATTGAACCACTTTGTTGTACATTGGAAAAAATAAGAGCAAAAAGAAATGTCCTTCTGAGCCACACTCCCTCTCTGTCATGCTACGCTCCTGCCACAATTTGCTATAATCCTCAGGAGGGATAAGGACACATCCAAGAGTGCCCCTTTTCCCACCTGTCATCACCAGGAGGCCAGAGCCAACATTCTGCTGCCCTCCACAGTGATCTCGCTCATAGAATAAGTAAAAGAATACATAAACACTAGACAAAGTAAAATGGGAACTGAACTATTTTATACTAAGTACTTTCATGTAGACAGCTAAATCAGATAATCTAGAACCAGAGTGATTTTTTTTTTGCATTCTTTTTTTTTTAACAGCTTTAGTGAGATAAGCTCACCTACCATACAATTTGAAGAGTAAATAGTTTTGGGTATATTATATGATTTTTTTTTAATTGTAGTAAAATGTGTATATAATACAAAATTTGCCATTCTGACCATTTTTCATTGTATAATTCAGTGTCATTAATCACATTCACAGTGCAACCATCACCATTATTTAATTCTAAAGCTTTTTCAATGCCCCAAACAGAAACTCTGGAATCATTAAGCAGTCATATTATATTTCCCCTTCTTCCTCAGCCCCTGGTAACCTGTAATCTACTTTCTGTCTTTATGAATTTGCCTATTTTAGGTATTTAAAGTGAAATCATACAATTTTTGTCCTTTTTGTTCCTGGCTTATTTAACTTAAAATGTTTTGAAGGTTCAAACATGTTATAGTGCATGTCAGAATTTCATTACTTTTTAAGGCTGTATAATATTCCATTGTATAGATAAACAACATTTCATTTTCTAGGAATGACTTATTTTTAAAGGGTCCCTGATGTCTTCTAAAAAGTTAAGAAATGTTACAATAAAAGTACAAAAAATCATACAATCTTAAGAATAAATCACGAGATCAGAGTTTGGAATTCAGAAGGACCATAAATCCTAAAAATCATACCATATTAGAGCAAACAGGGGCCACAAAGATTTCTTCTGTGTATCAAAACTGACATAACAATATTCTGAGGTTTTATTAGTCTGTTCCATAATAACAATATGATTATTTTCCTCTTATGGGAAGTTTTCTCTGCTCTACCCCAACCTCCAGGACAGAATTAATGTCCTATTATCTCTATTTCTTATTACTCATTCATACTTAAATGCAGTACATATCACATTGTATTATTTATTTATGTTTGTCTCCCTTTTATACTTCAGTTCCTCAAGATCAGAGACTGTTTTTCATCTTCTTATCCCTCATACCTAGTTACAAGTACAAATGGCTAAGTATCATATAAGTACTTTAGGGATCGGTAGCCCCTTATTATTTGAACACTGAAGTAGAATTGAGGAACTGTCTGTCTTATTATTCCAAAGGCAATTATACCACTTAAAGGACTGTAATAAACAGGTGGTATTTTGGGCCCCAAGAGGCTATGATTCAACAGGTATAGGAGATTTTGTATCTGTCAAAGCTAAATTCTGACTTTTTTTGCCATTTTTAGTGGAAGCAAGCAGTTTCTTCAACTGTCCTTGGAAAAGTCATAGTTCAACCAGATCAAAATTTCACAGGATTGATTATTGGTGTTGTCTCAGTATCAATAATACTTTTATTATTACTCGGGCTTTTCCTGTGGCTGAAAAGGAGAAAGAAAATTAAAGGTGCATTTTTTTATTCTTGTTAATTTAACAAGTTACCTTGAGAATACGGTCATTACAGTTCAAAATTGTTGAGAGTCATGTGTGCTGTCTTATATGCAATCCATGAAACTCATGAGTTCTGGTCCCTGGGCCAAGGTCTACTGGGGTCTGTGGTAGCCAAGTCTTTAACACACTCTTTCTCTGTTTTAAGATCTAGGCAGTGAATTAGTCCGCTACGATGCAAGAGTACACACTCCTCATTTGGATAGGCTTGTAAGTGCCCGAAGTGTAAGCCCAACTACAGAAATGGTTTCAAATGAATCTGTAGACTACAGAGCTACTTTTCCAGAAGGTATGTTTCAGTTTATTGTTCTGAGAAATACCTATGCTTATACCTCATTGGGTTGGGGCACTATTGTTTATTTTTGGTTTTGCCTTTATGTTTTTACAGAAATATGGGTTTTCCTTTACAAAAGTATAGGAAGTGTTTACTTTTTGTTACCCAAGAAAGTATTTCATTTGACACAGAATTACATGACTCTTATTTTTAGATGAACTCATTTATATATTAGATTTTTAGAGTTTAAGCTTTCTTCTCACAAAAATGTTAATTTTAATATCATTTGAGGAATGGTAAGGTGTTTATTATCTGACTGCAACACTAAGAAGTAAGGAAGTTCTCTTTAACAACCCAGGAGAATTTAAGATACAAAACTCATATTTATTTAAATATAAAGCTGGCACTGCTACATGTTTTTACCTGTCAATCCTCAAATGTTTAAATTATACCTTTAATACTCCTTTGAAAGATTCTCAATAAACTGCTAGTACCCAGCCTTTTACCCACAGCATTCCAGGACTTGAATATGTTTTGAGCCTTCAAACATATAAAAACCTTCACTTGTGCTATTTAAAAAGGAGGGGTTAACATCATCTGTTTTGCAGAAGTAGGCCTAATAATGGTCAGGTTAACCAGAACATTTCACATTGTTTCATTGAAAAACTCCTGGTGAAAGCAAAATGTCTTTATTGTATCTGCTCCATTATCTTTAGAAGTTACAGGACGTGAGTCAAGTACAAGCATTTCCCTGGTTGAACATTTACCATTGGACAAATAAAATGAGTCACAGATGGTTGAGGATACTGGAAAACTTAGAAGTTGCTCATCAAAACAAGTAGAAGAGTAATGAGGCACTTAACGTTTTAACTTTTTCAACACTTACTGCCTCTTATTTTTGAAGTTCTATAGAAATGCTTTTTGTAATATTGTCTTTGCCCACATGCCTCCATTCACCTTTAACAAAGACAAATCAAATCCAGTGTACAGTTTTGAAATTTAGATCTATTTACTTTATATTCACATATAGTAGCTCTAAAAAGAGATCATTAAAATTCACAAGTAATTTTTTTTTAAAAAGCTTATCCTTTTTCAACCTCATCACTCACAACACCTCTGTCATTATTGCACAGAAGCTTAAGTTTCAGCCTCTTTCCTGGGTTGGACCTGATCCTTGGAGACATGGAAAAGTGAAACAGACAAATAAGGTCAATTAACAAGAGAGAAATATGAAGAACAGCGCAACATATCCCTAATGAAGAGGCAACTACAGGGCTTTTCTCTCCGGGTCTACTGGGGACAGCCTTCTCATCAGTCTTTCATGCACACCTAGAAATCTCAGTGGTGTTACAGCCAGAATCACATATTGATGATTTAAATTGGTTCTGCACATGTTTGACCTTAACCCAAAGGTCAGTAGAATTTCCATGGGAGAAGACTTTTTTCTTATGTCTCACCAAGGATTTCCTTCAGTCTCTGTACCCATGAGAATTTAGAGCCCTGATCTCTAGCTACAAAGGTCTGGGAAGTGAAGGTGAAAGAAAGGAGTTTTAAAGAGGCTCATTTGCATTTCCATCCCCTGGGGAAAGTTTGGATACCCTGATCCTTGGGGATTAAAGGAACAGGCACACAGCTCAGCTCGGCTCCCTTTTCCCCTCATCCATCCAGTGTTTCAGGTACTCCCCTAGTGATCTACATCCTTCCTTTAAGGTTCCATGTATCTCATTTCTAGCTAGTGATTACTCTAACTATAGGTGGCCCCCAAAGCTTTTCTAGAACCACTGTTGAGATTTACTGCTCTGGTGAACTGATTTGTTATTAACCAAACTAAACTTTCCACTGTTTCTTTTTATGGCCTTCTCACGAATTCTGATTTTTATATTCATTTGCAAACAAGAGATGTTACCTTTTAGTGCCAATGAACTTAGCCCAAAGTAATTTGGGGACTTCCCTAATATCTAAACAGCAGTACGCTTCATCTCTGCCACCATCACCAATGGAGAATTTACCCATAGTGAAAAACCTTCAGTTCTGGAAATTTAGCCATTATGTATTTCTAATCATATATATATAATATATACACACATCTAATCTGTACACACAAACACACACATATATATACACACACACTATTTCAGTATACATATTTTTCCGTGGCCAGGAATCTATACAGGTTTTGAGCAATACTAATTCCATTAATAAGCACTAGTCTCTCAAGAGAAAACTACTTTCACTACTTCCCATACTTAAGAATATAGTATATTAAAAATAAACCTTAGGCACATCTTTTCACTATATATAAAAAGAGAAGTGCCTAAGGAAATGAAGAGGGTAAACAAGCTTTCAAAGTTAATGCTTAGTCTATTTAAAAGAAAACTTTCCAACTTCTTAAATACACTTGTATAGATAAGCCAATATCTTTTCCCAACTTACCATTTTTATTAAACCAGTTTCTTTGTAAAGGCTCTTCCTAGCCTCCTTTAATGATAAAACCACCATTTCTTGAATTTTAAAATTCAAGCTTCACTATTAAGTCAGTTTGCTGACCCTGTTTTAGTCCCCACTAGGTGAGATTTCACTATAGTTTTCTAATAACTTTGTTTTATCTTATATAGACCAGTTCCCTAACTCATCTCAAAATGGATCGTGCAGACAAGCACAGTATCCTCTGACGGACCTATCCCCCATCCTAACTAGTGGGGACTCTGATATATCCAGTCCATTACTGCAAAATACTGTCCACATTGACCTCAGTGCTCTAAATCCAGAGCTGGTCCAGGCAGTACAGCACGTGGTGATTGGTCCCAGTAGCCTGATTGTGCATTTCAATGAAGTCATAGGAAGAGGTAAGTATTTCCACTCAGCTTTTTGTTAAATACGGTTTTCCAGTAAGTATTTTATCTTCTGCCTTTGCAGATTAGGAATTTAGACAATGGTAAAAGCAACTGACAGAGCCATGATAACAAGTGTGCTTAGTTTCTGTTCTGCAGAAATACAGCCCTGCAAATCATATCCATGGGAATTTGCCCACATGCATGGAGGCAATTTGGTAATCTCTCAAGCATATTAGGAATGAATCAAATTCTTTTCTGATCATTTCCATGATGGCGACTATAGTTTCTTGGAAGGTGCCATTTACTTCCTTCTAAAACTCATTCTTTTAATTTCCCATATTTTTACTTATATCTCAATCCAGCCTTTCTTTACCCTGAGAATAATGACTAACTCTCTCAAGTCCTGGTTTATAGCAGTTGGTACATTGCTGGACAGTATCAGAAGACAGAATTTATAGCATTTCACTGATCTGAAGCAACATACATCATCTTTACAATGCACTCCAATTTCTTTATACAAAGAGGAATGAATATTTGTTAAGAAGCCAGCCGGAGCAGTATAAAAGCTAGCATACACAGTATTTGGTGAAATATTTAGCAGAAAAAGAAACCAACCAGAAGCCAAGAAATGAATTCCACTCTTCCCTTTTTTAATGAAAAGCTTTTGCCTTTAATATTGAATGGCCTCTGATCCCTTTTATTCTGTATGTGCTACAAGAAGCTGCCAGGCATCTGCCAGCATGATGCAGAAGAGCCGATGGAAAGATTTGCTTCATATGAACATGAGGCCTTCCCATTTTCCTGTGATAGCATCTACTGTTTCCTCTGTTACGCATTCCAAATTTTAATTCTTAGCATGCTTCCCTTCTTTATTAGCAGCTTCACTATTACCAAACATGCTTCACATCACAGTAATATATAGTACTATTACCTGACTATAAATCCCAGTAATTAAACCAGTTTCAGAGTGTGTGGCTTCACTAATTATGTTCTAATTCTACACATTGTAAAATTAGAATTAATGTTTTTTATCATGAAAGATACTAAAATGGCAGTATTTCTCATATAAAGTAATAATCATTAATAATTCTATAAATATTAGTTATTTTTTATTTATAGGTTTTGCCCTAGTTTATTTGTGCTCTGAAGAGCATAGGTTTTACTTTATTCATCTTTGCATTACAAGAGGGTAAACTAATGCCTGACACTCACATACCAGGCACTTCAGGAATCTTGTCTGGATGGCTGACTTAATTAATTAATGACTTACACAGCTCTCAGACGCTTGGCACCTCTGGGGAGAATTACTGCCACAGGATGAAAGGCTACCATTGGGAAAGTGATGTGGCTAAAGCCAGAGAGAACTAGATGAAGTTCAAAGTGAAATTCAAAGTGAATTTGCTTCATTTAGGCAATTGCCCTTCTGTTTCTACCAACCTGGATTACATATTAACCAGTGGCTAATGGGGGAAATCCTTATTCTATAACGCTGATCATATTTCCAATGGTAACATTTTTATTTCATTTCAGTTTATTAGAATATAGGGAGGTTATTTTATTGTATTTCGTCATGTGGGTAAAACTTTATTTTTGTATCTAAAAGATACCGTTTGATTCTTTAAACTAACAAAGGAATTTTATGAAGCAGATGTTACTCTTGTTTTCAGTTCCACTGTGGTTGAATATTTTACTACATTAGCCTTTAATAGTATTATAGCACCTAAGTCTTTTACCATGTATTAAATAATCCTATTGCTTGTCTATCTGGGTGAAATATATCACATGTGCATATTTCATGGTATTGTTAATCAAAAGTATAGGAAACAATATACTTTTTTGCCATGTAAGAAAAAGAAAATGAAGATCATGAAGAGCTTAATAAATAATATTGCATAATTAAAGATAATTCAGTGCTAACCAAGTGCCCTTTCCTGTAGGACATTTTGGGTGTGTCTATCATGGGACTTTGTTGGACAATGATGACAAGAAAGTTCACTGTGCTGTGAAATCCTTGAATAGTAAGTTATATTTTATTTAACAGTGGAGTACACTTTTGTGGTTTGCAAACTAATAAATAGTCCATAATAAAAATGTTGATTTATACTTTCCTTTGTGGAAAATAGCTACTACTGGAATTATGTATCTAATCCTAAAAATTTGTTTGGTTTAAATTTTTATTGAACTGTTTCCTCAGAAATTATGCTTCAAAGTCCTCATAAGTAAGAGTGTAGGAGAAATGAGGTGCTTAAATGAGCTGAATATCATTTAACTATGTTTGGCTTATAATATTTGTTTTGCAAGTGACATTTATGGAAACTATTGGAAGCATGTTGGCACATAGTAATAATGACTCATTCTACCCAGAGGCATTACTATAATTATTTTTTAACCACAACTTTCATTAAAAAGATAAAAAATGAAATAAGACAAACAGGAGAAAAATATGCTGGCAGAAAATTGAAAAATTGTAAACGTAATAATACCTCATTTATCTGCATTTTTGGGGAATGAGGTATTCCACATAAATGAACTTCCTAAACAAACGATGCCCCTCTTAATGCTAGAGTTTTTGTTGATTTTAGCTGTTATTGAGAAGATCTTTTAAAATGGAATGCATAATCCATTTAAGAAATAGAGAATGCTTCCAGATATAAAACTTAAGACCTTATTGATGACCTAAAGACATAGTTATGGTATAAATTACTATCTTGCACAACCCAATGTAGTCCTCATATTAGAGTTTTCCAGGCTCCCCTTTTCTGACAGGTCTCACGTCAAGTCAGTATACTTTCCTTTTCTTCCCCCATTTCTATATTTCTGCTTATAATTTGCAGCAGCCTGAAAAAATGTAAACTAGCTGTATTATGAATTTATATTGGAATTAAGAAGTTTTAAATGCACAAGTGTAAGGTTTTCCTGCAGGATACCTTATTGCCAGAACTATTTCAGCCTTTTTTTTACATACATATCTATGCTGAGCAGTGTTGTATATGGTTGATTTTGTTGGAAGTCTGACCATGAGGTAATTAAAGGAATAGCTTATATGAAACCTAACTACAAACTGTGATGGATTAAGTATGACTGTCAATAAATTTGCCTTACAGTGAAGCACCACTGCCAGTTATACTCAAAACAATCCTAATACCAAGAAACCTTTCTCTGTCCCTGGTGTACATTAATCTCTATTCAGTCCAGATGGACTTCAGGTCTCAGAATGCACTGCATCTGTAAAAGAATATCATCACTGATACTGATACTAGTCAGATTAATAAATTAAAGGTTGTTAGTACTTTGTTAATGCTGATTAGTGTCAGGCCCTCAGGAACTCTATCTGGAAATGATTAGAAACTGTTATATCCAAAAATGTCTACTTGGATACCATATGACAACAGTTGATCTTCAAATCCTCCTCGTCAAGGAATTGGAAAACTATTATCTGCCTCCTGTTTTCATAAATTTAGTTTATTGGGACTCAGCCACTTATTGTCAGTGGCTGCTTTTGCACTACAATGTCAGAGTTGAATATTTGTAACAGAGACTGTACGGCTCACAAAGCCATAAATATTTACTATCTGACTCTTTACAGAAAAGTTTGCCAACCCCCTGCCCTAAACAAATCTACAAAAATGGACTGGCCTGCTTTCCTCTCCTTTTTTTGTAGGAGACAAACTGACTACTAGACTCAGTATTACAGATATGGGTATAAGTGGTGACTTGAAGATACCGTGCAGGGTGACATTATTCACTCAGATATATTGTAAAAAAACATTCTGAGGATGAGACATCAATACAACATGTAGCCCTGTGTTTTTACAGTCGATCGCTCTCTCTCATCTGAATTTGACAAGGTGTTCATTGTTCCTTAATGAAATTAATGTCTTCACTGCTGGATTTCTCAGGAATCACTGACATTGGAGAAGTTTCCCAATTTCTGACCGAGGGAATCATCATGAAAGATTTTAGTCATCCCAACGTCCTCTCTCTTTTGGGAATCTGCCTTCGAAGTGAGGGTTCTCCCCTGGTGGTCCTACCATACATGAAGCATGGAGATCTTCGAAATTTCATTAGAAATGAGACTCATGTAAGTATATTGCCAAGCTTAATAAGTGGCAGACAAGCTCCAAGCCACTCAACCTTCCAAAATGTGCCTGGTTTGAACGTTTTAGACAACAAAGTGCATATAAAATGTTGTCACCTCTCAAATAGTCAGAGACCAATTCAATTCACTGGTACTTCAAAACCCTCTGTCCAAGTGGAAAGATAGTGAAACCTAGAAAGATTTCCCGGGGCAATAATTCCTACCTACACTGCTCTAACATCCCCCTGTTAGGTATGTTTAATCATCTTTGAGTGCCTACTATGTCCAGAAACAGCACAGCACAGGAGACATAGAGACAGGATGAGCCTCAGCCCATGTGGAGTTTTACCTCCAGAGAGAACAAATGACATTGAAAAATTAATTACAAATGGGAGTTCCCTACTATTCTTCAAACTCACTACCTACTTTCCTACCCCAGGACTTTTGCATTTGCTATTCCCTTTTCCTAGAACCATCTTCTCCAAAATATCCATATATTTCACTTACTCATTGACTCAGTTTTTTGCCCTAATGTTATCTTCAAGACTTGTCCAAAACTGCAACTGACCCTCTGCTCTGTCATGCCTTGTATCTTCTCTGCCCTCCTTCATTTTCTCCATCACACTTACCATCATCTTATACTGTAGGCTTCAGCAGTGAATTGCTGAGGCCACGAGCCACTTGTAAAATGTGGCTAGTCAGAACCAAGACGTTCTAAAGTATACAGTACATCCCAGGTTTTGGATATCTAGTATAAAAAGGTGAAATATCTCATTAATAAATGTTTATATTGATTCTGTGTTGAGGTGATAACATTTTGGATATGTTGGGTTGAAAAATGTATTGTGAAAATTAATTTTGTCTATTTCTTTTTACTGTTTTAATGTGTCCGGTAGAAAAATTTTAATTACATATGTAGCTTGTAATATGCTTCTTTTGAACTGTGCTGTATTCGACAATAAACAAATAAACAAGTATTTGTGTGCACACACACAGCCCATTAGAATGCAAGCTCATTAGGGGTTTTTGTGTCTTTTGTTCACTGCTGTATCTCTAACACCTAAAACAGTGCTCAATACATAGGCTTTTGGTAAATATTTGTTGAATGTATGAGCTCAGGGTTACAAAAGAGGTTCATGCTCTTGCAAGTGAGAGCTTTCTTGATGACATTTATGCCAGGACCTAAGGATGAGCATGTGTGGCCAGGCCAGGGCCAGGAAGGGGAGTAGGAGTCCCCAGAACTGAAGGCATGGATGACCTCCAGTTCCTGCTTGGCTCCTGTGTCCAGGCCTCTGTGGGAGTTAATGGAGTGTCTTTAATCTTGAAAAACAACTTCATACACATGGGGTTAGAGTCTCAGTAAATAAGCTCTAGGAGAGTAAAGAAATATTTTGTGTTCAGCCAAAAGAATACAGTACTGCCTGGCAGTGAATTTTTGCAGATAAGATGAATTTACCCTACAAAGTACAAACCTGCCCTAACAGATCCCACTTTTCTACCTGAACTGTTGTCATTACCCTCATGAGCTCATTTTGACATGCTAACTTCTCTAGGGTATTATTTCCCCAGGGTCAAAGCATAATAGAGACTTCCTATTATCTGGTACCATGGCCTTTTATGGTCCCTGGAGTCGGTACTTACTACAACTACTAACAGATGTGTCCTGAAGAGGAGCCTAGAGCGCAAGGAACTGTCCCCACCACACACCGTGTGACTTGGGGGGTCACTGCAGCCCTCTTTGCAGGGTCCCCACTGCCTTCTCTGGAGCTCACAAACTCTGCTGTGGCTGTGGAAGAAGAGATCCCCTGTTCATGACGGCCAGGTGTCAGCAGGGCTACCAGCCACAGTGACATCTGTGCAACTTCAGATACAGTTCTTAGAGTACTAAACGCATTCCTCTATTCATTGAATTTTGTAGACAGAGTTTTTGGACCATGAGATTTGCTGTTCTCTGTGTGGGTCCAGGCCCCTGGAGCTGTGAGCTGATGCCTCAGTACAAGTAGGAGGGCTCCAATGTGACTGATTTCACTACACATGAGCTTTGATGCCTAACAGCTTTAGGTGAAATCCTAACTCCACCACATACCATCTGAGTGGCTTGGGGGGTGATTTATTTCTCTCTGAACTTCCTATATTGGCCATGTATTTTTGATGCTCTGGTTTCTGGGGTCTTGCTGACCTTGGAGGGACTGTCCCTCCCAGGACTAGCAAATTCCCAGAGGTAGGAAACAACTGACTCTCAGTAAGCATGCCTTTCAAAAGCAAACCAGCCAATCCAGAGCCCATATACCAACTGCCTCCTTTAAAGGACTCACACTCCGGGACACTGTCCACCTGTCCTAATCACTTCAGAGTCAGGCACCAGCGAACTAGGGACAGCGCCTGCTCTGGACACCCCAGAGCCTGCTGAAATCATTCAAACTAGCCAATCCTAAACCTTCTCACACTGCCTCTGCCTCCTCAGCCAACACTGAGCTTCCATGTGGCCAGGGATGGCATAGGCCCTGCTCTTGGGAACTGTGAGTATAACAAACTGTCTTTTCAGTGGTAGTTGTCTCCCTTCTGTTGACCTCACCGTACTTGAATAATAATAAAACATACATTTAAAACACCTCCATTTCCCTTTCTGGAAAATGGAGCCTGTGTCACCTGCCTTACAGAAGAGTATAAGGATTAGCCAAAATGTATAAAAACAGCTAGCCTGTTGTTTTGTAAACAGTAGATACTTAATAAACTATTTCTGTTATCAACAGGGCACAGTTATCATTTGAAACAAAATAATCCTTACAAACATTTCAGAATTCTGAGATCATAGAACAGTAGGTGCTTAGTTTACGCATTTCCAACTTGCTTTGCTTGCAGAGCCCTACTGTGAAAGACCTTATTGGCTTTGGTCTTCAAGTAGCCAAAGGCATGAAATATCTTGCAAGCAAGAAGTTTGTCCACAGAGACTTGGCTGCAAGAAACTGCATGTAAGTATAAGAATGCCTGTGCCCATGGTCCGATTTAAGCTACAAGGAAGAATCTGTTTCCCGCTGCTCAATGCTAGTGAGGATGTTTTCTCTTCTTATGCAAAAGGCCTTTATTTTCGTTACAGTTTTAAATCAGTAAGTAATCGAGGGGGGTGCAAGTGGGGCTTTCAGGCTTTATCAAACAGAATTTAAAAGGAATTCTCCAGAGGGGGTCTTAAACAGCTGTTGTGAGTTTTTACTTTACTTTTCCCTTCCCACCAGTAGCCCCCAATGTTGTGGTTTCACACTACATTAGTGTTTAGGAGGCAGAATTTGATCTTCGGCATTTTACAGAGAGAAAAAGAGGGCTGGTAATACAAATACCAACATATTGTAACTTCCTAAGAGTGAATTTGAAGTCAGGCTGCAGAAGCCCTACCAAAAATGGTATTTGGGAATGAATATACAAAGAACTTTATTTGTGTCTGGCTGCCTGGGCTGTATAATACAACAGTCAACAGTTTGTAATTGATCCAGTACTGCCCCTTGCACAGCACTGATTCATCACTTACGGTATGCGTGAGTGGAAAAGCTGTGCTATTAATTTCCTACCTTGGTTTTGCTCGTTGTAACAACATAAAAGCCAGCTTAAACAAAGGATACAGGCCACAGATAGCAAAAACGGATTTTTTGTTGAACCTTTCTTAGATGCTATACTATGTCTCCTATTTCTCTAGTACCTCAGTAGTAGTATATATGAGTTTTATGTACTAATCTAGACCACTTGAGAAAGCAAAAGTAAAATAACAGTCCCCTGTTCCCCCCATAAAACTGAGTATTACTAATAAATTGACAAATTAAGATTGGCAATGGCTCTGAGTAGTCAGTGGGCATACTCGATTCAGCAACTCAGGAAAGCTGGGAGGATAGCCAATTTTACTTCTCCTTCAGTTCTACGTTAAAGCTAAAAGAATTTTCATATACCACTGGAAGTTTCAACATGTTAGGGAGGAAGGCCAGTGTGGCCAGGCCAGCATGATTACCAGGGAGACAGGGCTGGACAGGCAAATTCTGGTATAAAAGATTGATGATCTCTTTCCTTGGCCTGTTGACTTTGTAAGGTAATGTCAAGCATTTTTACTCAAAATTCCAATGAAATTTAGTGTTTGTCAATAGAGGCCAGATGACGCCCTCCCAGCAAAAGTTATGGATTTCAGATAATACTGAGGTTGCTTGTTCTAACTCATAGATATTCAGCATCACTGTAAATTATTCTATTTCTGCCACCATTAATAATTTTTTTCCTTTCTGTAGGCTGGATGAAAAATTTACTGTCAAGGTTGCTGATTTTGGTCTTGCCAGAGACATGTATGATAAAGAATACTACAGTGTACACAACAAAACAGGTGCAAAACTGCCCGTGAAGTGGATGGCTTTAGAAAGTCTGCAGACTCAGAAGTTTACCACCAAGTCAGATGTGGTAATGTACTGATCGTACCTGGCCGTTTATATTCATGCACAACTTTTTTAGTAGTTTTATGGATACTTAATTTTTTTAAAAAGGAAACCTTCAAAACCACTAATTTCAGTTTTCTCCAAAAGCAAAAATGGGTTTTATTGTTTAACAGGTACCTACCCATAGTATGTTTTCATAAATTCATTCATTTATTCAAAGACATTTGTCTATTAGGGCACCATGCTGGGTTTTTAGGAAGCCCAGAGCTGAACCAGGCCTGAGCCCAGTCCTCCAGGAACTTTGGCCCAGCAGTAGAGAGAAGGCATGTCTATCAACAACCATCTCACAAAAACTGAGATTAGTCCAGCCACTCATAGATCAAGGGTGGCAAAAACTCCACCTCGAGAAATCTGGAAGCTGACACTGCAGCAGGTCTAGCAGGGAGGGCATTGTCCCTGTGCCTGGCTAGAAACATGCCCTCCTTTATCGGCAAACGTCATCCTCCTCCAATAGAATAAGCTTCAGAAGGCATGCACCTAAGCCCTGCAGGTGGGAGAGACACCTTGGCAGCCTGGTCCACCTCACTGCCTTCCACCTGGGAGAGGAGGTAGTGTTTGCGATAGGCAGGTAACAGAGGATGGGGTGGGCAGTGAAATAAGAAACTTCACTTCAGGTAAGGCAAGGGGGCAGGAAAGTTTGTACATCTTTAAAGTTCTAAGAAAACAAACAGTAACAGTAAGCTGTGGGGAATTTGGCAGAAATAAAAGGCACAGAGGGAAGTTTTGAGAATAAATTGAGAAAAATATAATAGATCATATAAGTCTTTGGAAAGCAAACCAGGGAGTCTGGAATTTCTTCTCTGGCCATGTGGAAGCATTAAAGTGGATTCAGATTACACTACAGTCCTTCTTCATTCTGAAAGGAGTGGAGGCTGGAAGGCAAAGAGAGAGGTGTACTTGAAATAATACAGAAACTGTGAGAATGGTAAAGAGACAGAAAGAAAGACATCTCAGAGGTAATCAACACTGTTTCACAACAAATTGATAAAAGATGAGCAAAGTTATACACTGATGCAATAACAGATACGTGAAGCAGAGGAGCAAAAGCCAGTTTAGGAGAAAAGATACCAACTGAGCCGTGAACATATTGAATTTGACTTGGAAGTAGAACATCCAGGCAGAGAGGTCAGGCAGGCAATTGGAAACATGGATCTGCAGATCATTTAACCTCTGGTTGTCTTACTCAACTTGGGTATAATAACAGTGCATGAACAACTGGGTAGCTTAACAAACACACACTTCTTTCCCACCGTCCTAGAGACTGGAGACTTATTTCCCACCATCCGAGAGGCTGGAGTGAAAGGTCAGAGTGCCAGCTGGGTCAGGTTCTGGTGAGAACTCCCATGCTGACTTGCACATGGCACCTTCTCACTGTGACCTCATGTTGTGGGGAGAACAAGAGTACGCTCCCTCGGTGTCTCTTCTAAGGGCACCAATACCATTGTGAGACCCCAACCCTCATGACCTCACCAAGACCTAATCACCCCCCACAGATTCCCTCACCCTAATGCCATCCCCCTGGGAATTGTAGCTTTCACGTATGAATTTGTGGGAGACACAGTTCAGCCCATTGCAGAGGTCAAGGCTGGAAATAAGGTTTTGAGAACCCAAAAACAATTCTTTAGGAGAATGTACATATATGAAGTAAGGGAGAAAAGCAGAGAGGTGGGAGACTAGGAGAAGGGACCATCATAAAAGTCAGGGGAGAAGAAAGTTTCAGGATGGAATGAGATGTGCTCGGCAGATTCACACCCATTCGGTGTTGAAGAAGGGTTTTGGAAGCCGAGTGACCTGAATGATGCGGAGGTCCGGAGCATGCTGAGGAGCCTGAGTATTGAATGGAGAGAGGGTGTACCCTTACTGTATTTGCATGTAGCAAATCGAGCACTGTGATGTGTGGAGGTAGAGAAACATTTTAATGGTTCAGTTGTTGAGAATATCAACTAAAAAGGGAAAAAGTATAAGCCAGTGATATCAGCAAATAAGGTGGGCAGAAAATAATGTTAATGGAGGGCACAGGCTCCAAAAGAGAAAGTGTTGGCAGCTATTGAGAGAGAACAGGACAGGGATTTGAGTGCAGCCCTGGGAAGCGAGAGGTGAGTCAGCAAGAGGGAGAGAGGTCCTCTGCTGGTAAGAGTTCAAAGACGTTGTGGTCTTCAAGTGAGAGCAGTTTCAGTTCCTTAGGAAGTGGGGGAGGCATTAGAGATGAAGCTGAGTGTGCCTGGGAGTCACCAGTCACCAGACTAAGTTGAGGGAAACAAGCATGTCATAGTACATAGTGGAGGAGTGGGACTTGAGGGTGGATAAGGTGGATAAGATGTGACAGCATATGATAGAGCTTAGTACTTGGGATTCTGATCCTGAAAAACTCTGAAGATGAAAGAAGTGGATACTAGAGTAGAATCCTGGGGACATGTTAGTGATGGTGGCAGGTGGCGTAAGGTAGGGAATATAAACCCATCCTCAAAGAACATGTATTTCATCCAGACTTGACCCTTAGTCTACCATTAAGAACCAGAACTCATTCTTACAACTCAATAAGATGAAGTATCCCAAGCTTTTAAAATAGGCAAAAGATTTGAATGTACGTTTTACCAAAGATATGTATGAATAGTGGCTAATAAGCATAGAAAAACATAAGCCCACACAAAGACTTGCACGTCAGTGTTCACAGTAGTATTCTTAGTAAACAAAAACCAAAGGCAATCCTAATGCTCATCAACTGGATAAACATCAAACAACAAACAAAATGTGCTATTTCCACACAATGGAATAATATTCAGCAATATAAAGGAAATACTAATGCATGTTACAACATGGATATTACGTCGAGTGAAAGAAGGCAGACTCAAAAGATTACATATTGAATAATTCCATTTATACGAAATTTCCAGAAAGAGGCAAAACCATAGAGACAAAACAGATCAGTGGTTGTCTGGAAGTGAGGGTGGCAGTGAAGACTAACTACAAACAGGCATGAGAGAACTTTCTGGGTGTTAGAATTAATCTAAAACTGAATTGTGGTGATAGCTACACAACTATAAATTCAATAAACATCATTGACTATACACTTAACAATTGGCAAAATTTATGATATATGAATCATACTCAGCAAATCTGTTAAGACATAAAGAGCCTGATGAAATTCTGGATGGTCAAGGCAAGAGTTGGGATTCTGCGCTTTCTGACAACGCCACACATAGACCACTACCTCCACAAAAATACATACATACTACAGAGGCCAACACTTCCCGCACAGCAACAGACACTCAAACACTTGACTAGAAATATACATAGGCTTCTACGATGTGAAAAGCTGTCTATATCTTTCTTCCTCTTATTGAAAGACACCATTTGTACTACATAAAGGATGAACGTGAGTAATCCATACACAGTGCAGTTACCATCATGGCAAGTGTTTATTGATTGCATGGATAAATTTGCATGAAGTTTCACTTCCAGGACAGCACGATCTTAAAGTTGACACAGAATATTTCCTAAAACCAGTAAGTTTCATGTAATAAGTTGTATATATGTTGAGACCTACAAGCAAAAATTTTCCTACTTGTAGACAGGTCCACTGTCTTGCAGGTGCTCAAATGGCATTCAGCTAAATTCTGAATACTCTTGAAGCTCATTCAAACAAAATTGGAGTGGCCCTATTCTTGCAGTTACTGATACCCAGTACTCTATGTGTGTCACACTTATTACAAGTGCTTTCATTAAAGTAAGTATTGACTTAGTTATCCAGCCAGCTGGCTTTTTCATCCTGCGTCATTGTCCTGCAGCATCTAATATTGTGGACAGCTCCTTCCCCTTCCTTCTTGATATTTTTCTGGGATACTGCACTGTCTGGTTTTGTTTTGTTTTGTTTTATTTTTTTGTTTTTTGCTTCTCAATTGTTTTCTTTCCCCACATGGCTCTTCTTCCTTTTTCTCACATCCTACATGGAACTGTCCCCCAGGATTTTGGTCTTCAGTGTCAGCCTCCTTCGACAATTTCCACCATTCCTATCAGCAGTCACCTTTGAATCTCTCTTCCTTGATGTTTTCATCAGAATCACAAATTTACCATGGTCAAAGTCAAGTTCTTCCCTGCCAACTGTCAGTTCCTCACTTCTTTATTTCTATTAATGGCATCACCATTATGCAATATGCCAAGTCCTTACCCTTGTTAGTGTACAGTTCTTCAATTTTTGAAGCATGCATACAGTTGTATGACCACCACCACCACAACCAGGATATAGAACAGTTGCATCATCCCAGAAAATTTCATTGTGCCCCTTTGAAGTCAGCTCCTATCTTATCCCTAGGACCTGGAAACAACTGGTCTGGTTTTTATCTGTGTGGTTTTACATTTTCTAGAATGTCATATAAATGGAATCATACAGTAAGTAGCCTTTGAGTCTGCCCCTTTTGCTTAGCATAATGCACTTGAGAGTAATTCTCATTGCTGTATCAGTAGTATCAATGTATCAGTAGTTACTCCTTTATTTTTAATTGTAATAAATAAGACACACATAATTGTCATTATCTTAACCATTTTTAAGTGTTCAGTGCAATAGTGTTAGCTATATACACATTGTTGTGTGACCCATCTCTAGAACTTCTTCATCTTGCAGAACTGAAACTCAGGATCTGAACTGAACCACTCCCCATGTCTCCCTTCTCCCGGCCTCTCTGGCAACTACCATCCTACTTTCTGTTCCTAAGAGTTTAACTACTTTAGATATCTCATATAAAGTGAAATCAGGTAGTGTTTGTCTTTTTGTGACTGGCTTATTTCATTTAACATAATGTCCCCAAGATTCATCTGTGTTGTAGCATTTGACAGGATTTCCTTTTTTAAGGCTAAGTAATATTCCATTGTCTGCATATACCACATTTTCTTCATTCATCTGTCAATGGACATTTAGGTTACTTCCATCTTTGGCTCTTGTGAATAATGTTGCTATGAACATGGGTGTGCAAATAGCTCTTCATGATACTGATTTCATTTACTTTGAATATATACCCAGAAGTGGGATTGCTAGATCACACAGCAATTCTATTTTTTGTTTTTTGAGGAGCCTCCATACTGTTTTCCATAGCAGAGTAATTTATTCCTTTTTATTTCTGAGTAGTAGTCCATTGTATAGACTTTTACATTTTGTTTATCCATTCACTATTTGAAAGACATTTGGGTTCTTTCCAGTTTGAGGCAATTGCTTATATGTAATTATAACTGCTGTAACAGTTGCTTAAAGTTTTTTGTGTGAACATAATTTTTTTTTCTTTTGAGTAAATATCTATAATTAGAATTACTGGATTGTAAGATAAATGTATATTTAACTTCAAGAGAAACTGCCAACTGTTATCCATATGAGAAACTGCCAAATGTGTCATTTTACATTCTTAACCATAATATATGAGAGTTCTAATTGTTCAGCATCCTTACTAGCACTTGGCAATGTCAGTTTGGGGATAGGGGTTGGGGAGGTAGTTAGCCATTCTAATAGATAGTAGTGGTGTCTCATTTTCTTTTTAATCTGTATTCCCAAATGAGTAATGAGGTTAAACATCTTTTCTTGTGCTTATTTGCAACCTTATACCAACCTCCTTTCGTGAAATGTCCACTCAAATCTTTTTCCCATTTTTTGTTGTTTTAGCAGTTTATTTTCTGGGTTTCTTTTTTAAATTGGAATTGTTCAGAGTTCTGTATATATTCAGAATACAGGTATGTGTTATGAGATTCATCTTTGCCAATATATTTTTTTCTAGTCTGTGGCTTGCCTTTTTGGTTTTTTACTATCTTTCAAAAAGCAGAAGTTTTAAATACTATTGAAGATTGAATATACCAGTTGATACAATTTTATTAATTTATCCATATTTTTAATCAGCTGTGTCTTTTTTTTTTACAAATTTTGTTGTATCCCAATTGACTTACTCTTGAAAACTCAAATTTGGCTGTCTCCATTCCTCGCTTGCCTCAGCAATGCCCCTTTCTGTCCCTTTTTATAGCTTATAAAATCTCTTGTGCCTAATAAGTGCTTTGATCACCTGAGATAAAATTAAGCAGAGATTCTTCAGATTAGCTCACTGCTGGTGCTCAGATATTTCCAAAGGCTTGACCATGCACAGTGTGCACGTGACTGGCAGAGCTCTCCTGTCTTGAAACCAAAGCTGACTTGCATCCATCATTCCTGAAGCACACACACTACACACACACACCTACATGGCCCTCGTTCCCTCTCCCCTTTGCCTAGCGCCCCTCGTCCTCCTCCTTGCTTCTCTCCCTCCCTGCCTCTCTCCCCCTCCTCCTCATGTCTCTCTCTCTCTCCCTCTCTCCCTCCTCTCCTCTTCCAGTGCCCCTCCTCACCAGCAGCATTTTCCTCCCTCACCACCCCTCCCCCATTGTCCGGTCAGCCCAAAGCTGTTAAGGGGAGTTCGGAATGCAGACCGTCCAGTGCTTTTCCTGGAATTTGCCTCCCACTCACATCCCCATCCCCTGAGTTTTCCAACCCTTCTCTGATACCCAGTTATTGCCCAAGTCCTATAATTCTCGGAAATTTACCCAACCCTGCCGCCTTTTTTGTGAATTTGCCTCCAGGCACACCTATCTCCTAGGCTGCTGATTAGGGTACATGATCACAGACAGGTAATCAGCCTCTCAGAACTTTGGCTTCCTCATCTTTAAAGCATCCACAAAACTGATTACATTACAGGGTTGGTATAATGATTTAAAAAGATAGTCCTTTTTTAAAGGGCATGATACCCATTCTGGGCTCATTGTATGATTCGTCCTCTCTCCACCCGCATTCGGGAGTTCAGTCTCGTCAGGGTCCATGCCATTATGCGGTAGCACCCCTCACCTCTTCTTGTTCAGAAATCTCCCAGCTGGCCTCCGTACTCTGAATCAGCTTCTCTTACTTGTCAAAGCACAGTGTTTACAGATACAGTCTCCTGGGGCTCAACCCCAGTCATGTCCCATCGATTTCAGCTTAACCTGCTTTCAGTATCCAGAACCCCTACCGCATGGTCCCATTTTAATCTTATCTATCCCTTGTCCCTCGTCCACTCCACACATCAAGAAGAGTGACCTATTGTCCTTACAGTTCAAAAAAACATGTAATGTACTCTCACCCCTGGACTCTCTCCCTCCATCCAGAACACTCTTCTGCCCTCACATCCCATGTACCTATAAAAAAATTTCCCTGTTCTTAAAGACCCACTTTCCTGTCATTTCTTCCCAAAGCCTTTCTCATTACCCCACTAATATCTCTGACTTGTCACAACATTTGTACCTCTCTTCTATTATTGCTCTCTATTACAGTTATTATATCTTATGGTTCTATGTGACAGTTAATTACATAATACTCTTAACCCTGTTAAATCAGCCTTGGACCCTATGTAGTAATTTGAACAATATCCTCCTTGTGCACCATCAAGGGTCAGTCAATACTTGAACTGATTTAAATTTTAATGCACATTCTGGAATTTGAATGTTAACACAATGAAGTTGTCAAAAGTGACTCATAAGACTTTTAGGCTTTGAAAACTGATTTTGAAAGGCTGCAAAAGATTGAAAAGTTATCTAGATCCCACCTGGATTGAGTTTGTCTTCTCTTTGGATCAAGGAAGTCAATGGCCTTAAAGGACTCTTGCATTTGGGCAAAGGGAAACAGCCATTCATGGAGATTTGTATCAGCAACTAATAATATATGCCTCATTTCTTTCTTTCAGTCGGTCACAGTATTCAAATATATGCTTTTTTCATTGCTTTGTTTATTGCTCAATATTATGAGCTTCACTTGCTTCTCAATGTCATGTCTTCCCACTCTGCTTATCTGGTCCGTATTTTCCTTTCACCTCAAGCTTCTTTTTTCTCAGGGCCTCGTTTCTCCCCAGTGTTGCTCCATAGTCTGTGAGTGGCCTGGAAGTGTTGCTGAGCACGAACTGGCTTCCTGGGTCTTCTGCCCAGGCAGGACGTGCACTTGCTGACTTACTTTCTTTGTGTCATCCTCCCCTTGGCACATGTCCAAAGGGAGATAATACATATGACCTGATCTATTCTGAGCAGAGTGCTTTAAATCAAGAAACTGCATATTTAAGTGCAGTTTAGTAGCCCAAGCAAGACCCAAGAGTCAAGAACTCTTAAATGTTTATCCCAGTGTGAATTCAAGTTTATTGGGGAATTCTTAGCAAATTACTTAACCTCACTGTGTCCCTATGATCTTCCTATAAAGTACTGATACAGCTGTTTTATGTTAATCTTGTACTTTAACATTTTTAAATTAGTTATTTTATTGAAATTAGTTTTCAATAGAGAGCCTTATTGCCTACCAGTTTTATTCTGATTTACTTAAACTTTTAACATTAACATTTATATGTGTTTACATTTTTTTTCTTGTTTTTATTATGTTTTTGGTTACTTTTCTTAGAGTATATTTACATTCATTTGGAAATCTGACAAATTTAAATATTGGAAAGCTCCTTCTTCATCTTTTGCTAATAATGTAGAGTCATAGTGCAGCTATTGGAAAAAACAAGGATTAGAAACATGTTAATGCTTTGACCCTCCCTGTAAGAGAGAACTTGGAAGTCGTACTCAACTAAGTACAGATGAAATCTTAACCATCATGTGGACTTCAGATGTTCTTTTTAAAAACTTTACATTTACTTGTAATCTAAACTTTATCCAATTCTGGCTAAACCAAGACATAAGAATGTATAGTTTACTAAATGCCTTTAAGGAAACTTGTGCCCAAAACAACAGTAGTGTTGAATATACCAAGCCAAGTTTAGTCATCAGGATCTACTGATCACCTTTCGTATTTGTGCAGTCCCACTTCTCACCTGGGTTCTCCCTCCCTTGTTTGACTAGTGGTCCTTCGGCGTGCTCCTCTGGGAGCTGATGACAAGGGGAGCGCCACCTTACCCTGATGTCAACACCTTTGATATAACAGTTTACTTATTGCAAGGCAGAAGGCTCTTACAACCTGAATACTGCCCAGATCCCTTGTAAGTAGGAACTCCAATGGTCTTACATAGCTCTCATACTCTTTACTTTTACCAAAGCACTTGCCTTCAAGGGGTCTCTCATGGAATTTCTTCCTTTCTGGAACAGGTATGAAGTTATGCTAAAATGCTGGCACCCTAAAGCTGAACTGCGCCCATCCTTTTCTGAACTGGTGTCCAGGATATCAGCAATATTCTCTACTTTCATCGGGGAGCACTATGTCCATGTGAACGCTACTTATGTGAATGTCAAATGCATTGCTCCATATCCTTCTCTGTTGTCATCACAAGATAACATTGGTGGTGAAGGGGACACATGATGAATGGATACCCCCAGAGCCCTCTTCTGTGAAACATCATAGAACTCTCCAAACAAGTCCACATTTTATCCAGTATTTTTTTCACTGCCTGGCCATTGAAAGGTCACCAGATACTTTTTGCTTTTGCCAAAATTGCACTATTATAAGACCTTATATTGTTACTTTAAGTGACTGGATTCAGAGGAATTTCTCATCTGACAAAGCAACAGAGCCAGAAGCTTGGTCCCACAGGCCAACGACCAAGTGGCAGCCGTCCAGCAGTGGGGACGTTCCTGCCGCAATCATGCCAAAACCTGAACTCCAGGTTGACATATAAAAAAATCAAGATCCCACCTGATTTCATATGGGGAACTGAGGCAATGAATTTTGAGGGCTTCTTGATCACAGAAGATTCAGAAGTGGCAGTGTCCAAGACAGACGTGACAGCTGTGGGACCAGGCCAGGCCACTTGTTTAGAATTAAAATGTTTCAAAGAACTTTAATGTGTTGTATGGTCACTAACATTTTTCATTACTGATGTTGTCTTTTTAGGCAGACATTCCCTTATAGATTTTTGCATATACATTCCTTTTTTTGGAGAAATATCCATAGGCAATGCAGTCAGCATTTCAAAACAGCAGAACATGAAATATGTTTATAAATTTATAGGGATATTTACATATTGTACATAGATGAAATTAAGGTTTTCATAAAATAGTTTAGTCATAATGAAATATTTGGTTGTCATTTAAAAATCAGCTGTTTGAGAATAATAATGTTCTATGAATGTGGACATTTAGATGTTTTGTCTATTTTTTTTAAATGATGACTGAAAATAAAACAATTAGTAGTGATGAGGGTTTTTAAAGGTAACTAAGCATGTTTTTAAAACAGAATACATCTGACTAAAAGACTCATTGGTTCCAATCGTGGCTCCTATGTAAAGCAAAGAAAAGATTTGATGGGCTGGAAATATTAGCCTCTTTCTCAGGTGGTATCATCCCACCCCACAAACAATTGGAGACAGTGACTTTGGGAGATTCCAGTTTTTCATTAGAACATATTTCGTGTTAAGCAAAACATATTTAAATAGGGGGGAGGAAAAAGGCAGTTCAAAGTCCTGGCCGTTTCACCTGGCTGAGCAGTCACTCTGGGTAGGGCTTTTGTGACATTTTGTTCTGTGAGATTTTGTGCTTACTACTGTATAGTGCATGTGGCACAGGATGCTCTAACTGGTTCTGTCTGTGTAAACATTTAAAGTGTTATATTTTTATAAAAATGTTTATTTTTAATGATATAAGAAAACTTGTTAGGCCACAAAATACTGCACTGTGAACATTTTCAGAAAAGGTATGTCAGGCTTGGATTAATAACAGCGTGGTTTTAAATTACTGTAAATAGTGATAACAAACTGTACCAATTGCCAGTACACCCCACCCTCATTACATCAGCAGGACTTGAAGCCAAGGGTTAACACACCAAGCTGTAAAGAGGGTGTGTTACACTGAAACCCAATAGTGGAGTTGGGCTGGTGTTGCAAAAGAGTGATTACAACTAAAAGCTCTTTGACAGTGGTGGAATTTACCAGAAGACACAAGGAACTGCAGAGATATTCCAATTCAAATATTACTGTTTCATAAGTATAAAGAGTAATAGTTATGCACAGAATGCTGCAAATGGTAGACAACAAAAATAATCTCTGCAGAAAGGAATAACGATCTCTACTGATGTAAAGAGAATGAATGCATCAAGAACAGAAAGAGCTTATGGAAGCAACCCACCGATAAGTCTGCACACCTGTACATGTGCTTGAGAAAGTTGCAATGTGAAAATCATGTTTGCTATTTATAAATATGTCCTTAGGTTAATGTGTCTGGACAGATTGTGGGAGTTAGTGATTCTTCTAAGAATTAGATACTTGTCACTGCCTATACCTGCAGTTGAGCTGAATGGTACTTTGTATGTTAATAGTTGTTGTTCTGATAAATCATACAATTAAAATAAAGTGATGTATCATCTTGTTTTCAGAGCTGGTTATTGCTAGTCATGCTTGATTACCCACTCATTTACATAATAACAGAGGAAACCTAAGATTGATTTCACCTGGCTGCATCAAAATCATCCATTCATGAGAGTCTTCGCCAAGTTAAAGCCTGGGCAACTAAAAGAATTTGCATCCTTGAATCTCAGGAAATCTTTCTTTCTAAGGGTGGTTTGCCCCAAGTTGCCAAATTATCTGCTCTTCTCCAGCAAGATGCAGCCTTGGACCAGAAGATACAACAATGGAACTCAATCCACAGTGCCACAGTTGGCGCAGATAGCTAGCTGGGAGTTGGAAGAGAGAGACCTTAACCCCTGAAACCTACTCTTTCCATCTGCACAGGTTCCCATCATTCAGGAACCCCTAGTCAGTACAGTAACTACCTTCAGGTTATCTCCATGAATATTTCTTGTATTGGTATGGGAATTCAAAGGTGATACTTCATTCATGTAAGAATTATGTAGCACTTTGGAGTAATTTGATTTTTTTTAAAAAGGCCCAAGTTTAAACTGGCACCTACAAAATATAGTGGGGGTCAATTGAGAGAGAATGCAATCTGTGTGCACAGCCAAATTCCCTTCCAGATGCATTTCTCCTCATCCTCATCAACATTTATTATCTTTTTGATAACAGCTACTCTAACAGTTGTGAGGTGGTATCTCACTGTGATTTCAATTTGCATTTCCCTGATGATTAGTGATATTGAGTATCTTATGTACTTGTTGGCCATCTGTATGTTTGGAAAAGAATATCTATCAGATCCTCTGCCCATTTTTTAATCAGATTGGTTTTTTGCTGTTGAGTTGTATGAGTTCTTTATATATTTTGGATATTATTTCCTTATCAGATACATGGTTTATAAGTATTTTCTTCCATTCAGTACATTACCTTGTCATTTTGTTTCCTTTGCTGTGCAGTAGCTTTTTAGTTTGATGTAGTTTCACTTATTTCTACTGTGTTGCCTTTGCTTTTTGTGTCAGACTCAAAAAAATCATCAAGACCTCCCTCAAAGAGCATACCACCTCTGTTTTCTTCTGGGAATTTGATGGTTTCAGGTCTTATGTTCAAGTCTTTGAGTTAATTTTTGTATATGGTGTAAGACAGCAGTCCAATTTCACTCTTGCATGTAGCTGTCCAGTTTTCTCATCACCATTTATTGAAAAGACTATCC
This sequence comes from Manis javanica, assembly GCF_040802235.1. Classification (NCBI taxonomy): domain Eukaryota; kingdom Metazoa; phylum Chordata; class Mammalia; order Pholidota; family Manidae; genus Manis; species Manis javanica. The sequence goes on along the minus strand of NC_133161.1, from coordinate 32,071,454 downwards.
TTTCCTCAACTTATATTCTTGGCTCCTTTGTCATAAATTAATTGGCCATATATGTATGGACTTATTTCTGGGCTCTGTATTCTGTTCCATTGATTGATGTATCTATTTTTAATTGCATTATCTACCATACTGTTTTGATTACTCTAACTTTGTAATATGATTTGAAACCAGGCAGGGCATCACAGTTTAAACATACCAAAGTGAAGCCTCCAAGGAAATAGCTGAGGCTCTGACTTACCTTGGGCAAGATACTGAACCTTTCTCAACCTAAGTGTCTTCATCTGTCAAATAGGTAAATGCTACTCATTTCACAAAGCTGTTTGAGGACTAAAATATAGTGTGTAAAGGCACCTGGTACACCATAGTTGATCAGTAATTGCAATATTACTGTTATCTTAAGTCTTGGACAGTAAAAATGTAAAGGTATACTGTGTTTAGTTGAAAGGGAAATGCAGCCTGAAAAGGACCTTACGGACATTTAAATCCAAATACTTACCCATCCTTCACCTCATGCCTGCTTTATACAGTAGAAACAGAGCTGTGATTTCACCTCATCCTTCAGTATTGATACGGCAGTGTGGGCAGGGGATGAGAAGGGTGGCAAGACCTTGCCCACTTTCCTTAGTGTAGGACACCTGAAGAATACCTCCATCCCTTCTTTCTACAAACTCCCTATTATTCCTTTAATCACCACTCCAATGAGTAGTTTCCTTTTTTCTTTTTTAGCCTTAAGACCTAGAATACACAACAGACTTTAAAAAACAATCCATCTAAATTACAGGAAAGTTTCAGGAGAGCACAGTGACACAGTCATAATCCTCAATATTCACATGTAGAGTTTATTACTATTCTTTGCTTTGCTCAAATAAATGGTTAAGGATTATTCAGAATCAGGAAAAAGTAGACTATGTACAGTACTACTTTAGTTATATGGTATGTGTTTGGAAAATAAGGAATACTTCATTAATATTGCAATCCATCTAGATGGCTAGACACACAGGTAACTATACAGATACACACAATTCACTCTTGTGACCCTTTAGACAATTTCAAGAGATTAGGTATGCAGACATTGTACCCCAAAGGAAGAAATGCTTATTGCTTTTAATTCCATAAAACATTTTTCCTTTTCATAGTTGACATTCTTCTTCAAGACTATCTTAATTCCCTATCTATCAAAAATTGGAAACAACTTCAGTCATAAACCAGTGAAATATTTTAGTTGGTGAATTGAAGGTAATAAAACAGAGGCTTGCCCAACTGTCCTTTGTTGTAAATTACAACAGAGGTCTAGATTACGTCAGCCAAAGGTATTGATCACAATGCTGAGAGGTTTATAACTACTATTGACTTATCATGTGACCCTGGAGCAGAAATCTAGGAAAATTGCAAAAGCATATCTATGGTAATGAAAAGCCCATTATTAATAGGACATACTATTCTGTCATCTAACTACTATGTTGGCTTCAAGGCAAATATTTAACAAATGCTAGTAACAGAAAGAATTGTCTTCTCCCTTTTCTCCATTGCATGCTTCTAAGCTATTCTGATCATGTGTTTTCCTTCTTATCAATAAAAAATGGCTTAAGAAAACTGATATGAATTCATTAGTCCCACATAAAAATAGCATCCAAATATCCAAATAGTTCCTAATCCTTTATTTTTTTTAATGAAGAGCTAAC